>NC_091638.1:4151106-4454137 GCF_027580195.1 Bos mutus
TTCCTAGTCTAGGCCTTTGCACATAATAGGCACTGAATCAATATTTTTGAAAAATGAAAGAGTTCAGATCTAAAAATAACTCATTTTGGGTTTATCATTTGAGGTTTCTTTATTATATGTATGCTTAGTGATGATTTTATCAATTTTCTGAATTTCAGATCATTTCTTTACTCTGAAAAGTAACTTGATGTTGTTTTCAATGCCAGTATATAGGTAATATAAGTATATTTTAAATTTTATTTTATTGAAGTATAGTAGAAGGCAATGGCACCCCACTCCAGTACTCTTGCCTGGAAAATCCCATGGACGGAGGAGCCTGGAAGGCTGCAGTCCATGGGGTCACTAAGAGTTGGGCACGACTGAGCGACTTCACTTTCACTTTTCCCTTTCATGCATTGGAGAAGGACATGGCAACCCACTCCAGTGTTCTTGCCTGGAGAATCCCAGGGATGGGGGAGCCTGGTGGGCTGCCGTCTATGGGGTCGCACAGAGTCGGACACGACTGAAGTGACTTAGCAGCAGTATAGTTGATTTACAATATTGTGTTAATTTCTGTTGGACAACAAAGTGATTCAAGTATTTATGTATGTGCCTGCATGCATAGTTGCTCAGTCATGTTCAACTCTGCAACACCGTGGACTGTAGCCCACAAGACTCCTCTATCCATGAGATTTTTCCAGCAAGAATACTGGAGTGGGTTGCCGTTTCCTATTCTAGGGTATCTTCCCAACCCAGGGATCAAACCCAGGTTTTATTTATATACATGTATACATATTATATAGGCATATAATGTGGGCTTCCCAGGGGGTGCTGGTGGTAAGGAAGCCGCCTGCAATGCAGGAGATACGAGTCATGGGTTTGATCCCTGGGGAGATAGGCATGGCAACCCACTCCAGTATTCTTGCCCTGAGAATCTCATGGACAGAGGAGCCTGGCAAGGTACCGTCCATAGGGTTGTAAAGAAATGGACACAACTGCAGCAACTTAGCACAACACACACATGCGCACGCACACACACACAACATATATATATATATATATATTTCTTTTCCATTATGATTTACCACATGATATTGAATATAGTTCCTTGTGCTACACAGTAGGACCTTGTTGTTTAGCCATTCAGAGTCTTCTGGGGTTTTAATTCCAGAATATATTATGTCTTTTCTCCCTACTACAAAATTAAAATTGCTCCAGGTTTTTGAATAGAACCCTTTTGGTTTCAGGGCATCATCACATCAACGTCTTCATGAACCAATTACCAGTATAAGCATATGGGCTTTAAAATATATATACAATTCTCCAGAGCTCATAGTGTAATTAAAATTTGGAAGGGCAGGTGGCTGAGAGGTTTCAGTAATTTATTGTGTGGCTCTAAGATCAGAATCAAAAATTTGAAAATCACTGTGGATTCTATGCTTAGCATGGATCCAACGCATATATACAATGAAAGCTGCAGAATTAGTTCCCAGCAAGAGGATTTAGAGAAAGATTTAGAATGAAACTGAAAGAAATAATTTATTGAGTTGAATCACAGCAGAGCATAGCAAAAGTGGGTAAAATGTAGAGAATCTTTTAGTCTCTGCTCTTCTTTTGGCCTGAGGCCACCACAGTGAGTTGAATAGGTAGATTTATCTTTGTCTCAATTCACTCATTCAAAGAACGTTGAGTGCTTCAGTGTGCTGAGCTCAGAGCCAGTGTCTTAGTGGGAAGCTGGTCCTTCCCTCTCTAATGGAATTTTAAAGTTTTGTTCCTAAAGAGACCATGATCAGATCTAGAAATGTGAACCCCTTCTCACATTCCCAGAATGCTTTAAAAGCTTCTTCATTCCTCCGCCTTCCAGAACAGTCTGTCCTCTGCAACCCTTCTGATCTTTGTGAAATTCAGCTTGCCCTCTAGGACATGACTAGGCTCTGTCAGGACAGACTAGGTCTTCAGAGCTCTACGTCTACCTGAGAAACATCACACAGTGTTTGAACAAAGCATGGACTCAAAACTCAAAGTTGTTACTTCAGGCTCCAAATACCTGAAGCTCAAATTCGCCACGATGCGGTATTTTGGTCCGTATTTCTCCAATATAAAAACCTGCCTTCCTGGATTCTCCTGGTCCTATTTCCAGAATGGGCGTTTGCTTCTAGGTGCTGCCCCGTTTATCATTCTAGTGATGGGTGTCACTCGATTGCCTCTGCCTCCCACCACCACTGTGCTGGACAAGCTTTGGGATAAGTCATACTCAATAAGTTCTATTTGAAACTCAATGACTTTATCTAATTTATGAAATCGTTTGGGCTGTAAGAGATCTCCAGTGAAACACACAGCTCATCTCCTTCTGTTGAAGAGCGGGATAGATTTTTATTGTCTGTAAAATCCATTCTGGGTGAGTATCTATTCTCAGCCTTCATTATCTCCAGTGATAACAGTTCCACTGCCTCTTTGGCCAACTTCCCTATTGCTGAACTAGCCTTGCTTATTAATCCTGTAATGATACCTTCTGGTCTGTAAATATTGAAGCCATGCTGGAGTTTCCCCCGCTAACCCTTTCCTCTCTGCCCATCCCATGGATGCTTCTAGAAGGGATGTAGTTGTGGGGCACACAGCACCGGATGCTGTGCTGTACAGCCTTCTTCTGAGCTTGCTAGGATGGATGTTGTCAGTCCTTAGAAGATGAAGCTATGAAATCCGGCACCCAGGGTGGTGACTGAATTGTTAATGCCACTGGCATGAAATTGCTTCACAGATGTGAGCTTCACTGCCAGTACTGTGTGTTCTAACTGTAGCATTAGATGAACACAAAGATCTCGGGGCTATCCTGGCATGTTTGTGGTCATGCTGGGACAAGGACATTGGCTGCACATGCCCTAGGAGAGTGTGGCCCAGTGATCATCCCAGGGAAGAATTAGACGTGGAAACTGGATAAGGTGCTTCCTCACTTACGTTTTTATCTGCCTGTGCTACCCAGGGCTGGCACTGAACCCACATCTCCTCGAATTCCTTTTTGCCATTTCTGAGCTCCCATCACCCGGACTCTGGAAGCTTCACTTGTGTGGGCCAGAATTTAAGACTTCGTTTAGCAGGCTGCCTTTGGGCTGCTGGAGGGCTGAGGTACCTGGGAGTTCATTTTCCCCCTGGAGTGTGTGAAAGCCCCGCTTCCTTGCTTTTAGTTGGGACAAGCCCTAACAAGCAATCTGAAGCCCTTGGGTCTCCAGTGGATCAAACTGACCACTTCTGGTAGCATTTCCCTAGAGAAGTAGCCTTGCTTGGTTTCTCTCCCTTCCCCTGGCAGGTTTCCCCCGCTCCCTTGCCAGTTTATCCCGGGAGCACTTCTTCAATAAATCACGCCGTCCTCCTCGTGGACTTTGCTCCTGGGGAACCAGACTCAAGACAGCGGTCTCGTACTGCAAGGCACTGAGAATGTGAAGTTGGGCTCTTCCACTTAGTGTGGTAACTGGTCTAATGTCCATGCTTGCTTTTCTTGTGATTAACCCACCTGATCCTGTCCCTGGAAATCACAGGTTTTGTTCTGAGATTGATAGAGGCTTGTCCATAATACATAGCTTTACACTTTTTTTTTTTTTTTTAATTTGAAGCTTGCATGGTATTCAGAACCAAAGGAGGTCCCCCTTCCTGGAGTTCTCCTCAGGTGACATGTTCCTTGTGCTCCTTCTGCAATCGGCTTGTCTGTCTATTAGAGCTCAGGCTGCCCTGCCTCCAGCCATGGCAGTCTGTGCTCTCGTGTGACTGTGAATGCTCTAGGGGGGAGCTGGTTCTCGGAACTCCCGACAGGCAACTCATGGGGCGTCTTCTCCTCCAAAGCTGCCTGGCAGTTGTTTGCCGTTTTGTACTCATCAAAGAACTTAAATGTGTCCATGTTGGTGGTAAAGTCCCCAGAATGGGTCACTGATTTGCTACTTTTGTTTCCATCAACTTAGCTTCTAAAACACTATCTGACTTACGTCTTTTAAGTCTAATAAATTTTAAAACCCCAATATGTTTTTAAAGTATCTTTGATATTAATTTCTCATTTGAATGTTTTCTTCTCTGTAGTCACCCTCTGTTTTTTCAGGCTTCTAACTTTATTGAGGCTACGTGAAAGATCTCTTTTGGTAAATCTCTCATTACATTTGAAAATCTGTGGGTTATTTTCAAATATCTTTTGAAATTGATTTCTAATATAATTCCACAGTGATAAGACAACAGACTCTGTATGATTTCAATATCTCTAGACCGTGAGATGTTTGCACCTTGCTTTCTGTCCCTGGTTCTGTTCCAGTGTCTCCTGGTTTATAGTCTGTGGGAACTTGAATAGAATTTGTATCCTGCTCTTTTGTGAAAATTTCATAAATCTTGATTATGTTGAATTGGTTCATAGCGCTTTTCAGGTCTACTATATCCTTCTGTTTTTCTGTCTATTCATTCTGTTAATTTTTCAGAGTTTGATATTGAAGCTCTACTAAAAATGTTAATTTATCTACTTAAAAAATAGTGGAACTATGGGTAATGTTCTGTATTTTCCAAGTTTCTTGTAAACGTGTGTTATCATACTTTCATAATTAAAAAAAATAAAAAATAAGAAACACAGATAGTTGAAACTCAAACAAAAAATTATAACCCCAATAAATAGATGTCAGAACATCACCATAATCAGGGGTCAGTGGCAAGGTAGGAGGAGTGACGTATCTGGGGACAAAGCAGTAAGAAGCAGTCATGACCCTTCTCTCACCTCCTTTGTTCTTTCCTGAGGCCTTTATCCACAAATAGAACTTTTCCCCCAGTCTATTTTCTTTCCCTCCTTCCATCTCTTTCTCATTCTCAAATAGTTTAGAAATATTAACTGAGAAACATGCTTTATCTTGGAAATGAATATCTTTCCAAGAATGAGCGCTGACTTGACGGCAGTGTTGAATTAGCCTGGGACCACCAAGGACAGCTTGTCTGTCTGTGAACGTCCCAGAAGCTGCTGCTGAAGCTGAGAACAGCTCACTTACTGTGGTGGCAGAGCCCCGCTCTGTTCTCAGCTCCCTGACCCTAATCCTACCGGAACCAGTCAGTTAACTGCCCTCCTGTGTATGTCTTGCACACAGTCGGAGCTCCATTAATGTTTTTCAAATGGATGTTGAATAAATAAAGCAAGGAGCACATGAACTTGGGACCTTACTTCTTGTAAGCTCAAAAAGCTATTTTTTCTGAATACATAATTGATAATACTGAAAAATAAATAAGGAAGTTGTATTTACGTTGCATGATCCTGCAATCATTAGCAGGCTGAGACTGAAATGAGAATTCAAAGTATAATTAAATCATGACATTGTTCCAGGATGACTTCATACCCTTGCTGTAGACTAGCATATGATTATGCTTATTATTGTCGTCTCAGCTACTATTTTAAATATGAAAAAATTCAGTAATGAAAAATAAATATTGAAGAAATTTAGTAACAGGAAAACCTAACCTTTTATTCAATGACTATGCATTTTTTTATTTGGGTGATATCCAATTATATTTATATATGTGTATGAATATGATAGTGAAAGTCACTCCGTCACGTCCAACTCTTTGTAACCCCATGAACTGTAGGCCGCAGGGTTCTTCTGTCCATGGAATTCTCTAGGCAAGAATACTAGAGTGGCCCATTCCCTTCTCCAGGGGATCTTCCCCACCCAGGGATCACACCCAAGTCTCCTGAATTGCAGGCGGGTTCTTTACCACCTGAGCCACCAACGGGGAAGC
This sequence comes from Bos mutus, assembly GCF_027580195.1. NCBI lineage: Eukaryota > Metazoa > Chordata > Mammalia > Artiodactyla > Bovidae > Bos > Bos mutus. Next base: position 4,156,834 of record NC_091638.1, read on the forward strand.
TATGAATATGAAGTCTATGTGTATTATAATATTTGCATATGTTGCTTTTACATCAGAGAGAAATTAAGGGAAATGGTCTTGGTAAAGATGGTCTAAAAAAATGGTCAAAACTACAATTCGGACTGTCTTCAAATCACTTGTCTGCCCCTCTCATAGCATGATATCATAGCATGATGGGGATGATGTCCATTATTCTCACGTGTGATAGTGAGTGGCTGCTGGCATCCAAGCTGTTCTCAAGATTTTCTGCCCAAGTGGAAGTCAGGACACATAACATTCAGTGCTGGGGAGGTGGCCCAAAGACATAGGTCTGCATTAAAAACATGCTTATACAAAATTCCACTACATGAACCCATCATCCTTGAACTCTAGACCATATTGGATAGAGGGGATTCGGAACAAAACACCTTTCTATCTGTTAGAAAATTGAACTCTTAAATTTATAGTGAAGCTACACTTAAGGCAAATTAGCAATGGCCCCTGTTCTTAGCTGGCAATTTCCCCTGTAATTGGTGTGGATGAGACTTAAAATATTCAACAGAGTGATGCATGTGACTAGCTGATCTCCACCAAATTGTAGTTGAATAAGAACAGAGAAGCAAAGTTGTCTTTGTTATTCTAGTATGACTAGCCTGCAATTTTTGATAAGTCTGACAACCCTATCAACCCTGACAACCCTATTAGTTTTCATTTGTGTGAGGAAATACAGCAAAAGAGTAGTTACCAGGTCAGTGCTTCAAGAATCAGAGATTCGGGTTTGCATGCAGCTCCATGGTCTTAGGCAACTTGTATAAGTCTGTCTTTTTCCTCATTCGTACAATGGCAGTGAATTAGAGAGTTGATATGAGAGCGAAAACAAAAAGTGTCTACATTTCTTAGCTTAGTACCTGACACCTAGCAAATGCTAATCAATGGAACTAGTTAGTGATATTTATAGTAGAGTCCTAGTTGTTGAGGTATCTTTTTGTTTTTCTTGTACATAATTATCTAAGCTTTTCACAATTCTTATTTGCCATACAAATATAACTTAGCATTTTTAGTTCATATCAAGATTGAGCATAAAGGTGTCTTCAAGAATATGAGGAAATTAGGAGACTAGTCTGCTTGAATTATTTTCTATTCCCAATTTCGATAACATGCATTCTTAAAGTAATCTTTGGCATCGTTTAATAGTTTGTTTTTTTACCATCATACGAGAAAGTTTATAAAGACTTTCATGTCTCTATATTTTTAAGAAACAAAAAAGCAGTCTGCTTTTATATCCAGCTTAGTAGTTTTTTTTTTTTTTTTTTTTTTTTTGCAGCTGTGAGACAGCAAATGATAAATCAAAAACTAATATTTCCAACTACCTCAAAAAATTAAAGTCTGTGGCAGACTAAATATGGGCTCAATGAGGCTTATGGATGATTTGTTCTAATTAGATATAAGGTAAATGTTCTTGCAATTGTGACTTTTATTAAAGTCAGAACATGTGGCTGTTCTGGCTTTCCTGCACTGCCCTTTAAAAAAAATCATTTGAAAATATTTTGGGTCTGCTGTCACTGAGACAATATGGCTTGGCAGTGTGTTGGTAACTTAATAAGCTCACCACATTTGTCATGCAGAAACTGTTCTTTATATGCAAAGCTGTCAGACAGATTGAGTATATAAGTCTTCTTCGCATGAAATAATATGATAAAACTCCAGTATCAAATTGAATGCTGTACTATCGTTTGGAGTCTTTCATGCATAGGGAGAAATTGTTTTACAATGGAAGCATTGTTTAATGACAAATACTCTTTTTGTAACATTCATCAGTTATGTTTTAATAGCAGGCATTATCTTCCTGACTATAGGTCCACGTTTCACGCTGTTAATGTACAGGAGAGTGAGTCGGCTTCTAAGTTATGCTTGGCATTTTTTAAATGGTTGACGGCTGCAACGAGGCTACTCTTTGGGTGTTGTTGGTGTTTTCATTCTTCCTCTTTTGTCAGGTTTGTGACAGAGCCAACAATACTTGCCTCTTTCTTGATTTTGATTTAATCCCCTATGAGAATGCTTACTAATATAATATTTCAAGGCTCAGCTCCCCACAGAGGAAAATGTGGAATGTACGCTTATAAGGCATGTGGCCGTGGACAGCCGGAGAATCAGTTAACAGAAAGCGTGGACACAGCCCGTGGGGCAGATTCTAGGTCAGGCATCTGTCTTTTGTTCAGTGGTAGACGTCCTCAGGGAACTGGCCCACCCATGTCAGTTTCAAGGGGCTGGACGGGAAAGCAACGACTCCAGATACGCACACAGCAAATGTGTTTCAAGCAGTTCTGTGCCAAGCAAGTTCCTGTTACAGGGTGGCCCAGAGCCAGAGCTCTTCCAAGCACTCCAGGGCTACTTCATGTAGTTGGTATGTGGGAGAAACTTGTAACTCTGGGACTGCCCATCGTACAGAGCCTGTCACGTCTGATGTGTGAGCATTCCAGAGTGCAGCAACGCAGCCAGCAGCTCGAGATCAGCAGGGAGACATTTTCATGGGGGAGGGTTTAAACGGAGGTGGATCAGAGTGAAGAACCCTGAAGTTCCCTCCCCCCATCTCTGCCTCCCAGCTTTTCTCTTTCTCTCTCCACCCCTCCTTCTCTCCCTCCTTCCCTCTCTCCATCCCTCCCTCTCTATCCCTCCCGCCTTCCCTTTCTCTCTTACTCTAACTCCTCCCTCCTCTCTGATTTTGTGTTTTCTTCTTCTTTTTTTTTTTTTTTTTTCAAGGGAGCTCTGTCCTAAATGTATGAAAAATGATCATAAATATTCATGGACATTCTCAGGCCTGGGCTTGGCTAACCTGAATTTTTCAGTTGATCAGGCTGTCTGGTTTTTCTTAACAAAGGAAAACCAACTCTTTTGCATCCCATCACTGCACCATGAAGCCCTCCATCTGGAAGGAATTCTGCATCTTTAATAAATGTGTGTTCCCTATTCAAAAACCATCTAAAACTAGTGTTCCAACAAGTAGGAAAAAAATATTTTGACATTTTCTTCATGTCTTGTGGGGTAAGCACAGTTGGAAACAGGCTCTCTGTTAATTTTCACAGGCTTAAGAGTTTGATGTACTTTTGTGTACAACCTAGTCAGCTCAAGGTTGATTTCTGATCCAAGATATAACATGGTGAATGTTTGTTATCAAGGCCCCACTTGAGTTATCATAAGTCAACCTTCACATAAGTCTCTAATTCAGAGATCCAGAAATGATCAATTGAGGTCCGTTGACCTATGCCAATGCTGATTTTTCTTATGTAGTTGTAAAGTTCTACATGAGGAACAACACAGCCAGCCTGTGAGGTTTTGTTCACAGCCTGATCAACAAACAGTCTTGGACAGCAGTGACTTTGGTACCAAACCAACAAACAGGTGGCTTCTGGGGAAACTGAGCCCTTGTAAGAACAGTAGCCACGTCTCTAATTTAACTGACTATCACAAGTTAGGTATCACGAAAGGGACTTATATCCATCTTCTCATTTAATCCTATAAAGATTAAATGATAGTATATTCAAGTTAATTAGTCACCAGAATATTAGAAAAAGGAAACTCAGAAAGTTTAGCAAATTGCCAAAGGTAAACCGGCTGATAAACACTTGCAAAGACATTCAAACCCAGGCCGGACACCTTCCTCTTTGCCTTTGAGTTTACCCTTGGAAGAGGAAAAAAATGACCAAATCTTTGGGGATAAATCCATTTTTTCAAGAAATAATTGTATGTATTTTAGCTATTTGGGGCTGTGCTGGGTCTCTGTTGCTGCACACAGGCTTTCTCTAATGCGGTGAGCAGGGGCTGCTCTCGAGCTGTGCTGCGTGGGCTTTTCCTTGTGGTGGCTTCTCTTGTTGCAGAACATGGGCTCTAGGGCACGAGGACGTCAGTAGCTGCGGCTCACAGCCTTAGTTGCTCCGTAGCGTGTGGGATCTTCCTGGACCAGGGTTTGAAGGTGTGTCGAAGGACCAGGGTGCCCCCTGCATTGCAAGGCAGACTCCCAACCACTGGACCACCAGGGAAGCCCTGGTCAAATCCATTTTTAAGTAATTAGAAAAAAAAATGAAGCCCATAATCTGTGTACCTTCTTCCTTTTTTCCTAGTCTTCTAGGGCTATTTGGTGTTTCAAAGTACAGAGTTTCAGGAAATCTGAAACTGTGCTTTTAAAAAATACTATCATGATAATTTCATGGTCACATGCTTGAAATTCTAAAATTAACCCTGAAATGATAATATAAATAATATCTTTGATTATTCTTAAGTCCCCTACACCTATCCTTTTTGTTGTTTTGTGGAGATGATGAAGGAAAATATTTCAGTTTGAAGTTGATAGACATTTATAGGGATAGAGATGTTTACATGCTAATGAAAACATTGTATCATAGGATTAATTTCCAGCATTCAAAAATATGATTCTAGGCATATCTGATTAAAAAAATGTTGAAAAATTACCCCCAGTAATCAACTGTTTCTTCTATCATAGAGAAATGGTCTCTGCGAGGCCCAAGCAGTCCATCATCTTTGCGGACATACTAGGAAAAGTTCTATTTCAGATTTCCACGTGTGTTCTGATGTCATTCATAAGCGCACAGAACCTAGGACAGATGTGACGCTAAAGCTGCCTTATAAACCTAAGACACAAGTACAAAACAACCTCACAACACTGACTGTCTCTACGGGCACGCTGTGTCCCTAGGAGCATAAAGGACATGTCTGCTAAGGGTTATCTTTCCAAACTGCATTTATGGTGCAAACTGGTATTTGGTGAGTGTGTTTTAGGAGAGCGATCTGAAAACAAACGGCTCCACTGGCACCCAGTGACCCAGGTTAGAATGGTGCCCATCCTGGGAATTTTGTTATTCTGCTCTGACCTTCCCATTTTCCAGATGAGAAAACCGAAGCTGACGGCAAGAAGTGACAGGCCCAAGACCTAAGGCCAGTCAGTGATGCACAGAGTGGAGCAAAATCCATATGCGTGGACTGTACTCTTTCTTATGTGTCCTGATTGGCTGTTTGCAGGCTGTTTTGAACAACCGTCACATCTATTTTGTCTTTGATTTGCATTCTTTTATGTGCCAGCTATAAACTATCAATTCCAGCATCTTAAATATCATAAATAAGGCTTAACATGTTTTATACTTCATCTGTGGGTTATATAACAGCAAATAAAAGGTTTTGTACTCTGCAGATTGACGTCAACCGAGGCACACACACAAAAAAGAGTAATTGGCTTGCCTTCCACCCAACAATATGTCTTTTGTAAAAAACTATAGAATAGAATATCTCCTATAAAAGATCAGAGTGGTGATTCTCAGAGTGTGGTCCCTGGACCACAAAATTCCTCTCTTTTATTTCCCTCTGTCCCTCCTCTCTCCCCTCTTCCTTTTTCCTTTCTTATCACATTTAAGTACTTTAGTTTTGGGGTTTGCATACATTTTGTGTGTGCTTAGTCGCTCAGTTGCATCCAACTCTTTGCAACTCCATGGACTGTAGCCCACCAGGCTCCTCTGTCCATGGGAATTCTCTAGGCTAGAATACTAGAGTGGGTTGCCATGCCCTCCTCCAGGGGATCTTCCCAACCCAGGGATGGAATCTGGGTCTCCCGCATTGCGGGCAGTTTCTTTACCGTCTGAGCCACCAGGGAAGTCCATACATTAAGACCTTCTAAATCTAGAGTTATTAAGCAGCCACCATAGCAGCCATTGTTCTGGATCTCCCCAGTGTAGTTTAGATCCAGTTTTGTCACCCCGTTGTGAATGAGAGGACCAGCATCATCAGTTTCAATACAGTTCTTGGCCACTGTTTCCTGTTAATTTCAAATGATCGCATCTCCCATTTTTTTCAGCCACGCTTGTCAATACCTGGCATCTCTTCGGTAAGCCCCCAGTGAGGCCAGCCACTGCAAGCCTAGAGACTCCAGGATCCTCTCTCTGTTGCCCTTTCACCCTGCCCGAGACCCTCCTGGACAGGAGTGTGGAGTGGGACTAATTGGTTGGGAATACCTGCTGATCGAGAGCTCAGGTCGTAATTCTGGAGAAGAGAAGGGAATCTAGATCTGGACTCCCTCTCACCAGCCCTGGATGCGCTTCATTATCCCTGTCTGGGGAAGAAAGACGAAGACAAATAGCGACTGCAGTGACACCATCTTGGGAGCAAGGGCTCTTGAGCATGTCTGATAAGAGACCAGATATACTTTATGTCCAGTTGTGGGTGTGGATGGGGGCACCTGGAAGTGTCTGCAGTTCCTCACGGATAAGAACTGCTGACCTTTCAGTGTCCAAAAATGGCCAGAGAGTGCTATACAGCAGAGTCATGAATCATGACTATAAGCATTTGCAGAAGAGAGCTGCATGGCTGTTCCTTAACTCCTGGCAGCTCCATGAAATACCTGGGTCTCATATAAATCTATCACTTTTTAAAAAGAGAACAGAAGGATGTTGTCAGTGAAGTCACATCTTTCTAGTGAGAGAGCCAGTGGTGGTAAGTGTGCAGTTGCTTCACAACTACAATTCCAGGAGTTCCTGCCAGAAGCTGTATCCAGAGTAGTACATACCTGACAATCACAGGTGGCAGAAATTTCTGTTACAGAGAAAAGAAATTAAAAAAAAAAAATTGATGTAGAGTTGATTTATAATGTTGTGTTAATTTCTGCTCTACAGCAAAGTGATATATATATATATATATGGATTATATAAAGTGAATATATATATATAAGGTTATATATATATATATGATATAGATATATAGTGGTTTAGTCACTAAGTTGTGTCTGACTCTTGTGATCCCATGGACTGTAGCCTGCCATGGTCCTCTGTCCATGGAATTCTCTAGGCAAGAATACTTGAGCTATATATGGATATATATATATATGGCTTCTCTGGTGGCTCAGACAGTAAAGAATCTGCCTGCAATGCAGGAGACCCGTGTTTGATTCCTGATTCGGGAAGATCCCTGTATGCACATTATTTTCATATTCATTTCCATTCTGGTTTATCACAGGGTGTTGAAGATAGTTCCCTGTGCTCTGCAGAGGAACCTCGTTCACCCGTCCTGTGTATAAGTCCTCCTCTGCCAACCCCCATCTCCCAGTCCTTTTCCCCCGCCCGCCTCCCCGCTGGCAACCAGATGTCTGTTCTGTGTCTGTGAGTCTGCTCTTTTCTGTAGAAAGGTACATTTGTGTTGCATTTAGATTCCATGTACAGATGACATCATATGATATTTGTCTCCCTGTTTCTGACTTACTTCACTTAGTCTGGTCGTCTCTAGGTCCATCTGTGTTGTTGCAAATGGCATTATGTCGGTTTTTTTTTTTATATGAGTGAGTTGTATTCCATTGTATATATATTCCACATTTTCTTGGTGAAATGACATAAAATTATATATTTTATTAATAGGATAACATAATTCTACATGACCAAACCATTGGTTGACCTGGTTTTACATGTTTCAGATGGTCTTTTTTTTTTAATGTTTTATCTTATATTAGAGTGTATTTGATTAATAACATTATGCTAATTTTAGTTATACATATAGATGTATATATTCTTTTTCAAATTCTTTTCCCATTTAGATTTGGAAAACATAATATTGAGTGGCAGCACAGGGAACTCTGTTGGTTATCCGTTTTAAATGTAGCAGTGTGCGCATGTCAGTCCCAAACTCCCTAACTGTCCCTCAACGCCCCCTTTCCCCCAGGAACCATAAGCCCGTCCTCTAAGGCTGTGAGTTCTCAAGTCATCTGTTAATGGACATTTAGATTGCTTCCATATCTTGACTATTGTAAATAGTGCTGCAATGAACATTTGGGTGTGTCTGTTTTTTCAAATTATAGTTTTGTCTGGATGTTTGCCCAAGATTGGGATTGACAAATCACACAGTAGCTCTATTTTTAGAATTTTGAGGAAACTCTGTACTGTCTCTATAGTGCTGCACCAGTTTACATCCCCAGCAAGAGTGTAGGAGGGCTTCCTTTCAGATCAAAGAACTTATAATAAACTAGAGGAATACCTGAAGTAGAAATGCCTAGAGAAGTGACAAGCTGTTGACTGCAAAGCACAAAATAGTGCAGAGTTCTGATTTCAGAGTATGCTCTCCGGTAGGGCAAGGGCACATTGGGTTGGTTGTAGGAGGGAGGAAACCAAGAGCCCCTCGGAAGACGCCCACCAGGGCAGAAGGGGTGCAAAAAGATGAGACTGAGCTGGATATAAACAGTCTTGCGATTTTGTTGAGGACTGGTCTTTACCAACAGATTCTTTTTCTGTTAAGACAGAGTAATCCAATCATAGATGCCAATCATGCATGCGTGCTAAGTCGCTTCTGTAGCCCACCAGGCTTCTCTGTCCATGGGGTTCTCCAAACAAGAATGCTGGAGTGGGATGCCATGCCCTGCTTCCCTACGCAGGGATCAAACCTGTGTCTCCTGCACTGGCAGGTGGGTTCTGTACCACTAGTGCCACCTGGGAAGCCCAGGTGTCAGTCATAGATCGGGAAACTTCAAGCCCAGCTAGGGAGAGATTTTAGCATTTTCTCTGTCTTCCCTCAGGACTGGTTAAACGATTTGAAGGGTGCAGTGAAAAATGATAATGTGAGGCTCCTTCTTCAAAAATTATCAGGAATTTCTAGATAGCAGTGGCAGAAATATAAACCAAGGGAGCTGAGTGTCATAGCCTTCTGAGTCATAGGCTTGTGCACAAGTCTTGTGCCCATGGAGTTTGTCTTCTTTTATTATTTTTTTCAAAATGTTTGTCATCTTTTTTGACCAATGTGCCTCACCACTGGAGTGTCATCTTAGGACAAATGCAATTTTGTAAAGTCTTTTTTCAACATTGTGTATTGAAAGTTCCCTCTTGACTGAATGGAGGGTTTTGAGAATGGAGAAATATATTCTTTCAGTTCAGTTCAGTCGCTCAGTCGTGTCCTACTCTTTGCGACCTCATGGACTCCAGCACACCAGGCCTCCCTATTCATCAACAACCTCAGAGTTTACTCAAACTCATGTCCACCGAGTCGATGATGCCATCCAATCATCTCATCCTGTTGTCCCCTTCTCCTCCTGCCCTCAATCTTTCCCAGCATCAGGGTCTTTTCAAATGAGTCAGTTCTTTGCCTCAGGTGGCCAAAGTATTGGAGTCTCAGCTTCAGCATCAGTCCTTCCAATGAATATTCAGGACTGATTTCCTTTAGGACGGACTGGTTGGATCTCCGTGCAGTCCAAGGGACTCTCAAGAGTCTTTTCCAACACCCCAGTTCAAAAGCATCAATTCTTTGGCACTCAGCTTTCTTTATAGTCTGACTCTCTCATCCATACATGACTACTGGAAAAACCATAGCCTTGACTAGACGGACCTTTGTTGGCAAAGTAATGTCTCTGCTTTTTAATAGGCTGTCTATATATTACTTTATGGCCAAGTAAGTTGAAAGTTGAACATGTCTCAAAATCTATCCCCTGTTTCCAGTCTTTCTAACATTAATTTCAAGTTTGTGCCAATGAGATTTGGCAAAATGCCAGTTCCTTTCTTCTGTTCAAAAATCATGTCCTTAGAAGAGAAGAATGTCTTTTGTCTGAATCCATCATATCTTCAGCAAAGCTGGTTTTATCACAAAATCATCTTTAAGCAATTCTTCTTTTTGGTAGTTATCAAGTGTCTCAATTTGTTTTACATGCTTTCGTTTTGTTGTCGTTTGGGTTTGACGAGGTAATTATATCACAGTGTTTCAGTGGTGTAACAGAAATGGTAGCAGATAAAGGGCATTTTGTGTTTTTGATTATCCTATTCCATTTTATATACTCTTTAAAAATTAGAATAAGCTAAATCCTTTTTGAATGAGTAAAGGGTTATCTTTATTTGATGTTTTAAATTCATATTTGTCTGTTTATTAGTTTGCAACCTGTGAAATACTGTTGTCACAAGCTCCACACCACCTTGCAGTGAATAGGAAGAGCTGGCCACTGGCAATATTTCTATTGGTTTGTTAGAGAAAAATAAATAAACTACCCATTCATCCATCCATCCTCCATCTGCAACACTCTTATGCATATGCACATATAAAGTAAATAAAGCAGTAAAATCTTTCACTAATATATGAAAGATTGATTAATATATTTATTAATATATAAAATCTTTCATTCATATATGTAATGAAATTAATTACTAATAGTGGATCTTCCTTGGTGGCTCAGATGGTAAAGCATCTGCCTACAATGCGGGAGACCTGGGTTCAATCCCTGGGTTGGGAAAATCTCCTGGAGAAGGAAATGGCAACCCACTCCAGTATTCTTGCCTGGAAAATCCCATGGACGGAGGATCCTGGTTAGGCCACAGTCCATGGGGTCACAAAGAGTTGGACACGACTGAGAGACTTCACTCACTCACTCACTCAGTGGCATCAGAGTGATATTAAGAAATACAAATCAAAATGTTTCAAATGTTTTCTCCCTTAATTGCTAACAGTTCCGTGAAGTTGATTTTTACCTTTTATGCAAGTAAGGAAAGATTCAGGGAAATTGAATTATGTTGCCCATTTTCATACATTGGACAGTTCAAAATACAGGTCTATATTAATTTTAAACTCCATCTTTTCTCCATACTACCCTACAGTCTCAAGCAAAACATTTTGAATTTTTCTAAGTATTTTTATTCTATGAACTCTCCTTACCTCTAGTCTTTCATATGAAGTAAGCCATGTAATAACTATTCAATTTGATCAACAAGATTATTAAAGCTGAAGAAGCTAGTATGACTTGCTCAGTTCAGGAGCCCATCAGAGACCAGGACCCTGTACAATGACCCAGCTCTGGGTTCTTGTCCCTGGACCAACCTGGCTTCTCCTCTGGTCACTACTGTAGTAACAGCATACATTTATCCTCAGTGGTTTATAATCCTTTATAAATCTCCACCTAGTTAACAAGTAAAGAAGTATGAGTTTCCATCTCCAATCATCTAAAATAGCAATTACCCTCAAACAAGGAAGTGAACTAGTCATTTTCATTCTGAAAATGTAGAATCCAGCTCTTTATTTTAAGGACTATACCACACACTGCTAACTGTATTCCCTTTAACTGGATTAAAACCAGAGGCATTTTTTTTCCCTTGTCTATGGAACCTCACCTCTTTGTTTGGTAGGATTGTATCCCTGGGGATATGATTGGGGGAACTGGGGGCTGTATAGAAGGCTGAAGGATTTCAGTGCGGTAGGGCAGTGCATTTTCACAATAATAATGTGTAATAAATCGAGAAGAGACTCTGCTGAGTTTTGAGTTATTTCCTAGGATGGAGGCTTCAAATGTGAGCAGAAAATAGATACTTGTGCTCTTTACAAAGGACTTAGTGGCTCATCCATGGGGATTTGAACCCTAGTTCTTTCTACCACTCCACAGGTATACAGCAAAGCTGCCTGATGTAAAATCAACTTTGAAGACAATTTCCAATGGATAGAAACTTGTGACTCTTCTATTGGTTGTATTATATTTTTGTTGCTTTTATATTGGTTGCATTATATCTAATGTTGCTTTTCTGGATTTGGAATATTCAAAAATTAATTTTCCTTTCCTTTGTTGTTTGCTAATCTGCAATTCTGTCTAGCTTCTATTTGCCTGAGGTACTGAAAGTTAAGAATCACTGGGGAAAAAAAGTATCTTTTAAAGTTTATCTTTAAGGATCAGAGTACAATAAATAGCTAATCTAAGATTTAGATTACAGAAATGTAGTGGATCAGCTAACTGTGCCTGGATATTACCAAATGTGTGAGGAATTTAGTGCCATAATTGTCAAAAATACAATAGTATCAGACCTTATGTTCTATTCATATTTTGACCAATTGCTTGGTTAGATAAATGTACATTAAAACCTACAAATTTGTATTTAATCAGGAAGCTTTCCCCACATTATAGAAATAGTTCATGCATTTGAAGAAGAGTTGGAGATCAACCCCCCTGAGTCCTTTCTCACTGTAAAATTCTACTAAGTTAGTAAGATGAAGAAAGTGTTGAGTAGCCAGTAACAAATTTTTGTTAGGCTGATTTACTGGTGGAAAAAATTGATTTATTGGCTTGTGTTAAAGTGGGGACTGAAATTCTAATCAGATGAATGTCGTATATTATATGTTTAAGCTATTTTAAAAGTTGTGCTGTTAGGAAAGAATTTTAGTGCAGCTGGTTTCTTATATCATGGCTATTCAGTAGGAGAACAATTTCTGAAAAGCTGAAAAGTTTGTATCTGTATATGTAAATAGATTCAATAATGTGCCTACATCCATGTTTTTATCTAATAGGGTTATATATTTATAGCTATATACATATATATATTCATGGGAAATAGATGGGGAAACAGTGTCAGACTTTATTTTTGGGGGCTCCAAAATCACTGCAGATGGTGACTGCAGCCATGAAATTAAAAGAGGCTTACTCCTTGGAAGGAAAGTTATGACCAACCTAGATAGCATATTCAAAAGCAGAGACATTACTTTGCCAACAAAGGTCTGTCTAGTCAAGGCTGTGGTTTTTCCAGTGGTCATGTATGGATGTGAGAGTTAGACTGTGAAGTAGGCTGAGCGCCGAAGAATTGATGCTTTTGAACTGTGGTGTTGGAGAAGACTCTTGAGAGTCCCTTGGACTGCAAGGAGATCCAACCAGTCCATTCTGAAGGAGATCAGCCCTGGGATTTCTTTGGAAGGAATGATGCTAAAGCTGAAACTCCAGTACTTTGGCCACCTCATGCGAAGAGTTGACTCATTGGAAAAGACTCTGATGCTGGGAGGGATTGGGGGCAGGAGGAGAAGGGGACGACGGAGGATGAGATGGCTGGATGGCATCACTGACTCAATGGACGTGAGTCTGGGTGAACTCCTGGAGTTGGTGATGGACAGGGAGGCCTGGCATGCTTCGATTCATGGGGTCGCAAAGAGTCGGACACGACTGAGCGAACTGAACTGAACTGAACTGATACACAATTTAAGAAAGCATGCATGAGTCCATCAGGGAGTCCAATAATCAAGAGGTTATTGTTCCTGTTATGAGTGAACTATCTTTGGGAAATGGACCGGAATGATGCTGTATTGAGACTTCTTTTTCTCTTAAAGGTAGCCAAGTGCCTGAGGAAACCATGTGTTTTCTGCTTTAGCCTAAATACCAGCATTGATAAATGTAGTTAAGTATAAATAAACCATTTTAACAGCCAAAGGAAAACAATGGTATTTAGAATCTGTGCTTAGTTTGAGTGAATAATTTGAGAAACTTTCAAAATAAAACTTACGATTTGAAAATTATTTTACACATCTGTATTATTAATACTTTTAGTTTCTCTTAAGTAAATGGCTCATCTGTTCCCCTTACTTATGAGCAAGTTTTTCTTTTGTATAAAACATCAAATCACAGAAAACTTTTCCTAACTTCCAAGGTACAATGTGATGTTTCCTGCCCTGGAATAGCACTTAGGTCTGGGTAGGAGTGTTGATGAATTGAAAGCACCAGAAAAGTTCATTCTAACTCACTGCCTCTCAGAAACACCTCTATTTTTAATGGTTCCTTGACAAAACAAAAGCATCTGTTATAGAGGCATAAATTTAACTTCTCTGCTGCCTTTGATCCAACAGTCATTGGTGGGAAGTGGCAGAGCCCGGATCTGAACTGGGACCTCCACTCCAACCCCAGTTGGCTGTAATAGTAGTGGGTCTCTTGTCTCCACTGTTCTATTCTTTACTACAAGGATGCACTGCTTCGGAGCAGCCCCACAGCGTAAGCCACGGTATTCCCATTTCACAGCGGTGTGATTCCCAAACTCCTCATTTATCCCTTTCTCCCTCTTCCCCCGCCTCCCCGCTGCTCTCCCGTTTGGTAACCATAAATTTGCTTTCTGTGAGTCTATTTTTGTTTTGTAAATAAGTTCATTTGTATCATTTTTCTAGATACCACATAGAAATGATACCATATGCTATTTATCATTGTTTGAAGTACTTCACTTAGTATGATTATCTGTAGGTCCATTCATGTTACTGCAAATGGCATGATTTCATTCTTTTTTATGGTAGTCATCCTTTATTTTTAACGGGATGCTGGAAACCAAGAGCTGTCCTAGGCCCCAGGGAGGCTAAACAGTTTTGACCATACAGTGTGGTCAGTAGAGTTTTATCACACGGCAGTAGTTGGTTGATTCCTGGAAAGCATAGCAGACACTCCTAAAAACTTACGTTTCCCTTCATTGAACAACTAGGAATTGTCCTTGGTTTTACTTCAGTTCACCAGTCCTGAATCTTCTTTTGGAAATTGCTGACAGAGAGCAAGTTTCCAATCAGAGCTACTATTTTTAATTTCATAAAGACTATAAATGGTATTCCCCTTGTTGAGGCTAATGTCTTAAATGCAGCCCCAAATCAATTAGCTATTATGTGCAACCATTCTGCTGATTAGAAAGGTAACATTTTTCTTTTGTGTATGTTACCAGTGTTTGGCACCTTTTCTGGAACTAACTTAAGCCAAAATTTTCATGTATGTGGTTCCCTTTGTCTCTTTCCAAAAAGGATAATTTAAAATTTTCAACATGTAATCACAGAGAAAATGAGTAAAACAAATTATTTTGCCTTCTTTCCATAAGGGGCTTTTCAGAAAAGAGAATACAGACACCCCAGTGAGTACTGTCTCTGACTCCCAGCCCAGGACCTGAAGACCTCTCTTGAAGAACTTCAACTCCAACCAGAAGTCTTTTTTTATTTTACTTTTTGGCTGCAGTGGGTCTTCGTTGCAGTGTGTGGGCTTTTCTCTAGTTGTGGAGCATGGGCTCTAGGGAACGTGGGCATCATAGGCTTAGCTGCCCACAGCATGTGGCATCTTCCAGGACCAGTGATCAAACTTGTGTCCCCTGTATTTGCAGGCAGATTCTTAACCGCTGGACCCCCAGGGAAGTTTCTAACCAGAGTCTTTTCAAAACAGGCTGGAGAATTGTTAATTACCTGATGTGGAATTTCAGCCCTCCTGAAAATACAATTTAGGCAACTGTGATGTCTGTCGTGCTTCATTATTTTCCTTCCAGGATAGCTTCTTAGTTATGGTGGAAGCAAACTATTGGTTGGATCTTCCCATCCATCAAGGCTTCTTTTGCTTAGTCACTCAGTTGTGTTAAGTTCTTTGCGACCCTTTGAACTGTAGCCCACCAGGCTCCTCTGTCCATAAAATTGTTTTCAGGCAAGAGTACTAGAGTGGGTTGCCATTTCCTACTCCAGGGGATCTTCCTGACCCACAGATCGAGCCTGTGTCTCCTATGTCTCCTACTTTGCAGGCAGATTCTTTACCCACTGAAACATCTGGGAAGACTTTTATGACTGTAAATGATCTCATGAACTGAAAGACAGTAATTTGCATTCTTTGTTCAATGATCCTACCTGTGAGAAGAAACGAAGTATTGAGAATGATAAATTGTCCCCTGAAGTTGTGGGTTTATCTAATTCTATCACAGAAAGCTATAGGTTTAAATTTTCTTGACTGAGGAATGTTTAGTAATAGGAAGTCCTACATTCTAACATTTTTGAAGAAAGAGGATATTTTTTTCTTTCTTTCCTTCTCTTTCAGTTTTTTTTTTTTTTTTTTTTTTTGCTCTGTTATGATTGATCTACTAAAACCTTAGATTTCCTCTCTCTTTGAAGGGAATTCCACTAAAACAATAAAGTCTCTCCCCATAGGAGGCTCTTTCATTGGACTCAGCCCTTTCTGTCTGTGTGTTTTATTAAACTTGCCTGATTTTCTCATCCAAATATAAAGTTCATCATCCTGTAAGGAAACTTATTAGAATATCCTTGGAAATGCATGTTATCAGGCATATGTGTGGGTTTGATGTTTTAAGGGACCGACTGGCAGTCCGTGGCCAGAGGGAACCATTAAGGAAATGAGTTTGATGGAAGTCTTGACACAGAGGTTGACAGCAAAATTCAGATGATTAATTTGGAGTAAGAGAAGTGTTTCAAACTAATGAGAAACATGGTTTGGGCTTACCCACAGACTGTACATATGGCTAGGGGAAACCAACTTTTTAATACAGAGGGAGGAAAATGATGACGAATGTTCACCTTGGGTCATTCTTTTATGGCAAAGATGCTACAAAATGAAAAAGTGTTAAATTATTTTTATCTTGGCGGTTTTTCTGTGGGTCTTTGGATCTCTTATCCAAGCCTGTTTTGCAAATTTGCTGACTGGGATGATGGGTACAAAAACAGAGAGAATATTTGCACATAAAGAGTTGGCCCATATTAATATAAATTAATTCTCAGTCAAGAGGACCGCATACTTACTTGCTGCTACTTTGGAGGAATACAAACGCACAAAATTACTAGCAGGAGCCTGGGCACATAGTAGGGGCTGGATATTTGTGCGTGTGCGAGGCCGCCAGAACAGCGCTTCTGAATAAAGCGAAAAGGCTATGAAAGCTTTCCTTTCAGTTCACGCTTTGGTTTCGCCGGCCTTTTCTGTTCTGTGAGTTCTAGTGAAGGCAGTTCCATCTTACAGGTTCAGAACCCCTGAGCTTTCAAGGACCCATCGTGTGTGGACTGCTAATGAGCACTAGGGGAACCATGTTTGCAGGTTTCTTTACACACGCAGCTTAGTTATAAATTGTCTGAGCTTCCAGAGAGGCTGATGTTTGACACTATGGGGTTGGAGTTTTGAGTGCGGTGGTGGGGGGGAAGATTACCAGAAAGAACTTTTTTGGGCAGCAAATATCTCAGTTGCTGTTGACTGGAACTTTGTAACAAAAAGTATATGAGAAGTGAGTTCTTGCCAGACTTCAGGCTTTCCTGCTCTTTGTGCTCTGTAAAACCTCATGGTGGATTTTCAGTGAATGCCTTCGGCTACATGAAAAAGGAGTTTCTCCAAGAATGTGGGGAATTCCTTTGGTGCCCAAAAGGAAATATGAGGACTCTGGAGACTGATGAGAGAGACTGAAAATAGGGGTGCTGTAATCATCATGTCAGTTCCTGCCATTTATTTCATTTTCTTTTTAAAATAAGATCTGAAAGTGTTTGAGAATTGTTTATGAAGCATAAGTCAACTTTCTAGCACTTTCAAGTTGAATGCAAGTTCGTGTTATTCAAGTGACAAAAAAGTGTAGGTAAGTCCACTCACTCTGGGTCTGTAATTTTAAAAGATAATTAATAAATAGGTTCAATTTGTTACTTAGAGGATGTAGACAAAAAATCCCTCAGAGAAAGAGGGATGTGTTTTAAACACAATTTAATATAACTAAACACACTTATAATCTTGTTAATTATAGTCTATTTGTATATTCTTGATAATTAAACTTATCTATGGTATGTGTGTGTGTGAGTGCCTGTGTGTGTTCATGATGGGGGAAAAATGGCCTCTTGGGAAGAATGGCATTTTGATGAATCACAGGAAATAGTAAATTATGTGGATTCCACATATTTCCCAAGGCTGTGACCAGGATTTTACCTCTGAAATTCATGAACCAAGGTCTGAAGGGAGATTGGCTGGATTACAATTCAGATGTTTTACTTTGGGAGGAGTGCAGGGTGGGGACAGAATTAAATTTTCAGTTATTTCTCCAAACAAAACTCGATGTGACGGCCACCCTTAAGAGGGATAGAATGCATACTTTTGTGATAAAAATTTCTAGCAGTGTGAAGCACAGAGCATTTATTTTAGATAACTGCGGGAAGCCAACCCATTTTAGATAATACTGGCTTTAAAAAAGTTTTGGTGGGTGATCATAGTAATAGCATTTCAAGACAGAACTTAACTGCACAGTATAAGGCTGACCAAGTACATGAAATGGTAATGAATTCAGTAATAAGAGAACATTCCAGATTTGTGCATACTTGCTACCCCTCAAGTTTCAGGGCCGCTTTATAAATAAAATGGAAACCTTATTTTTTTTCCCTCAGTATTCTTGTTTTCCTCTCATTTTAGTTCTCTTGGTTGTCTTGTCAATTAAGTTAATTAAGGCAGAAAATAATTCCCCCAAAGGGACATTGAACTAAAACATTTCAGGCAAAATCTAGTCAGAAAATATTAATAATATGCAAGTGGGGTTATACATAAAAGGAACGCTATAAAATGCTGCATTGTTCCTGGTCCATATATTCAGACAAAACACTGCATTTACTGTCTCCAGAAAATGCAAGTTAACTGATGCACTTCATCAACGGGCTTTATTACAGCGCCACATATTTGTGGTGGCCCTTAGGCTATGGGAACTTTTCACTCGACTCCACTCTTTTATAAAAGGTCAAATTCTGAAAAAGAATGGATATATCTATGTGTAAAGCGGAATCACTTCCTTGTACGCCTGAAACTAACACAACATCGTAAATCAACTGTACTCCAACATATTTAAATGTATTTATACATACAGATTGGTCTTTAAAAGCTAAAAAAAAAAAACGTCAGATCACTCTATTTTTTAAAAGGGGTATCATACAATAACGAAAATGTAGTTGAAAGTCTCAGCTTTTTATTAGTTAGTTGAGAAGCCATTGGAAAAAATATTCTCTGAGCTCTAATTTCCTCCTCATTCAGTGAGGTCACAGGGAGGCAGGATGGGTTTTGGCATATTGAGGCTTTAGAATATACTGATCCCATCCAGTAATTAATCTTTAATAAAAATGTAGATGCACTTTGATTGCATCCCTTCCTCCAGCTCAAGTCTGTTGTGGATGGACTCTTCAGAGTAAAGAAGGAAGCCCACTGCTTCCGTCTGTCTTTTCTTCCAGAAGTCCTTTCTGCCCTGACCTGCTGGTGTCAGCATGAGAGGGAAGGGAGTGAGAAGGACAGAGAAGTCTCACTTAACCCCTGTCTTGAGACAGCTCTGCATTCTCATCTTTGGGAACAGTCCCAGTATCTTCAGGGGCCTCCGCCATGAATGTTGGAAAGCCCGACTGTGACACTGATGATCAGTTCTGCTCCAGCCCCCTGCTCCCCGCTCAGCCCCTGGAGGTCCAGCTTGGCCAGGAGGCAGAGATGCTTCCCCTGGCTCTGCCTCCCTCTCCTCTGGAACCCACATTTTGTCCAGGCGTGACTGGCATCGTTGGCTCTGATCTCCGGTGGCCTTGATCTCCGGTGGCCTCGGCCTAGAGCAAGTTGAAGCAGGGTTTTGGTTTCCAGCCCAAGACTGAAGTCAGACCATGCAGTGAGAGCACTGACTTCTAGCCGCTAGACCACAGGGGTCCAGTGGTCAGTGACAAAGCCCTGGCCTATCAGCTGTGTTGAAACGAATTTCCACATGGCGATGGAAAGCAGTGAAGCAAGTGAAATACTCATTATTAAGAGGAAAGGGGTACGTGTGAACAGACACATGGGCCGACTCAGAGAGACAGAGGGCCCTCGTGGCGGTTTGACTCACTTTTATGGGACATTTCTTCCAGGTCTCCTTTGACCAGTTGTCGTGCTGTGCCTGGTTCTGAGTCTGATTTGGTTTATCTCAGGGTCCTCCCAGATGTGTGTATAGCCAAGATGGGTTCTCGTGAAGAGGTTTATAGGCAGATTGACAGCACCTACTATGAGGCGGTGTCCTGTCCGTCTTTGACTTCCAAGGAGCCTTTCTGCTGTGCAGTCAGGGAGGTCTCCATGACTTTGAGAATAAGGACTATGTGGTCTTTTAACTCATATCATCACAGGGGTTCAGCTCTTCTCCTTCCTGCTGTTTTGGAGTATCTGTCCACAGGTGAGAAACCCTAGCTTCTTAGCCGGGGTTCATTTATCTCCTGCCTTAGCTCCAACAAAGTCTGAATGTGCAAGGCTGTCCTCAGGCCTCCCTCCACCACCTTGACCCTGTGCCCAAAGCAGCTTACCAGCTGTCCATTCTCTGCACTCTCTAAGTGGGGACCACGCACAGTCCCTGTGGCCCTGTCAGCGCAGAGCCAAGACAGCCAGCCCTCAAGGGCTGCTTCTGAGGCTCCTCTCCCTGCTTGAGTTGAGAGGTTAGCAGAGAACCATTTTCTCCAAACACATCTTCTCATAAAATTTTCTTCTATTTCGGTTTCCTTGACCTGCATCACTTTTAACCCTCAATATACATTTAAGGCCATCTAACTTGATGGTTGGCTGATGAGATGAGATGGTTGGACGATATCACCAACTTGATGGACATGGGTTTGAGCAAGCTCTGGGAATTAGTGATAGACAGGGAAGCCTGGTGTGCTGCAGTCCACGGGGTCGCAAAGAGTCAGACACGACTGAGCAACTGAATCCAACTGAACCGAACCAGCTTCCCGTCTTCCTGCTCTGACATTTTACAAATGTTATCATAGTGTTTGCTTTACAACTTACCCAGCAGTCTGCTGTCCATTTCACCTCGGTGCCTCAGTTTTAAAAGAATATATTCTTCTTCTTTAAATTTATTTTTATTGAAGTATGATTGATGAATAATGTTGTATATAATAGGTACAATATAGTGGTTCACAATTTTTAAAGGTTTTACTCCATTTATAGTTATAAAATATTGGCTATCTTCTCCAAGTTGTACAATACGTCCTTGTTTTGTGTGTTTTTTTTTTTTTAATTTTTTATTTTATTTTGGAGTATAGTTGATTCACAGTGTTGTGTTAGTTTTGGGTGTACAACATGATTCAGTTATGCTTATACATATATCCATTCTTTTTCAAATCCTAAAAGAATGTAAGTTAACATAATACTACACATAATCTAAATTCTGATAGCTTTCAAAATTTCTTATTCCATTCTGTCTTTGTGGTCCCTGTTTATTCATATAATTCTAACACTTCATTTCTAAGCATTTTGAAGATAAAGGAATTTTTTTAATTATCAGTATAAAACCATGGTTAAGAATTAAGGGATGAGTGTTCTTATTCATTAACACTGTTGATTATTTGTTGTGTTTTTATAAATTGTGTTGTTTTAGGACTGAATCACTTTGAAGGTTACTAATTTATTTACAAATGTTTCCAGGTCTAGATTCATGGAAAAGAAAATTTTATAGATAGGTTTCAATTAATTGACCCCATATAAATAAATGAAAACTTAGTACTATCTTAAAATGTCTTCATTTGATGAAATTGCATTCAGCGAGCATCTTGTATAAGCAGGGCCATGAAGATGCACAGAACTAACAAAGCTCGCGGTCTGTTCTAGGACAAGGGGATTGCCTGGGATGAGCCCTAAGCAGCGTCACACCTGTGGGGCAGCTTAGTCTCATTTGGATAGTAATCCATTATTTGGAGAATTAACTTCAAACATAATATTAAGTTTAGTATTAAGGAATATAAAAAGAGAACAACAGAAAAATGGTTCATAATTCACTGCACAAATAATGCCTTTTGACCAAAAAAAATAAAAAATAAAAATAAAAAGCTAAAACAAAACTAAAATATATGTGCGTGTTAAGAAAATTTTAATAGGATGAGAAGCTATGAATGGAAATGTGAGCATCTTCTATCCTGTGTCCTGTTAAGTTCAGTTCGGTCGCTCAGTCGTGCCCGACCCTTTGCAACCCCATGAATCGCAGCACGCCAGGCCTCCCTGTCCATCACCAACTCTCGGAGTTTACTCAAACTCATGGCCATCGAGTTGGTGATGCCATCCAGCCATTTCATCCTTTGTCGTCCCCTTCTCCTCCTGCCCCCAGTCCCTCCCAGCATCAGAGTCTTTTCCAATGAGTCAACTCTTTGCATGAGGTGGCCAAAGTATTGGAGTTTCAGCTTTAGCATCAGTCCTTCTAAAGAATACCCAGGACTGATCTCCTTTAGAATGGACTGGTTGGATCTCCTTGCAGTCCGAGGGACTCTCAAGAGTCTTCTCCAACACCACAGTTCAAAAGCATCAGTTCTTCAGCACTCAGCTTTCTTCACAGTCCAACTCTCACATCCATACATGACCACTGGAAAAACCATAGCCTTAACTAGACGGACCTTTGTTGGCAAAGTAATGTCTCTGCTTTTGAATATGCTACCTAGGTTGGTCATAACTTTCCTTCCAAGGAGTAAGCGTCTTTTAATTTCATGGCTGCAATCACAATCTGCAGTGATTTTGGAGCCCCCCCAAAATAAAGTCAGCCACTGTTTCCACTCTTTCCCCATCTATTTCCCATGAAGTGATGGGACCAGATGCCATGATCTTCATTTTCTGAATGTTGAGCTTTAAGCCAACTTTTTCACTGTCCACTTTCACTTTCATCAAGAGGCTTTTGAGTTCCTCTTCACTTTCTGCCATAAGGGTGGTGTCATCTGCATATCTGAGGTTATTGATATTTCTCCCGGCAATCTTGATTCCAGCTGTGCTTCTTCCAGCCCAGAGTGCCCTGTTACCTCCTTCCAAATCTAACTATGCACTTCTAACAGTTCTTGCCTATTCTCCTAGAGAATTTAATGTATATGTATTTATATTTGTGTATATGTATATAAAATTATCATTAGAGATATGTAGAAACCAGCTACTTCCTCTTTTCCTCATTTCTTCACCTTTTCTATTTCTCCTACATCTCCACCTCATCCTTCTTGATAGCAATAGTGCAATCCTTTTTTAGCTTTTTAAGAAACCTCCATACTGTTCTCCCTAGTGGCTGCACAAATTTATGTTTCCACCAACAGTACAAGAGAGTTTCCTTGTTTCCTCTTTAGCATTTATTGCTTGCAGATTAATTTATTTATTTATTTTTGATGATGGTCATTCTGATCAGGGTGAGGTAATAACTCATTGTAAGTATACCTCATTTGATCTGCATATATTTAATACATATATTAACACATGTATGTGAAATCTAGAAAAATATACAGATATATAGCACAGGGAACTCTGCTCAGTGTTATGTGGCAGCCTGGAGGGGACGGGAGTTTAGGAGAGAATGGATGCATGTGTATCTATGGCTGATCCCTTGCTGTACACCTGAAACTATCACAACATTGTTAACTGGCTATACTCCAATAGAAAATAAAAAGTTAAAAAAAATTTTAAAAAGCTTAGTACAAACTCATTATTTTATATATGTGCTGTGCTGAGTCATTCAGTTGTGTTTGACACTTTGCAACCCCATAGACTGCAGCCTACCAGGCGCCTCTGTCCATGTGGATTCTCCAGGCAAGAATACTGGAGTGGGTTGCAATGCCGTCCTCCAGCAGACCCCAATTAAAAAAAAATAGTGTATTCCTTATTATCTGAGTACCAGAATATAGTCAATCAGTGCATTCTTCGTGACTGCTTGTATTGCTAATACAAACAGGATGTGATGGACATTGTGATCTATTTTTATGAACCTTGTGATAAATTCCTAAGTCTCAACACTGGGTCAAAGGAATGCTGAGTTTTCTGTGATTTCACAGATGCCAGCCTGACTATAAGAAATGATCCACACATTTGTACTTTAACCAGGAGCATCTGCTTTTTCTCATAACCTCTCTAACATTTTGACTGCTGAACTTCCAAATATTTTGCCAATTTGAACGGTGAAATATGCAACCTGAATTTTTTATACATTTCTTTCATTATGAAGGATCTTAGATCACCGTTATCCATCATTTGTATATTTTTCTAGCAACTTACTCTTTTTCCAGATTTTTATTTTAGATTATATATCTTTTTACTGATGTTTTTGAGTTTTGTATAAATTAAGAAAGTAACGTATCTGACAGCACATTCTCCTCAATTTCTTTTCTACATTTTGATTTCCTGGTATTGTTGCCATACAGAAGTTTAAAGTATGTATCTACAAAATCTAACATTTTTTCTCTTTTAAGCCTTCTAGGTTTTTAAAACTCCTTAAAATACTTTTCTCACTAAAAGATTATGAATAAATTCAATCATATTTTCTTCTAGACTTTTTGAATTTTTTTTCATATACTAGTATGAGGGGTAAAATACAAAAACACACATGTACATATACATGCATACATTTATGTTTATGATATATATGCATGTTTTCATACATTATAGTTCATATATATAATTTTAAAAATCCAATCTACTGGGTCTATGGTCTACACATTAATTATTGAATACTTCTTCTTTCCACAGTGATTTGAAATTTAGTTGTACCATGAATTTTATTTCCATATGGTTTTGGTATATTTTTGAATTTTTCTAACTTCGTTCTGTATAATGCAAATTAATTTTTCCCCCAAAACAAATGTAGTACTTATAATTTGGTAATTGTGTATGATTAGGTTGAGTCTCCTTTCTTAATGTTCATTTCAAAAATTTTCAGGTTTTTATGTCTTTTCTTTGAGATAAACATTTTGTTCATTTTCACCAGCGTACACACAATGTTTTATGGATATTTGGGGGGACCACTTTGTATCCATGTATTAATTTTGAATGATTCATCCTTTTTATACCATCATGTCTTCTTTTCATGGCACCTCTATTTACTCACCAAAATATGCCATGGTATCTAGTGGAATTTTAAGTTTTCTTCACATAAGAGATGCAGATTTGTTTTAGATTTATACCAAGTAATTAATATTTTTGTTTAGTATTAAAAATTGGTTTATCTCTTAATTGTTGTTTTCTACATTTAAATTATAGCTTTATATATCACACTCTTACAGAATTCTAGTGTTCTTAATATTCTTAATGTATTTTTAAATTAATATTTCCTTGAGGCATAATCACATTCAGTTCAGTTCAGTCACTCAGTCGTGTCCGACTCTTTGTGACCCAGTGAATTGCAGCACGTCAGGCCTCCCTGTCCATCACCAACTCCAAAGTTCACTCAGACTCACGTCCATCGAGTCAGTGATGCCATCCAGCCATCTCATCCTCTGTCATCTCCTTCTCCTCCTGCCCCCAATCCCTCCCAGCATCAGAGTCTTTTCCAATGAGTCAACTCTTCACATGAAGTGGCCAAAGTACTGGAGTTTCAGCTTTAGCATCATTCCTTCCAAAGAATACCCAGGGCTGATCCCCTTTAGAATGGACTGGTTGGATCTCCTTGCAGTCCAAGGGACTCTATATTTGGCAAAACTAATACAATATTGTAAAGTTTAAAAATAAAATAAAATTAAAAAAAAAAAAGAGTCTTCTCCAACACCATAGTTCAAAAGCATCAATTCTTCGGTGCTCAGCTTTCTTCACAGTCCAACTCTCGTATCCATACATTACTACTGGAAAAAAAACATAGCCTTGAGTAGACGGACCTTTGTTAGCAAAGTAATGTCTCTGCTTTTCAATATGCTATCTAGATTGGTCATAACTTTCCTTCCAAGGAGTAAGCGTGTTTTAATTTCATGGCTGCAATCACCATCTGCAGTGATTTTGGAGCCCCCAAAAATAAAGTATGACACTCTTTCCACTGTTTCCCCATCTATTTCCCATGAAGTGATGGGACCAGATGCCATGATCTTAGTTTTCTGAATGTTGAGCGTTAAGCCAACTTTTTCACTCTCCACTTTCACTTTCATCAAGAGGCTTTTTAGTTCCTCTTCACTTTCTGCCATAAGGGTGATGTCATCTGCATATCTGAGGTTATTGATATTTTTCCTGGCAGTCTTGACTCCAGCTTGCGCTTCTTCCAGCCACCTAAGATTAGTGATAAATATGTCTCTTGATATCCTATTTTTATACTTTTTATTTATTTTTTCTGATTACATTGTATAATACCTACAAAACTACAAACAAAAAAGTATATAATTATAGCACATTCTTGATAGATTTCTAATTAAATTTGACTAATTCTTTTTACCCTATGAACAGTGATGTCGACGTTTGACTCTATAAAGTATGCATGTGCACATGTGCCCTTTTGTATTGGTGTAAAGAAAGCAGATATTTCTATTGTTGAGGCTGTTTTAGCATCAATACTGGACTTGAACTGTGTGCCTTTTTTGTGTTGATTAAGGAGTATAGATTCATAGGAGCATGTATTTCCTAAGTGGCCACCAGTTTCTTGTTTTGCTTGACTGCATCTGGGCACTTTTCCTCTTCCTTTACTTACTATAATTAGGCTTGTGGGAAGGAAGATTTTGAAATCATGCTTCATTCTGCCATCTGAAACCAGCAGTCCTGGTGAGGATGCTTTAATTATTCATCGTGGAATCTCTGTATCGAAAATCAAATAGAGTTATGTATTTTTCACTTGATGATTTTGCTAATGGGATTCTAATCTTCACAACTTAAGAAGCCCAAAATAGCCAATAATGTTTTAAACAACATAATTATTTGTTGCCTGAAAGTTTCTACCAAAGGGCATGTGGATTTCAATGAGATACAATTATAAGCCAGGAAAAAAGATTAACACTTGTGTGTTAATACGTATGCAGTTTTTTATTAGGAAAATCTCACTGATAAACATGCTGCTGCTGCTGCTAAGTCGCTTCAGTCGTGTCCGACTCTGTGCGACCCCAGAGACGGCAGCTCACCAGGTTCCCCCATCCCTGGGATTCTCCAGGCAAGAACACTGGAGTGGGTTGCCATTTCCTTCTCCAATGCGTGAAAGTGAAAAGTGAAAGTGAAGTCGTTCAGCCATGTCCGACTCTTAGCGACCCCATGGACTGCAGCCCACCAGGCTCCTCCGTCCATGGGATTTTCCAGACAAGAGTACTGGAGTGGGGTGCCATTGCCTTCTCCGACTGATAAACATATGCAGACATATTTCCTAAGGTGTGGACCAGCTTCCTGGTAACTCAGACAGTAAAGAACCTGCCTGCAATGCAGGGAACCCAGGTTCGATCCCTGGGTTGACAAGATCCCCTGGAGAAGGATATGGCAACCCACTCCAATACTCTTACCTGGAGAGTTCCATGGACAGAGGAGCCTGGTGGGCTACAGTCCATGGGGTTGCAAAGAATTAGACAGGACTGAGCAACTAGCACTTTCACATACATTGATCAGGCCTTTTTTCAAAGTCCTTTAGAGGTAGATAAATTCTTCCTCTGGACTCTACGGCATTTGAAATCTGTCAGCTGACACAGATTAGTAAGAGACCAGAGGTTGAGCCATCAGGTCTAGTCTCCAGGAAAAGCGAGAGGGGTTTTCAGTTGTTTTTTCTGTGTTTTGTTTTTGGTTTTAAATTTTACTTAATGGCAAATTTTCTTAGGAAATATCTTAAAGCTGTTCTTACTATTTATTGTTCAATCATTGACATTTTCCACTTTTCTTAGAGTTCTTATCCGCACTCTGGAATTGGGAGATCACCCCACATTTGAACACTCCCTCGCTCTCTTTCTTTCCACAGAGGTGTGTGTGACTGGTGATGTACACGTTTACATATGTGTGCATGTTAATGTCTACAGGGATTTTGCCCACAGATAGTCATACCGTAATACAACATTATTCATTTGTGGTGCGAAGTGGAACTCTCGCAGGCCGCAGCCTTGGTTCTCGCTGCCACGCCATCTCTGTCTGCCTTTCCCTCCGTGTCTCTGTTTTTCACTCTCTGTGTGTCTTGCTGACTCTGCCTCTCTCACTCTCTCTCTCACACAGAACCAGTCAGCCAGATGAAGCATGTGCTAGAGAAACATAAGGTTGTCTTTCTGAGTTGGCTTTTCTTAACCAAATTTCATCTTTTCAAAGTTTACTATGTGCTGTGTTGAGCCTAGTAGCTCAGTCAGGTCTGACTCTGCAACCCCGTGGACTGTAGCCTGGCAGGCTCCTCTGTCCATGGAGATCCTCCAGGCAAGAATACTAGAATGGGTTGCCAGGCACTCCTCCAGAGGATCCTCCCAACCCAGGGATTGAACCCAGATCTCCCACATTGCAGGCGAATACTTTACCATTCTGAGCCACCAGAGGCATAAGAAGAGGGGTGTATCTCTGTGTCTTTCTTTCATTCTCTCTCTGTCTGTATATACCAACTACACACATTTTCAGGGATGTCCATGGAGTTAACACAAGAGGGGATGGATGATGCTTCTGTTGAGCGGTGACCGACCCTTCAGTCGCACTTCTTCATCGCCAGCATCATTGCCTCCATCAGCCTGGTGGAGCAGACACTGCCAAGAGGAACTGCCCTTGGTGGCCACGTGTCTTCCTGTTGCTTACATAGCGCTCGCTGTCTGCCAGGTTGTGTTCTAAGGACTTTACATCTATGAACTTACTTAATCCTCACAAAACTTCATGAGATAGATATGATTTAACCATTCCATTTTCAGACATAACATTGATGCACAAGGCATTTAAGCAACTTGTCTAAGATGATACAGCTGCTGCTGCTGCTACTGCTAAGTCACTTCAGTCATGTCCGACTCTGTGCGGCTCCATAGACGGCAGCCCACCGGTTCCGCCGTCCCTGGGATTTCCCAGGCAAGAACACTGGAGTGGGTTGCCATTTCCTTCTCCAATGCGTGAAAGTAAAAAGTGAAAGTGAAGTCGCTCAGTCGTGTCTGGCTCTTAGCGACCCCATGGACTGCAGCCTACCAGGCTCCTCCGTCCATGGGATTTTCCAGGCAAGAGTACTGGAGTGGGGTGCCATTGCCTTCTCCGGATGATACAGCTAGTAAGTGCAAATAGAATATGCCCCAAACTGTTTAGTTCCAGAGCCCACACTTTTGTCCATGACAGCTCTGCCTCAACTTTCATCTGTGCTGTATTTATTCATTTTATGGCCTGGGCTTCTGCTAGACTGCTCGTTCTCTGACTAAGGAAACAGTCTTTTCTACCATTCTATTTCTGGTGTTACCACAATTCCCACCACGTATAGGGAACACATAATTGGTTTTGTTTTCAAGTGAATTAAAGTTAAAAATGTATCTCTATAATACCCTTTTTCTTATGTCTTTTAATAGAGCCTTCATAGTAAATTTTGAAAAGAAGAAATTTGATTCAGAAAACCCAGTAGAGAAAGACAACCCCATGTTTTTCTAACACATACTTCATCTGGCCAACTGCTTAATGCTCATTTGTCATCAGTGTGCTTAGAATGTCCATGACAAATGGCCATTCTTATAACTTGGAGCTTCCTAACACCTTACTCATCCCTTTAGCCAAACAACCTTACTCTTACAGTAAAATCTGCACATTAAAAAAATAAGATAGATGTTCTGGTCATCTTCTGATGTCACATCCCAGGAAAAACATGCTCCTTATTACAGCAATATTTAGCCTTCATCAGTGACTATGCCGTGTGCTCCTTCGTTTCTGACTTCAAAGGAAAAGTTTTGGATAAACAGCAATTACTTTTTTTTTTTCCCCCCAAAGAAGAAATCCTGATGGAAATTACACTAAAGGAAAATTGACGTGAAACAAAAAGCACAAATCTTATGTCTACAGTTCAGTGACTTTTGGTAAAAGTATTTAACCTTGGATTTTCCTGGTGGCTCAGATGGTAAACAGTCTGCCTGCAGTGCAGGAAACCCAGGTCCGATCTCTGGTTTGGGACGGTCCCCTGGAGAAGGGAATGGCTACCCACTCCAGTATTCTTGCCTGGAGAATTCCGTGGACAGAGGAGCCTGGCAGGCTACAGTCCAGAGGGTAGCATAGAGTCGGACATGACTGAGTGACTAACACACACACATGTATAACCTTAACTGCCACCCCAGTCTGGCTTCCCAGGTGGCTCACTGGGTGAAGAATTTACCTGCAATACAGAAGACACAGGAGACCCAGGTTCCATCCTTGAGTCAGGAAGATCCCCTGGAGAAGGGCATAGCAACCCACTCCAGTATTCCTGTCTGGAGAATCCCATGGACAGAGGAGCCTGGAGGGCTACAATCCATAGTGTTTCAAAGAGTTGGACACGACTGAAGCAACTCAGCATGCAGGTGTGTGCGATGGCAATCGATATAAGGACAGTCCCTTCCTTCCAAAAACTTCCCACGGTCCTGCTCCCAGGCAATGCTCTGTATCCCACCCTTCAGCAGGCCCTGATACAATTTCTATCAGGATATCATGGTTCTGTCTGTTCTCTATTGAACTTTATGTGAACCTTGTAAAAACAAAAGTTACTAAAAAGACCTGTTATCCTGATCACTTTTAGTTTTGAAAGGTCCACTTATTGGTTTCATGGAAGGTAAGTCATCCGGAGAGAAACATTGGTGAAGCAGACCAGTACAAGCTGAGTTCACAAGTCAAGTGATGTTGAACACAGACATTTAAGGGTGTTTCAAGACCATACTTTTTATTTTTATTAAACTTTTTATTTTGTATTAGAGTATAGCTGATTAACAATGTTGTGATAATTTCAGGTGGATAGCAAAAGAACTCAGCCATACATATATCTACTCTCCCCCAAATGCCCCTCCCATCCAGGCTGCCACATAACACTGAGCAGAGTTCCCTGTGCTATAGAGTAGGTCCTTGTTGGTTACCCATTTTAAATATAGCAGTGTGTACACATTGGTACCAAGCTCCCTATCCCTTTCCTCCATCCTTCCCCTTGGCAACCGCAAGTTTGTTCTCTAAGTCTGTGAGTCTCTTTCTGCTTCGTAAATAAGTTCATTTGTATCATGTCTTTTTAGTCCAGATCATTCTTAAGAAGCAGGCCTTACACCAACAGTTTCTCTCACCTTCTTTTGACTTCACAACTCTCTCAATAAAATAGTGATGAAAATTCTATTTACTCTGTGTTACTGTCCTAGTGGCACATTTTGTGGGGCTCAGCTGGCAAGCAACTAGATCACAATTATCACTTAGGAGGAGATTTCCTTAAGACAATTTGTTGGGCCGAAAAGTCCTCTGGAAAAATAATAGTATCTCTTAGTTTCAGAGAGTTTGGTTAACCTTCATCCACTTGGCAAAACGAACCAAAATGTGATCTTAATGACTCTCATTCTGTTAAATAAGTATTCATGATTGTTCTAGCCATTATTGTTCTTACTAAATATGCATGGGAAAATATTTACAACTCACTGTGATTGTTAAGTGCATCAATTTTTCTCCATGACTTTCTCTTTAAAGAGTAATTTGTACACATTCCTGTGATCAGTCTGAATTTTACATGGTGAATAATATTTACTGGGAAATATATATGTGTGTTTCAGTGAATATGTATATGCATTCATACACCTAATACCTCCTATGTGATAAGAAACCATTTTTCCCCCCAAATAGAGCATTAATGATAGCAGTTATGGTAGCAAGTTCCTTGGAGGACCAAATGAGATAACATACTCCAGAAAAGTTGAGTATTACTTTGTTGGAAATGTATGAAGAGGGCTGATCTTCTATGGGGTACAGCCTTTATAAGATCTTATACATGAGTGACTGCGTACAAATATCCAGTTTCAAAAGGGGAAAAATGGTGTGTATGGTCACTGGTCACAATTTTAATCATATGGGTACTTCCCAAATACTAAAGCTTATTTTCCATATGGCACCATGTACAGTGTACTATGCAAATCATATCAGGTATTTTTCATGTAATTTTAACTATCGGTTCAGTTCAGTGCAGTTCAGTCGCTCAGTCGTGTCCGACTCTTTGCGACCCCATGAACTGCAGCACGCCAGGCCTCCCTGTCCATCACCAACTCCCGCAGTCCACCCAAACTCATGTCCGTTGAGTCAGTGATGCCATCCAACTATCTCATCCTCTGTTGTCCCCTTCTCCTCCCGCCCTCAATCTTTCCCAGCATCAGAGTCTTTTCAGATGAGTCAGCTCTTTGCATGAGGTGGCCAAAGTATTGGAGTTTCAGCTTCAGCATCAGTCCTTCCAATGAATACCCAGGACTGATCTCCTTTAGAATGGACTGGTTGGATCTCCTTGCAGTCCAAGGGACTCTCAAGAGTCTTCTCCAACACCACACTTCAAAAGCATCAATTCTTTGGCACTCAGCTTTCATTATAGTCCAACTCTCACATCCATACATGACCACTGGGAAAACCACAGCCTTGACTAGACGAACCTTTGTTGACAAATGGACCTTACTGCTGACTTTGCTGTTTTGAAGACTTCACTCTTTCCCTGTTGGCTGCCTCGGGTCTTAGTTGTGGCGCGCAGGATCTCTCATCGCAGGTTTGCTGCAGGGCATAGCCGTCCCTCTAGTTTAGGCCCGTGGGCTGCAGAGTGCGTGAGAGCAGTAGTTGCAGTGCGTGGGCTGAGTCGCCCTGCAGCATGTGGAATCTTAGTTCCTGCACCAGCGATGGAACCCACATCCCCTGAACTGGAAGGTGGATGCACTCCTAACCACTGGACCACCAGGAAAGTCCCTCACCCTGACTTTTGAACTTAAGGAGCAATTGGTCCTTTGGGTGGAGTCCTGTTGGGCTTATCTTTCCAACATCAGTACTTTTTGAAATCCTACTATGTGAAAAGTAATAAGTAAATGGTTCCCTTGCTTTTACATCCTGAGCCACGTAGAAACTCTGCCTCTCTCATCTGCCCCAGAAGACAAGTCTCTTCTAAGCATATGATAGTGGCTTACAGAGAGTAGGATCTTATGTTTAGTGACCCAGTCCTGTCTGACTCTTTGTGACCCCATGGACTGAGCCCACCAGGCTCCTTTGTCCATGGGATTTTCCAAATAAGAATACTGGAGTGGTTGATACTTCCTATTCCAGGGAATCTTCCCAACCTAGGGGTCAAATCTGCCATCTCTTGCGTCTCTTGTATTGGCAGGTGGATTCTTCACCACTAGTGCCGCCTAGGAAGCCATCAGCATCTAATTCTGATCTTGTTATGTCCTCATGCCTTGGCCTAAACCTGGGAATGCCTCATTATAATCCCTAAGGAGCTTACTACTTAATTCAGGAGTGGGACACGATACATTGAATTTGGAATACAGTTGGGCAGACATGAGCCTGGAAAGAATTAGGAACATACGGTTTCTTATTTGGATTTGCTTGCTTTGTGGCCCAGGATCTTCATTGCAGATAATCGCAAACACATTAGCAAGACCCGATTACTATATAAAGTCATCTGTACTGAGGTTCTCTAACCTAGGATGTTATGAGACATCAAGATGTAAAAAGAATGACTGAGGTTAATTTAAGTTTCAATTTAAAATAGCAGTGAGAAAACTTTTTTTGTTATCAAATGGATATAAATTTATAAGACCTGGTGTTGGAGAAGACTCTTGAGAGTCCCTTGGACTGCAAGGAGATCCAACCAGTCCATTCTGAAGGAGATCAGCCCTGGGATTTCTTTGGAAGGAATGATGCTAAGGGTGAAATTCCAGTACTTTGGCCACCTCATGCGAAGAATTGACTCATTGGAAAAGACTCTGATGCTGGGAGGGATTGGGGGCAAGAGGAGAAGGGGATGACAGAGGATGAGATGGCTGGATGGCATCACTGACTTGATGGACGTGAGTCTCAGTGAACTCCGGGAGTTGGTGTTGGACAGGGAGGCTGGGCGTGCCACGATTCATGGGGTCGCAAAGAGTCGGACACGACTGAGCGACTGATCTGATATCAGTGTGGATGATGAGATCCAGGAATGTTTACTTTCATGGACAACTAAGTTTAAATCAGAAAAGTTCCTTTGGGTGGTCACTTGGAAATGTTCAGAATGTCTTGGGTCCAGAATTTCTGCTTCAAGAAACTATGTGCATGTGGACAGAATGATACATGCACGGGGATGGCCTGTCTAGACATGTTGGGACCTACGAAAGGTCCAAAGTGGGCTTGTTTAAATGTGATACAGCTACTCAGTACATACAGAACACTGAAAATCTCAGCTGTGTCTTTTAATGAAGAAAAAAAAAAAAAAACTAACCCATCAAAACAGTGCATAGAATAACAACATTATTATACAAAAATATATTTATAGGTGTATGTCCATAAACACTAATTATAATCGCGTAGAAGGGCTGATATAGTGGGAAAGGATGAACTTAGAGGGACCTAGGTGTTTCAGAGCTAGTTATAAATGCCATGGAGGCAAGACGTTCCCGCGAATCTGACCTAGGATTTGTCACTCTTCAGGAGCAAAATATGAATAGGCATTTAAAATAACTTGAATAGTTTAACTGGAGCTTGCTGGCCCCAAATGGATTCATTTCTGGGGGATAGATATATGACTGTAGCTAGCAGCAGAGCAGCATTGAAACTTCGGTTTTTTTCCCCATCCATAATGGCTGCTTTGGAAGCAGCCCTGGGAGTCCTTCAGGAACCGCTAGACCTCTGCAGCCTTATTAGATGCTCAGACACGTGTCTCCTGGTGAGAGTCTCATGCTGGGAAAGTCATTAGAATAATAAATTTCACTTCTCTGTGCGCTGGCTTTCTAAGCTTCAGGTGCATATGCGTTTTATGCTTTTTCCAGTTTCCCGTGGCTGTAAGTCCTGGGATTGCTGACCTATCCCTTCCTCCAAAGTTTTGCCAGCATCATGAGTTCAGGGAGTCACTGAGGCTGAAAATAATGTGTGGGCTTCAGATTGCCATTGCCCTGCACAGTTCTCTGTATTCTCGACGCCGAGGAACTCAGTGAAAAATAAGATCTAATTAATGAAAATAGACTGTACAAGGGATGGTAAGGAAGATGCCACAAAATGCTTTTTGATATTTTGTATTAGAGTCTGACCCCAGCTTCCATTAATACCACTATCAAGATCATCCGATAGTATCTATTTATATGGATGGAAATGACTGCATTAAACTGCAGTTTTCAAACAGAGAGATTCTGGAAAAGGCCTTGCCATACTAAATGGCAGTTTCTATAAATGGAACGGTATTCATGAGGGAGGCTTCAGAAAGCAATACTATGTAAATTCACCATTAAGGTTTGCTTTTTCAAAGGTTATCAAAAAGATTTAGGAAAGGTATGCTATATTGTATATATTCCTTTTATAATTTTAAGTAATTATCGTTCAGTAAATAAATTTAGCGTAACAGCATTTCCCTACCATTCAAGGATAGATCAAACCCCTTCTCTGTATTAAAGAAGGGGGAAAAAAATGTATAAGTGGTAATAAACATTTGGATCTTCAAAAATAATGCTAGGCTAAAATTGGAGAAAGAATATTATGCCTAAATACAATAATATGAAACAAAAAGCATATTATTTCTTTGTGTTAAATCTCTTTATATGGTCTTTTCTTCCAGCCCATATACTTAGAAAAGGCATCTCTTTATTTTACATATCTATGTGTTCCATTATTTCACCTCAGGATGCCATGTTACAGTCATGGGCTTCCTTTCAAAACTTTTCCCTCCACTTCTGCCTTTAAATATGTGGACTGTTTACTGCATTTTCTCTATTTCTGAATGTGAGGGGGTGTCAAAACCCCCCAAATGAAAAAGAACCAAAAAAAGTTGACTGCTGACTGTCCCACGGACTGCGTCCCCGTATTTTACTTCTAAACTTCCTGAAGCCTTAACTTCCACAGACTTTTCTCCAGTTCTCAAACACTGTTTCCTTAAATTTTGTGAGCTGTGGGTAGTTCTTACTAGATTACAGTTTTAGGAAACAGGACATGAAATAAGAGTTGAACCAACTTTCAGATTTAAGAGCATGCCACACTGTCATATGCATGTAAATTTGGGACAGGTAAAGAAATCACTCACTGTAAAAATGTAACTGAATTCAGGTTTGTGTCTTTTAGTAAAAAAATTAAATTAGAATTACTCAGGTGACATTTCTGCTATGACTACCATGCAGATATTACTTAACCACATAGATCTTAAAGAAATACATTTCTTTAAAAGCCTAGGGTTCTTATGAAAGTTGCCTCCAAATTTGTTTTTCTGAGTCCAGCTAGAGGGAATTTGGTATTTTGTGGGTCAAGAATTGTCTAAACACTCCACAGAGCAAACCAAGGACTTTGACAGAAATAAAATTAAGCTCATCAGCCTACAGTGTTTATCCTTGGTGTGGTGAGCTGTGACGCTTGTTGATAACTTCTTTGCTGTTTCTGTGGCTTTAAAAATGAAAATAGAAGTCAGTCTTTACTAGAAAATCATGTTGATCCTTGATCAAGTCATCAAAAGCAATTGTAAAGGTCAATTAGCAGCCCAGATGTCCAACAGTGGGGGAATGTTTTGTAAAAAATAAAATGATGTTTGGAAACACATGGAAAAGCTGAAAAAGAATTTACTTGTATGTATTTTCTGGTGAAAATTGTGTAAAAACTATTCCAGAGTTGAATATATGATATTTACTTCAAGCTTACTAATTTCATTTGGTATTCCAGTTTATGGATAAAGTTATAACATAATTCAAAAAATTGAAGTTTATTCCATGAAAAAATTCCACAAAAAATAATTTAATCCTAATATGTAAGCATTCCATTACTTTGCATCTATACGATGAAGTACTGAATCTCTACTAAAACTCATTTTCAAGAAAACCATTAATAACCTGATAAACAATTATGATATGTTAAGAAAGCAACATACAATGCGTGTGAGAGACAGAGAGATAAGTGACAGAGGGGAGACAAGACAGAACAAATATTTAAGTAGATGCAGAAATGCAGTGTGTCAAAATAGTAACACTGCTATAATCAATATAATTTATATTTTACAGAATTCTCTATATTCCATGTTTTCTGTTATAGACATGTATTACTTTTATAATCAGGAAAACACAAAAAAATGTTATTTAATCACCAAGAAAGCATAGGAAAATTTAAAAGATATATAACTTTTAAAACTTCTGGTTCTTTCTTTCTATATTTTCCACTTTTTTTCTTATAAAAAACATGTATTACTCTTAGAAGAAAATATTTTTTGTTTTGTTTTTCAGAAAAGAGACAAATAATATTTCCCAATTCTTAATCAATTATTTTGGTGAAACTAGAAAAATAAAGGACGGTAATGCACTTTCTCTACAACTAGATTATAACTAATCAGGAAGGATAAAAGTGCACTTTATTTTATTATGTTTCTTCCTCTGTTCTAAGTCAATAAATGAAAAGAAATATTGAGGATGATTTGTTGAAACATCCATAAACCAGTGATCAAGATGTCTGCTTGGATGGAAATTAGCGAGTCACTGCCACATCTTTCTTTTAGAAACTGAGGCTACTTTGAGTTTGGAATTCATTGAGACTAATTCTTCAGACCCTGTGCTCTTCAGAAAATTGCAAAGTAGTCTCTCTGCATGTAGATTTCCGATACAAAGGTGGCCATCAGCTGTGTTAACTTTATTCCAATAGAGAAGATTCAGCCTGAACTAGCTTGCCATTCTAAGTTAGAAAGAATTCTAACATTGTATCATTTGGCAAAAAGGACCACCAGGGTCCATGGAAGGATGCATAGGTGAAGCTGGCTCAGCTTCTGTGGACAAGCAAACCCTATTGGCTTGCTCCCTAGGAAGAATGGGCATGTCTTCACTGAAATGTGGAAAGCCAGAAGAGCAGCTTGACCCGTGTTCGCAGGAGGGATGCCTGGAAAACCGGTTTGTCATCAGTTTTTCCTCAATGCCTCGTACACTGTCTGGCATTTAGTAAGTGCTCAGTAAATATTGTTGAAGGAATTCATGAATTCTAAAGCTTCAATCTGAGCTATCTTTTAAGTCAGTACCCAAAATGGGGATTCACAGTGTGCATGCATGCTCAGTCGCTTCAGTCGTCTCCGACTCTTTGTGACCCTATGGACTGTAGCCCGCCAGCCTCCTCTGTCTGTGGGATTCTCCAGGCAAGAATACTGGAGTGGGTTGCCATGCCCTCCTCCAGAGGATCTTCCCAACCCAGAGACTGAACCCGCATCTCTTATGTCTCCGGCATTGGCAGTCAGGTTCTTTACCACTAGTGCTACCTGTGAAGCCCGAGGATTCAGTAGGAGCTGTTAAAAAAATAAATAAATAAAGCTTCATTTAAATTTAAATAGAACACAGCAAAAATACAAGAACTATTCTAAATTTATTGAATCAGCAGTATCCCCAGTTTGTTTTAGTTTTTCCCAATCTCACAAGTCTTTGGATTCATTCCAATGAAACTTCTTAAGCCACTGACCTCAACACACACACACACAGAGTTTAAATATGGGGACAAGAGAGGGAGCAAGGAAGAAAAGTCTTTGTATAAATTAAGGAAACTGTTGAAAAGTCCTTTCGGCTTGTCCTGGTGATGTTTGGGGCAGCGTCAAGGAAGGAGGGGTTTTCAGCAGAACCAGAAAAGTGTCCTAGCATCCAGAGCTAAGTGGCAGGAAAGAGAGGACTATGGGAATCTAGAGTAGAATGGACTATTGGTGCTGGAAATGAATGTAGCTGAAACGATTCTTTCTGTCCAATAATAAGGTCCCCAAATGGTGACAATGAGGATTGTAAAGGCAGCCATTCCTATCACACTCCTATTCCAGCCCTGATTTACAGAGATAACTTTGCTCAGTAAAAACGCAGCTCTGTCTGAAACTTCAATGCCAAACCTCCAGGGCTCTGGCTTAATTAATCTGGGGATACAAGGCAGGCCCATCTCGTCTTTCAGATGTCATTTTCTTGAAGCCTACAATTAACGTCTCTGTAACAAATAGCCCAGAGAAATGGCTTTGTGGTTTTCCTTTCATACTTTTGGAGATGACGGACAGACAGGTTTTATGACATGTGTTTCTGGGAAGTCTTTTTAATTGACTTGTCTCCAGATGCAAACAACTTGAGCGGCTAAGTGGTCTGCTGTTTCCTCTGTTGCTTTCCTGATGGGCTTTTCTCAAGAGAGGGTGAGCAAGTTATGACATCATTTGTTGATTTTACCTGGGCATCAATTGTGCTACTTTGGAGTATTATCATAATTGATCCTGCATCTTGTGTCTTAAGTTAAAATTTACATAAACAAATATTTTATCAAATGTGCCCTTCAAGTTGGACATTCATTTTCATGTTAGGTAATCTATTTAAGGATTCCTGACTTCTTCTAGAGATACTGCTTTGGATAATCTGTTGGACTTTGAAATTTTCCATATTTTATTTCTCTTCAAACTCAACTCTGCATGCTCCTTGGATTTTACTACTTGGTTTTTAGGACATTTGCAGACCAGAACCTTTCAACTGGTTAATGGTGATATAAACCTGCATCTTCTACTTATGCAGTTCCTAGATTCAGACTGTCTAATAAATCACCAGAGGAGGAATAATTAAAAGCTTCTTTCAATTCTATTAGTAAATTACCAAGGATGACTGGGTGCTGCTTCTAGATGCGTTATGATTTATACTATTAATGTGGATTGTTTTGGTTTTCTAAAAATAATAAATGACCCAATGAATAGCATTTGGCTAGAGGCAGACAAGAAAATAATCCATATTATATAGATTTGTTCAGTGGCATTTAAAAGACCTTGATTAGAATTCAGTCTGGGCTGGAGTGATGAGAATGCAGTTTACTGATGGCTGTTTGAAGTCATTCTACACGGCAGAGGCCGGAAGGAGTCACAAACAGAAACATTTCTTACCTCCAGTGGCTGGATCCAGCTGTCTGGCATTTGAAAGAGAGAAATGAAAAGGTCTGAATGTCACAATCACTGAAACCATTTTCGTGTTTTGGTTTTCATGCTATCTTTGATTGGCTCAGAGCTTCAGCAGTGAGCTGAACTGGCCTTCCCAAGATGCCACGTCCTCATGGCTCCTTGAGCAAAACGCTTGTGTTTTGTACGTGGAGCAGGAAGTGTCTTCTCTGACATACTGGTTCACCTGCACCCATGTTCCTCTCAAACACCCCAAGAATCATCTCAACAGGCTTAGTGTTTTGGGATTGGGAGGGCTTACTCAGATGGTGCAGGGACACGGACTGGGAGAAAGGCAGGTGCAAGGTGATCGTTTTAAATACTTCCGTATTTCAGATGGCAACAGACATTTGATCCGTTTCGTCAATGGACTGGTGAAATCTATGGTGTTGGAAAGCCAAAAAGTTTGTTGGGCAAATTTATTCACCAGGATCAGGTTTAAATATCTCTCCATAGAATCATGTTGAAAACATGATTTCACACGTACACACAGGCATCATTGAGTGAGCAAACATCTGGTCACTGCTGTTAGGGAACGGAGAGGTGATGTGCACAAAAGCCACATTAAACTATGACTGATATTCTTAACTCTGTGTGTGTGAGTGTGTGTGTGTGTATGCGCGTGCGCGCGTGCACGCGTGCATGCGTCATCCAGAAGGGGGTGCCATCGACAGATTGTTGTGCTATGGTGGGTTCAGGGAGGGCACTACATTTGATCTAGGTTCAGCAGGAAAGGTCTAGCATGAAGATGGAGATGATATTCTGAAGGAGAGAGAGAAAAGCCAGAAAAACTGACTAATCTAGAGTTAGAAGAATCAAGTTCCAAGTACAAAAAACTCTTTTTGAATTATTCTCCCATAGCCTTATCACCTTTAAAAGATTCCTTCTTTCATTCATTAATCCTTTAAGCATTTTATATGATGTGCATATATCAATGTTCTCTTAGGTGTGAGGGATTCAAAGATAAGCATACAAAATTACAAAATGAAAAACACTTCCCAAAAGTATACAGTAAGGAGATGGCCCCACAGAAACAGTTATAATCTTCCAGTGATTGCTACTGGTACACAAAAGTGTATTAAACAGTTAAAGTGTGAAAGTTAGGCAAAATGTCACGTTCGTTTTGAGAGAAAAGATTAAATATGTTGTCTAAAAACTTTATTAATTCTTGATTGTATATGTTTTTATAGAATAACTAGCTAACAGGCTCTTATGTTTCTTTTCTGACAAAGAAGAAGATATCTAGTGAATAATCAAACAGGAATATTTCAGAAATTTAAGTTGGAAACTATTGAAAGAAAACAAAATTAAAATTGCCTTTGTTAGGAGCCAGAGTTCCCAATGTCTCCCTGAACTGATAAGCAGCAAAATAATTCTACTTGCTTTTTAAAATTGTAGTGATTTTGAACTATTGAATTTCTGTTTCATACTCTGATTTACTATGGTTCCTCTAGTAATAATTGTCTCTGGGAGATGAAGAATATCTGTCTTTCTGATGGGAAAAGAGAAACCATTAATTGGCCTAGAATTACTATTGTGAAAACATGAAAATAAAAGAGATTTATCTTCAAATTTACCCATCTATAAAATGGGAATGGTAGTAGGATAAACCTCACAGCCTTACTGTGATGTTTCAGTGAGAAAAATTGCACTTAAAGCCACACAACAGTGCCTAGAATACAGTAAGAGCTCAATTATGTTCCTTCAGCTATTTTTGTGTATACATTAGTAAATATAATCTAAATTTTAAAAAACTAGCGGGTGAAAGTCTAAGATACAGGCACACCTATGTCAACTTAAAACAAATATTTACAACCTAAAAGTTGAGCTATGTTTTATTCAGTGACAATGTTTAGAACTTCAAGCCCAGGAGAGGGTGCCTCAACTGACCTTGGGAGAACTGCTCCAAAGGGACAAGCGTAAGAGCCAGGTTATATAGAGGTTTACAACAAAGGGCAGGTAGTTTTTTTTTTTTTTTCTAATTTTATTTTATTTTTAATCTTTACATAATTGTATTAGTTTTGCCAAATATCAAAATGAATCCGCCACAGGTATACATGTGTTCCCCATCCCGAACCCTCCTCCCTCCTCCCTCCCCATACCAACCCTCTGGGCCGTCCAGTGCACCAGCCCCAAGCATCCAGCATCGTGCATCGAACCTGGACTGGCAACTCGTTTCCTACATGGTATTTTACATGTTTCAATGCCATTCTCCCAAATCTTCCCACCCTCTCCCTCTCCCACAGAGTCCATAAGACTGTTCTATACATCAGGTAGTTTTAACCTCAGAAGATTATTGTTAATTAAAGAAGACCAGATATCCCAAGTTAAGGAATTTAGGGCTTTTCTATGTATAGAAAGGTGCAGGAGTCTGGGCTTACTGAATTAATTCCTCTCGTATGCCTCTCAGCTATCCTGGGCCAGTCTCCCGTTTTTTCCCCATCCCACACTCCCTTGTGCTCCCGATAGGGGGAGGCTGCAATCTGATGACTACTGGAGGGCAGGTATTCTTCTCCTTCCTGAGGGCCCTTATCGCTCAGGAGCTCGTATGGAAGGGCTGGAATCGCTGATAGCTGTGACATCCTTGTTTTCTAACATGACAGAAAGAACTCCATTTCTCAGGCTTTCCCAGTGCCTCGGCAATAAAGAGTCTGCCTGCCGATGTAGAAGATTCAGGAAACGCGGATCCGATCCCTGGGTTGGAAAGATCCCCTGGAGGAAGGCATGGCAACCCACTGCAGTTTTCTTGCCTGGAGAATCCCATGGGCAGAGGAGCCTGGTGGGCTACAGTCCACAGGATTGCAAAGTCAGATAAGACTGAAGCGACTTAGCGTGCATGCACTCCGTTTCTCACCCAACTTCCTCTGAATGTTTAATTCCATAAGGCAGGCCTCTTGGACTTATTTTCTGGATTAGTATCTGGGGTTTCTTCTGTTACAGTTTCTGTCTGGAGGCCGTATTCCTGCAGTGGTGATGGCATGGCCCTTTGTGAGTTAATATTGAGTCTGTTCTGTTAAACCCAATGAATTCACAGCACTGCTACTCTGGGTATAAGCAGCTTCTGAAATTAGGCAAAAAAAAAAAAAAAAAGATAATGCTGGGTCATACCAAGAATGTTCTTTTCCCTAAGAGACATTCTGGCTTCCCAGTTATACCAGCTGGGTGTTCTCCCTAACCTCCTGGCTGCACATATGTGACGAATAATTGTGATTTAGCAAAAAAAAAAAAAGTGAATGGGAATGGGACAAATTGAAGCAATTAACTAAAAGATGTAAAAGAGAAAGGAGACTCAGACTAGCCCCTGGACCTTGTGGGTGGGAAACCCTCGGTGATGGTTAAAGTAATGGTAATGACCACTTTCCCTCTTTGCAGACTGTTATCAGTGGTTAAGGGCCTTATGATTTTCGCTAGAGACTGGGAAGGAATGCTAACATATGAAACCAAGCAAAGAAGTGGCAAATAATTGAGCCTTGAGGGATCCTTTGGAGAGTGCCTGTCATTTAGGGGAATGCACGTTTGATATTCATCTAGCTGGTTTTTGAGCGCCTGTTTGCAGGAAATGAAATGCTAAATCTCTATGTTTGCCAAGGGGAGGAGAGGAGTGGGTAGTGTCCTCAGAAGTAATCAAAGCCTTTTTGACATTAAAAGTGACTGAGGAATGTTTGGAGCTGGAGACACAATGATGCAAATCAAGTGTTGTACCAGGATTCTGCCTGGTGACCCTGGAAGCTTTAAACATTCTGCTT
This sequence comes from Bos mutus, assembly GCF_027580195.1. Taxonomy (NCBI): domain Eukaryota; kingdom Metazoa; phylum Chordata; class Mammalia; order Artiodactyla; family Bovidae; genus Bos; species Bos mutus. The sequence continues at coordinate 4,199,765 of NC_091638.1, forward strand.
GGAAGTGGGTGGTCAGCATCAGAGCCTCTGACTCAGTGCAGGGAGGCAAGGAAACCTGGTGGCTATGCAGATTGCTGGGAAAGATGGTTTAGTACTGGGATGAGGTGTGTGACCCCGGACTAGAGCCCTTTTGAATGTGCTCCATCCCAGTATTACAGCCCTTCCAAAATGGTAGAGGTCAGCAAGAACAAGACCCCAGATTTGTGAAGGTGGATCTTTACAACCTGAATCAAGAGCCCTTCGGTCAATGTGAGTTGCTTTCTTTATTTTATTTTTCCCATGAGATATTTTAATCTACAATGTTGTCAACTTCTGCTGTACAGCAAAGTGATTCAGATATATAATATTCTTCTCCATTATGGCTTATCACAGGAGATTGAATACAGTTCCCTATAGCTATACAGTAGGACTTTGTTTATCCATCCTATATATAACCGTTTCCATCTAGTGAGTTGCTTTATAATGAGAATACATCCATGAAGTTGTCAAAGACATCCGTGATGTCCTGCAGAGCCTGTTTTGAATTTTCTAGGAATTTTGCAAGATGGTTTTTAAACATAGTCATTCTTCTGCTATGTGCATGTATACTTAGTCGCTCAGTCATGTCCAACTCTGACCCCATGGACTGTAGCCCAACAGGCTTCTCTGTCCATGGAGATTCCCCAGGCAAGAATACTGGAATGAGTTGCCATGCCCTCCTCTAGGGGATCTTCCCAACCCAGGGATCGAACCCAGGTCTCCCACATTGCAGGTGGAGTCTTTACCGTACTATAGAAACTTGTAATTAAATAAATTATATTTAAGAAAGCCAACACTCAAAATTCACCACTTTGTAATGATTTTACTGGATTTTGCTATTATCTGGGCTCTTGAGGTTCTTAGCATTTATTATATCCATATGGTTAAAATATCATAAAATGGGGCACAACGGCTCATTTCTCCTGACTCTGCATTTTGCGATGTGATGTTGGTAGCTTGAAATTGGCTTTCTGCTCACCACTTCAAAGGCCTTACTCCCACCCATGGGAAAGCAGTAGCCGGGCAGTTATTCTGAAGGCTTCACAAAAGTGGTTGAAAAGATAAAGTATGTATAAGGCAATGCCTTTTAGGTCTTCTACCCATTTTTTGATTGGGTGTGTGTTTTTTTTTTCTTCCTTTTTCTTGTCAAATCATGGTGACGGGCTCACAGAGAGAACAGACTTGTAGTTGCCAAAGAGGGCATGGGGAAGGCTGGGCTGGGAATTTGGGTTGGTAGATGCAAACTATTATGTATAGAAAAGACGGACCACAAGGGCCTATTGTATAGCACAGGGAACTATAGTTAATATCCTGGGATAAACCATAATGGAAAATAATATGGAAAAGAATGCATGTATGTATAGTTGGGTCACTTTGGTGTCCAGCAGAAAGTAACACAATATTGTGGATAAACTATACTTCAACTTAAAAAAAATATAATGCTATCTGCTAACATCTGCCTCTTGGTCAGCCCTCCTGGCTTCTCTCTTAGTGGCTCCATTTCTTAATGTTTGAGGACCAACTTCTGTTACCACGCAAAACCTGTGCCAGAAGACCCTGGGCCCCACAGTGGTCAAATATACTGAACTTAGATGGGGCCATGGACGTGGGTGGAACTTAGGTTCTGGTTTCACTTGTCTGGAGTGAGGTTTGGACAGTGGGAGTCAGCAAGATTCCCAGGTGAAGCTCCTATGAAGGCAAGGTTGAAAACCGCTAACTAGTCCAGGGAAAACTACCATTTATTTTTGCTCTTCTCCTCTCTTTGGGTATCCTCTTCCCCTGGTTACCCTGCTGCCTTCCTATGTCACCTGTGTTCACCTTCTTAGTCATTCTTCCCTCACCTCTGAGCCGATGGCACAGTTTCAGGATTGCACAAACCCCAGAGAGGCTCATCACCAAACCAGAGAGCGTGTCTTCCCCAAAAGTTCCATTACAAGCCGCAGGGGAGGACTCGAATGGCTGTGGCTTGGAGCCCATGTGTTCATCTCCCAAGCAGTCGCTGGGCGATCATCCCCTGCTCTGTGATGGTCCTGTACCAGGGCCAACCCCACAAAGACCGGTGCCCAGCACACCTGTGTGCTTCTGCTCCGCTGGCTTGGGGTGGTCCTTGCTGGAATCATGTGTTAAAGGCTTCATTTAAAATATATATTTGTTTATTTTTGGCTGTGCTGGCTGTTCATTGCTGTGAGTGGGCTTTCTCTAGTTGTGATGAGCAGAAGCTACTCTTTGTCGCAGTAAGCAAGCTTCTCATTGTGGTGGTTTCTCTTGATGCAGAGCGTGGGCTCTAGGCACGCGGGCTTCAGTAGTGGTGGCTCGCTGGCTCAGCCACTCTGAGGCACGTGGGGTCCTTTCAGATTAGGGGTCGGACCTGTGTCCCCTGCATTGGCAGGCGGGTTCTCAACCACTGGACCACCAGGGAAGTCTCTAAAGACTTCACTCTACTAATCAGCGAAAACGTGGTGGCAGTCCTAAAGTCGTTACCAGTTCAAGTCTGGTCTTCTGTGAGGATCTTACCAGAATGAAAGTGATTCTTCTTGCATATATATTTGATTACTAATTAATAGATTAATATCATTTCAAATATTATAACCATAACCCAAAGACATCTTGATTCTTCTTACTGAGCATTGGTGGCCAGGGAAAGTCAAAAGTTATAGTGGAAAAACTCCTAAGATCTCATCTCTGATCTGTCTCTCACTCACTTTGCAGCCTTGAATGAGTCCCTAAGCAGTTCTCTATGACTTGTCTGTGAAACAGAGATTAAAATACCTGTCTATTTATCTCACAGGGGTATTAGGGGGATTAAATGAGATCATGTTGATGAGATAATTTTGAAAAGCATCTCAACCTACAGCTGTAAACGTATTATTCATATACTGGCTAGCCAAGTGGTATTAGCTGTTACAAGTAAAGATAGTAAGCATGCAGATGCATGTGCTCAGATGATTATTTGCGACATAAATAAGTTTTCTCCTGATACATATTCTTTTGGGTACAGGTCTGATTTGGTTTCAGATTTCAGTCAGAATTTTATTGAAACTCTTAGAATGATTTTTTCCCTAATTTTATCATTCTTAACTGGTAAGTATGTCATCAAAACTGAACCACAAATGTATTAATATGAAATCAAAATGCAGGCATATAGGAATAGACAGAATGTATTTTCCAAATAATTTGGGATTTGGAACAAGATCACTCATTTATTTTAAGATTTCTTTGCAGTGGGTTTGCTGCTTTAATACCTTTAACACCCATTTCTCAACTTAAGAGTATCTTCTTTGTCCTGCCTGGCTAGACACTTTCTCTCGGAGTGTTAGTTGCTCAGTCGTGTCTGACTCTTTGCGACCTCATGGCTGTAGCCTGCCAGACTCCTCTGTCCATGGAATTCTCCAGGCAAGAATACTGGAGTGGGCTGCCATTCCCTTCTCCAGGGGATCTTCCTGACCCAGGGATTGAACCCAGTCTCCCACATTGCAGGCAGATTCTTTACCTTCTAAGTTACCAGGAAAGCCCACTATCTCTCAGGGTCAACCTCAAATCTGTAGTCTTTTTTGAATCACAGTGATAAAAATGCTTGTGCCAATCTCTATGTTTTTCTCTGGGTTTTCTGAGAAGCTCTCTCTCACACACACACATACACGTACAAGCTCACATGTCAGTTTTTATATGGTTTATTTGTTCATCAGTTCAGTTGAGTGGCTCAGTCATGTCCGACTCTTTCCAACCCCATGAATCACAGCATGCCAGGCCTCCCTGTCTATCACCAACTCCCGGAGTTCACTCAAACTTATGTCAATCAAGTCAGAGATGCCATCCAACCATCTCATCCTCTGTCGTCCCCTTCTCCTCCTGCCCCCAATCCCTCCCAGCATCTGGGTCTTTTCTAGTGAGTCAACTCTTTGCATGAGGTGGCCAAGTACTGGAGCTTCAGCTTTAGCATTATTCCTTCCAAAGAAATCCCAGGGCTGATCTCCTTCAGAATGGACTGGTTGGGCCTCCTTGCAGTCCAAGGGACTCTCAAGAGTCTTCTCCAACACCACAGTTTAAAAGCACCAATTCTTCGGCGCTCAGCTTTCTTCAGAGTCCAACTCTCACATCCATACACTGGTCACTGGAAAAACCATAGCCTTAACTAGATGGACCTTTGTTGGCAAAGTAATATCTCTGCTTTTTAATATGCTATCTAGGTTGGTCGGACACGACTGAGCGACTTCACTTTCACTTTTCACTTTCATGCATTGCAGAAATGGTAACCCACTTCAGTGTTCTTGCCTGGAGAATCCCAGGGACGGCGGAGCCTGGTAGGCTGCCGTCTATGGGGTCACACAGAGTCGGACACAACTGAAGTGACTTAGCAGCAGCAGCAGGTTGGTCATAACTTTCCTTCCAAGGAGTAAGCATCTTTTAATTTCCCATGTATTTTTCCATCCCCTGGCACCTAAGAGTGCTGATATGTACCCATAACCTAGTAAATACCGGATGACTGATTGAATCAGAAAACACATTTTTTGAGGGTGGAGAAAAGTTAGAGTTACAAGAAAAAAAAGGATCAAAGGGAAATGTCTAAATTTTATTTCAGATTCATAGAGATATGTACCTTATCGATCAACAGGATTTTACTGAATTTTCACTACATGTCAGATATCAAGGTGCAGATGAGGGTTAGCAGTGATGACCACAGATCCTGTGTGATCCACACTGAGGTAGATAAACACATGATAAGTCATTTCAATATAGGGGACTTAATTCAGAATGATCAAGGAAGGACACGGAGGAGATGGCCTTTCACCTGAGACCTGGGGAAGTAGGAGTAAGTTTTACAGGAACCCAGAAAGGAGCATTTCTGATGAGAAGGAGTAAAAGAGAAGGGGGCCAGAAAGAAGAGGGAACGGGGGAGCAAGAGGCCACCAGCCCTGTGTGGGCGTCCTGCCTCACAGGACCTCTTAGGAAGTCTGCAGAGGACAGGTGTCGGGGGTGAACTGGGCTTTCAGATGCGGAAAGCCACCAATGCTGTGTAAGTGTGTAATTGATTTTTAACAATATCATGTATTTTTAAATTAATTTTTATTGCAGTATACTTGCTTCACAATGGTGTGTTAGCTTCTACTGTGTAGCAAAATGAATCAGCCATACATACGCATATATCCCCTCCCTTTTGGATTTCTCTCCTGTTTAGGTCACCGCAGAGCATTGAATAGAGTCCCCTATTATATACAGTATATTTTCATTAGTTATCTATTTTATGCATAGTATTAATAGTGTAAATGTGTCAATCCCAATCTCCCAGTTGCCCCCCCCCCACCTCTTTCCCCTGTGGTATATATACCATGGAATATTACTCAGTCATAAAACAGAATGAAATTGGGTCATTTGTAGGGACATAGATGAACCTAGAGACCGTCATACAGAGTGAAGTAAGTCAGAAAGAAAAAAACGAATATCATATATTGATGTATATATGTGGAATCTAGAAAAATTGTATAGATGACCTTGTTTGCAAAACCGAAATAGAGACACAGACATAAAAGATATCTTGTGCTTTAAGAAGCCTATTATCTCATCACAAATATGGCTTGTTCTGGCTAGTGGCAAGGGTTACTTATTTTCTGCCATCTAATTTGTGGCTCTGCGCCTGGTAAGGCTTACAGGTGTCCAAGCCAGCCGCACTCCAGACGAAAGCGCACTAGAAAAATGCAGTCTCCCACTGAGGGGCTCCTATGTACTTGGGACTGTCACAGTTAATCTGGTGGCTTTGCTTATGTCAGCTCATTTCAGTCCTCACCACAAGCCTCGGAGATTTTTGTCCCCTTTGCACAGATGAGGAGATGGAGGCATAGAGGATTAAGTACACTGTCCACATCACACACATTGGTAAGTAAGCCACAGAGCCAAGGTCAAAGGCAGGCAGTGAGACTCCAAGTCTCATACTGAACACAGCACTGTGCGTCTGTGAGCTGCTTGTCCTGGGTCTGCCAAGAGTACATATGTGATCAGTGGTCTTGTCACCTTGGACAAAGGGTTATGAAAGTTGTGTGGTCTTGCATGTGACCTGAGTACAGTCCACATTATGCCTCCGTGACGGACTGGGAAGAAAATGGCCCTTCGGGGGTCCCAGAAGCGCAAATCTGAAACATACGCTGCCCTGCCCTAGATGAAATACGGTGATAATCTCCTTTCTTTTGTCTCTTAATAACCCACATGGTACATCACGTGCAAAAGTGTCATTTGTCATCTGCCTTGTGGAAGCGCATCCTATTTCCTTCCTGTCCCTTGGGCCTCTGAGGAAGTAAGAGAAAGGTCCAGAAGGGGAAGAGGTCGTGTGACCCTCTGCTCTTCACTGACATGGAACAGGGCACTCTGGGCTCCAGAGTGTGCCCGTCACCTTCCTACAACCATTCTGCAGCCCCTCTAGGAATTGGGAGACTATGAGAGGAGCGTGGTGGTGTAAGTGCTGGACGCTCATCAAGGTCATCTGTGGTCCCGTGGTCCAGGAGGCGGTTTCCAGTGGACAAGGGGTCTGTGCTGACTCTCTTCTCTACTGAGGCAGTATCTGGAAGCAGCCACAGCCTCCCACCCTGGTTAGAGGGACTGGGTATGGGTCTGGATGGATTCCTGAAATGCACCTCCATGGGGCAGGGGGCAGGGGGACGTGTTATTTTGAAAATAATAGAAAAGGAACTGGAATAATGATGTTCTTAACATTATACAGCAAATCAGTGCCCAGAAATCTTTATCTTTTAATCCAGTGTGATAACCCTTAAATCATACCTTCCCCCTACCCCCACCCCCTGCCCCCGCCAGCTTTAACTGGAGAGGTTCATTTTGTTCCTGAGCTAATGACTCTCTGGGTCAGATATCAGACACGTGGTACCTGGGTGGAAGGGATGTGTTCATCTTAGTCTTGGCTGTTGTTTTGATTAAAGTTATGTTATGTGTTTGGTATTCTGTGTTGGCTGTGGAAACAGATTCCTTTCTATTTCCTGAAAGGAAACAAAACATCGCCCACAACCTATGTGGGGAAACTCTTGCCCATCTTTCCTTCCTAACTTCCTTCTCTCCTTCCTTCCTACCTTTTTTCCTTTCTCTGTCTCTCTTTTTCTCAACTGTGGAATTAGGAAAACTTGTGATTAAAAAAAAAAAATCACAAGTGAATGTTGCCATTACACAAGCATTTCTTTGCAGTTTTGAATAAAATCACAGCCCCGATAAAGATGTTCTGAAGACTCACAATACTCACAAAGTCCAGATGCTTCCACCAACGAGTCACACACAGAGGGAAATTGAAATTTTTAGAAGACATTTAATTATCATGTTATCTTAGAAAGACAACAATACAAATTTCTTTTTAAGTAAACTACCTATTTATGCCCATGAAACAGATATTTGCCTAGAATGGCCTGTTTCATGGATAGCAAATGGAAACAAGTGCTGTGTGGTACATGGTGACATGCATGGTCTCACACATATAATAGCGTATGTGCAAGATCATAGACTTGAACTTTATTGATTTTTTTCCTGAATGTGATTTTTTCCTTCCTGCATCTTCAAGATGGCAAGTTAGCGGTTGCTTTATCTAAATTGCCTCGCTTAAGAGATTTGCCCTCTTTGAATGGGGGAGGGGAAAGGGTCTATGAAAGATGTCCTCTGAAGTATTAAAAACCCTTCAGTGAACCCTTGGGAGCACTAAAAATCAAACAAGTTTCATCAGATGACTGCTGTGTTCACTGGCATCTTGGAAACACATTGTTTTGACTTGAGGAGACAACACCTAAAGTACAGTGTGATCCATTAAAATGCCTTTCCAATGTTAATATAGATTCTAGACGTGTGGTGATTCAGTTTTTTAAAAACTATGTCCCCTTTGTATTCTATCACTGTTTAAACAAACTAATCTAAACTTTTACAATTTTAATAGAGAGTTTAGATAGATATTCTGAATTTTATTATTTTTCTCATTTCTTTTACTTACCCTCTTTAAGCAAATAAACAAAAAATGCAAAAGTGATAGTCACTCAGTCATGTCCAACGCTTTGCGACCCCATGGACTACAGCCCACCAGGCCCCTCTGTCCATGGGATTTCCTAGGCAAAAATACTGGAGTAGGTAGTCATTCTCTTCTCCGGGGGATCGTCCCGACTCAGGGATAGAACCCAGGTCTTCTGCATTGCAGGCAGATTCTTTACCATCTGAGTCACCAGGGAAGCCTCAAACAAAATCTAGGGTTAATCAGTAGAAGAAAAAGTCACACACACATTCATTATTAGATGATCCTTATGATGAAACATCAAAACAGAATAGTTAATGTACAAAATGCAAAAGAGAGAGGCTTAGTGAGGCTCACCTTCACCTCTCTTTAGGTCTCCAGGCTGCCATGGCATAGATGATGTATTCTGTCAAATTAACAATGCCTTAAATTTGGGGATGCTACTTGTAAAAGATGCTGCTCATAAAGGGAAGCTGATCTCTGCCATGACAGCTGTTACATTCTGGTTTCACAAATGAGTCAAGGTTGGATTTTAGTTTTGTGCGTTTCAGTGAGAAGTGAAACCATTAAGTGGAAATAACCCTGCCTTAGGAATGGCACGTGGTCCTCTCATAGCTCGTGGTTCCCTGTGGAAGGCATCCCACTCCATCCTTCCCTGACTCTGGACACCCACTCCTGGCCATCTCTCTTAGCTGAAGATACTGACTCCTTTAAGATGGGGAAAGGCTGCAGAAAGTGATTTCAATAACATGAATGATTCTTTATGACACTCTTAAATTGATTTGCCAAGAAGGATTCCTCTCAGCCTACAAAGATGCTTTAAAAATCAATGTTGATGGCTAGTTACATTTATTGTGATTCAAAATGTTGTGTGTGGGTATGTGCCTAGGAGTCAAATGGTAGTGTGATATTGTTAGTATAAAATATCTGATTCCATACTGGACTGTGAACTCCTTCATGTCCGTTGACTTAATGAACTTCCCTACCCAGTGCCTAACTCAGTATCTGGTGGTGTACAGTAGTAGGTGAGAATCTGTATAATCAGGAATCAACTACCCAAGTTCAAATTCTGGCTCTGCTGCTTGCTAGAGAATACTGGGAGCAATGTTTTTAGTGTCTCAACTGTAAAGTGTGATCAATATTATTACTTACCTCCTAGAATCAAACAAGATAATGCGAATAGGGTACTTAGCCCAATACATGTTAATTTAACCATATAATATAGCTGTTACCCTGAGGTGGTTGGTTACTATGAAATTACAATGGCAAAAAATCTAAATGTGAGACAGAATTCTCACTTTGCTTGAAAAGTAAAAACACGTAAGCCAGAAAGACTCCAGATATATTCAGTAACCCCTGTGAGGACCTGAAGGAGGGTCATGACTGATACAGAGGCCCACAGCCACTGCTCTCTGCTTTGGAACGTTTGTTAAACCACCCAGGCCTTGAAACACAGAAGGAAGTTTTGCTGTCGAGGACAGTCTTTTGATGCCTTTTAACCATGTTAACATACAAGTGTGATTCTGTGCCTGTGTCTGGAGTCTAAGTGGGAAAGTTTGGAAGGAGATGGGCATTTCAGAGGTTAGTAAAGGCTAACTGTAGTTAGCCAGTGGGGAGTCTCCATCCCTGGCTGCTCAGCATCACCATCCTGCTGCAAAGGACTTTGAACATTCCTTAGTCTTGAGAGCCTGGAGGAGAGACATGCATTCTCGCTGGCTCAGGTTACCTTGTTCTGGTTAAATGAAAAAGTATGAGCGTCCGTTCCTTGTCACCACAATTCCAGCCGTTGAAGGCAATGCTTGTGGAGCAGAGATATATGATCTGGTGACTTCTGAGGTTGGGGAAAAAAAAAAGAAAGAAATGATGTGTTTGCCAAGGGGGAGGGGCTGCAGGAGGGATTGACTGGGAGGTCGCGGCTAGCAGATGCAAACTATTATATACAGGATGGATAAACAACAAGATCCTACTGTGTAGCACAGGAAACTATATTCGATATCCTGTGATAAGCCGTAATGGAAAAGAATGCAAAAAAGAATGTATGTATGTATAAATGAGTCACTTTGCTGTAGAGCAGAAATTAGCATGACACTGTGAATCAACTCTACCTCGATAAAATATAAATAAATAAATACTGTAAAAATGTTACAGAGCAAACCTCCCCATCTCTGACGCGGGGCTTTCTACCTTCTGTGCGGCCAGGAAGGTCAAGAGAGAGGTTCCTAAGAGCAGATGGTTTTCAGTGAGTGCTCAGCCCAGCCCACTCCAGCTGTGAGCACAGAGCTCTGCCATTCAGAGTGACAGGTTTGGAAGATAGGCTCCTCAAGGAGAAAAGCAGGCTGGAGAGCTTGATGTCTGCCCCTAAGCATGTGTTACAGTGACCACAGCTGTGCCCAGACCCTCAGGGCTAAGGCGGTTTTGTGCACATCACCCTAGGCTGTTTGGTTCACACTTATACCCTCGTCCCTCAGAGCCTTGTCCACTTATCTTCTGACCCAGATCCAACTCCTTTTCGCTGTTCTCCAGAACTCCAGAGTCAGAGACAACATCTCTTTAATCAAACTCTTCTTGGTCTTTCTTTCACTTTTTCACTGAAACCCAGGTGTATCTGAAGACACTGCTTCCCTTCAAACTGTCTCACACAGGGGGCCCACAACCCCACTACTTCCAGAAGGCCTTCCTTGGTGCCCCTGTCAGCCCGTTCTCTCTCCCTCTTCTGTAAACACCCTCACTTTCGAGTCTCGTGAGTCTTCAAATGGGATCACCCACTTCCCATCCCCCTTCAGCCTTTTACCTTCCCTTCCAGGTCACTCACACATCCCACATGAGTCCTGCCACTTTCCTTGTGACACTGGCCTCTCTGTTCTTTGACTTCAGTGGTTCCTGCTCCAATGAGTTTTGTTTCTCTTCTTCCTTAACCACTCATCCAACAGCCATATCCTGGACCTTTGCTGCTGCCGCTACTGCTAAGTCACTTCAGTCGTGTCTGACTCTGTGCAACCCCATGGACTGCAGCCTACCAGGCTCCTCCGTCCATGGGATTTTCCAGGCAAGAGTACTGGAGTGGGGTGCCATTGTTATTACCAATTTCTGAAATCCCTCCATAATCCCAGTTCCAGTGGTCCTCTTGGGTCATGTCTATCTATTTTTCTAGCTCACAATCTGGGGATTCTGATTCCAACACTTAAAACAAGATCTCATTAAGAATACCAAACCAGTGCTTCAGTAGTTTTTTTCTTTTTTTTTAATTTTTTAAAATTTTATTTTATTTTTTAACTTTACAATATTGTATTGGTTTTGCCATGTATCAACATGAATCCACCACAGGTATACACATGTTCCCCATCCTGAACCCTCCTTCCTCCTCCCTCCCCATACCATCCCTCTGGGTCGTCCCAGTGCACCAGCCCCAAGCATCTAGTATCGTGCATCGAACCTGGACTGGAGACTCATTTCATATATGATATTATACATGTTTCAATGCCATTATCCCAAATCATCCCACCCTCTCCCTCTCCCACAGAGTCCAAAAGACTGTTCTATACATCAGTGTCTCTTTTGCTGTCTCGTATACAGGGTTATTGTTACCATCTTTCTAAATTCCATATATATGCATTAGTATACTGTATTGGTGTTTTTCTTTCTGGCTTACTTCACTCTGTATAATCGGCTCCAGTTTCATCCACCTCACTAGAACTGATTCAAATGTATTCTTTTTAATGGCTGAGTAATACTCCATTGTGTATATGTATCATCACTTTCTTATCCATTCATCTACTGATGGACATCTAGGTTGTTTCCATGTCCTGGCTATTATAAACAGTGCTGCGATGAACATTGGGATACACGTGTCTCTTTCAATTCTGGTTTCCTCCGTGTGTATGCCCAGCGGTGGGATTGCTGGGTCGTATGGCAGTTCTATTTCCAGTTTTTTAAGGAATCTCCACACTGTTCTCCATAGTGGCTGTATTAGTTTGCATTCCCACCAACAGTGTAAGAGGGTTCCCTTTTCTCCACACCCTCTCCAGCATTTACTGCTTGTAGACTTTTGGATCACAGCCATTCCGACTGGCATGGAATGGTACCTCATAGTGGTTTTGATTTGCATTTCTCTGATAATGAGTGATGTTGAGCATCTTTTCATGTGTTTGTTAGCCATCTGTATGTCTTCTTGGAGAAATGTCTATTTAGTTCTTTGGCCCATTTTTTGATTGGGTCATTTATTTTCCTGGAATTGAGCTGTAGGAGTTGCTTGTATATTTTTGAGATTAGTTGTTTGTCAGTTGCTTCATTTGCTATTATTTTCTCCCATTCTGAAGGCTGTCTTTTCACCTTGCTTATAGTTTCCTTTGTTGTGCAGAAGCTTTTAAGTTTAATTAGGTCCCATTTGTTTATTTTTGCTTTTATTTCTAATATTCTGGGAGGTGGGTCATAGAGGATCCTGCTGTGATATATGTCGGAGAGTGTTTTGCCTATGTTCTCCTCTAGAGTTTTATAGTTTCTGGTCTTACGTTTAGATCTTTAATCCATTTTGAGTTTATTTTTGTGAATGGTGTTAGAAAGTGTTCTAGTTTCATTCTTTTACAAGTGGTTGACCAGTTTTCCCAGCACCACTTGTTAAAGAGATTGTCTTTAATCCATTGTATATTCTTGCCTCCTTTGTCAAAGATAAGGTGTCCATATGTGCGTGGATTTATCTCTGGGCTTTCTATTTTGTTCCATTGATCTACATTTCTGTCTTTGTGCCAGTACCATACTGTCTTGATGACTGTGTCTTTGTAGTAGAGCCTGAAGTCAGGCAGGTTGATTCCTCCAGTTCCATTCTTCTTTCTCAAGATAGCTTTGGCTATTCGAGGTTTTTTGTATTTGCATACAAATTGTGAAATTATTTGTTCTAGCTCTGTGAAGAATACCGTTGGTAGCTTGATAGGGATTGCATTGAATCTATAAATTGCTTTGGGTAGTATACTCATTTTCACTATATTGATTCTTCCAATCCATGAACATGGTATATTTCTCCATCTATTAGTGTCCTCTTTGATTTCTTTCACCAGTGTTTTATAGTTTTCTATATATAGGTCTTTAGTTTCTTTAGGTAGATATATTCCTAAGTATTTTATTCTTTTTGTTGCAATAGTGAGTGGAATTATTTCCTTAATTTCTCTTTCTATTTTCTCATTATTAGTGTATAGGAATGGAAGGGATTTCTGTGTGTTGATTTTATATCCTGCAAATTTACTATAATCATTGATTAGTTCTAGTAATTTTCTGGTGGAGTCTTTAGGGTTTTCTATGTAGAGGATCATGTCATCTGCAAACAGTGAGAGTTTTACTTCTTCTTTTCCAATTTGGATTCCTTTAATTTCTTTTTTTGCTCTGATTGCTGTGGCCAAAACTTCCAAAACTATGTTGAATAGTAATGGTGAAAGTGGGCACCCTTGTCTTGTTCCTGACTTTAGGGGAAATGCTTGCTCATTTTCTTCATTCCCCCTCATCCCTCCATCCTCTGCTTAAGTTTCATGGGAAATCTTTGTAACTCTTGTATACAAGGATACAAACTTCCTTGCCCCACACTTCTTTCTTTGAATAATTCTGGTGAAACTCTAATCCTGGCCATATCCAGCTCTCTCTCTTTCTGTCTCTCTTTTTTCGTTTTTGCTGTCTGGGTTCTTTGTTGTGGCATGCAGGGATTCTCCAGCTGCAGCACACAGGACTTCTCGCGTTGTGGAGCACAGGCTCCGTGGTTGCAGCTCATGGGCTTAGTTGCCGTGAGGCACGTGGGATCTTCCTCGACCAGGGATGGAACCCATGTGCCCTGCATTGGCAGGCGAATTTTTAACTCCTGGACCAGTAGGGAAATCCTTTCTGTCTCTCTTTTAACTCTTGTGACCTGGCTGGAGAAAAACATTCTACCTGTTACCTGGTCTTACTTGAAATTCATAGCAGCACCCCACCAAGCCATCCTTTAGTGCAGCTATACAATGTAGGATTTCTCAGTTCTAGTCAATGTTCCCCCTCTCCTGGATAACTAGTGGGTGCATTTTATCTTTTCCTTGCTTACTGTTTCACTGAAAAATAGAAGTGAAGTGAAAGCTGCTCAGTTATGTCAGACTCTCATGCAACTCTGGATAGCCTGCCAGGCTCCTCTGTCCATGGAATTCTCCAGGGATGGTAAAGAATCCACCTGCACTGCAGGAGACCTAGGTTCGATCTCTGGGTTGGGAAGATCCCCAGAAAAAGGAAATAGCTACCTACTCTAATATTCTGACCTGGAGAATTCCATGGACAGAGGAGCTTGGCAGGTTACAGTCCAACTGGTTGCAAAGAGTTGGACATGACTGAGCAGCTTTCACTTTCACTTTATGCAAACATAGAAATAAACAAGCAAAAGAAAAATTTAAAAGTACTCCCACTATCATGTCTTCCAACAGAGTTATTCTTCTCAATGCACAGACATGCTGTAAGGTTTCTCGTCTTAAGTCCATTTTGTTTTCAGAGACTGCCTAATCTCTCTGCCCAATTTTATTCATTATTTAAATTTTTTATTTATTTAATTTTTAAATTATTGTTTATTTTTAACTAGATGGTTTTCTCTGCCTGATTTTGACTTTTTATCTGTTTATTTATTATTATTTTTTTTTTGCATTGCTTTCAGCTCTTTAATTAGCTGGCTTTATTTTATTTTATTTTATTTTTATTTTTAAACCTTACATAATTGTATTAGTTTTGCCAAATATCAAAATGAATCCACCACAGGTATACATGTGTTCCCCATCCTGAACCCTCCTCCCTCCTCCCTCCCCATATCATCCCTCTGGGTCGTCCCAGTGCACCAGCCCCAAGCATCCAGCATCGTGCATTGAACCTGGACTGGCATCTCGTTTCATACATGACATTTCACATGTTTCAATGCCATTCTCCCAAATCTTCCCACCGTCTCCCTCTCCCACAGAGTCCATAAGACTGTTCTATACATCAGTGTCTCTTTTGCTGTCTCGTATACAGGGTTATTGTTACCATCTTTCTAAATTCCATATATATGCGTTAGTATACTGTATTGGTGTTTTTCCTTCTGGCTTACTTCACTCTGTATAATAGGCTCCAGTTTCATCCACCTCATTAGAACTGATTCAAATGTATTCTTTTTAATGGCTGAGTAATACTCCATTGTGTATATGTACCACAGCTTTCTTATCCATTCTGTTTATTTTTGCAGAGCATTTTTTAAATCTTTATTGAATTTGTTACAATATTGCTTCTGTTTTATGTTTGGCCACAAGGCATGTAGAATCTGAGCTCCCTGACCAAGGATCAAACCCACACCTGCTGCATTGGAAGGTGAAGTCTTAACCACTGAACCACTAGGGAAGTCCCTCTCTGCCCATTTTTAAAGCAAAACCCCCTAAGAGTCAGATCTCTTCACTGTGTCCACTCGCCAGCCTCCTGCCCTCCTTTAGCCACTCTCATCCCGTACTCGTTGCCCCCACGTTGTCAGGGTCACTGAGCATGTCTTGTCACCCCATCCATGGGCCATTTCCATCTCACTGTACTTTAACACTGGGCAACATTTGACACACTTAACCGAGTCTTCCTTCTTAAAAGGAGGATTATTTGACACTCTTCTCCTTTTCGCCCTCACTAGCTCCCTACCTGCTTCTTCTCTGTCTTCAGTGGAGGACTCCAGAGTGAAGTCCTAGAATCTCTGGATGCCTTGATTATGTCCTTAGTGAACTTATCAAAATTTGTATCTTTAAACATCATCTATATATTGATGATTCCCATATGTGTCATCCTAAGCCTCAGTTTGCAACTAAACGAAAGAATTTGTAGAAACCTGGAAACCAGCATCTCCATTTTGGATGTTAAATAGGAATTCCACAGTTAACCTGTTCAATACAAGTCATTCTTTGCCTCTCAAGCTTGCCTTATCTTTAGTCCTTCCAACCCCCATAAAGGGCAGCTCTGTGCTTCCACTCGACTCAGGTACAACCTTGGCTTCTCTTTCTGTCTCACGTGGCACATGGACACAATCAATAAATATCAGTGGCTGTGTCTGATCATTTCTCACCATTTTCATCTCTACAAACCCAGTCCAAATCAGCATAATCCTTTGCCTATATTATTACAATAACTTTTAAACCAATGACCCTGTTTCTGCTCCTTTAAGATCTGTTCTTCACTTGTCAGCCAAAGTAAAACTTTTTCAAATTTTGAATTTTTATTGGCATATAGTTACTTTACAATGCTTTGTTAGTTTCTACTGTACAGGAAAGTGCATCAGCCATACGTCTACATATATCTTGTTTCTTGTGGATTCCTTCCCCATTTAGGTCATCACAGAGCACAGAGTAGAGTTCCCTGTGCTATACAGTAGCTTCTCAGTAATTACTTACTTTATACATAGTGGTGTAGAGATGTCAGTCCCAATCTCCCAACTCACCCCACTCTGCTGTTCGCCCTTGGTGTCCATATGTTTGTTCTCTATAACTGTGTCTCTAATTTCTGCTTTGCAGATAGGTTCATCAGTACCATTTTGCTAGATTTCACATATGTATGTTAATATATGATATTTATTTTTCTCTTTCTGACTTACTTCCGTATTATGGCAGTCTCTAGGTCCATCCACAGTTCTGCAAATGACACAATGTTGTTCCTTTTTATGGCTGAGTAATATTCCTTTGTGTATATGCGCCACATCTTCTTTATCTATTCCTCTATTGATGGACATTTAGGTTGTCTCCATGTCCTGGTTATTGTAAATAGTTCTGTGATGAACACTGGAGTACCTATATCTTTTTCAGAGTAGACCTTTTAAAACACGTATCAGTTCATGCCATTTTTCTGCTCCGAGCCTTCCCAAAGTTTCTCATCTCATTCAAAATAACAGCAGACATTTTTTTAAATAAACATCCATGAGGCTCTGTTACTTTTCTGCCTTGCCTTCTCCTTCTCTTCTAATTAATGCATCTCAGCTACACTGGCCTCTTACCTACCCCTGTGCTAAGGGGACCTCAATCCCACCCCCACCTCAAGTTATGTTTATTTATTCAGGTTTATAACAAAATGTCACCCTGCAGAGAGAGCTTCCTCAACCGAACTGTATACAACACACACGTATACTTTGTTCCTTGCTGGATTTCTGGCCCCTGGAAGGGTGTGTGGCATGCAGCAGGTGCACAATAAATATGTGTTAAGTGAATAACAAGTATTTGTGCATAGCTTTGATTTTTGCCTTTTTCTTCTTCTTCCAATGAAGCTTAGTTATTTCTTTTTTTTCTCTTAATATTTATTTGTGTAGCCATGCTGGGTCTTAGCTGTGGCATGCAGGGACTTTTAGTTGCAGGGATCTGTTAATAGGTCCCTGATCAGAGATGGAACCCAGGCCCCCTGAATTGAGAGCAAAGAGTCTTAGCCACTGGACCACCAGGGAAGTCCCTGTTTTTTTTTTTTTTTTGTCTTTTTCATCACTTCAATATTTAACCACTAAGTTTTTTTTTCCAGGAAGGCTAATTAAAGAAATACCAGTTTGAGTGAACACCATTTTGTGTCTCCTTCCTCATCTGTGAAGTGGTGAAATTTTTCTGCTGCAACAAGATACCTTTTTTTTTTTTTTTTTTTTCCCTACAGAAAGAGCCTTCAGACTGAATGTCTCTTTCTTTTTTTTTGAATTATTTATTTCTTTGGCCGTGTTGGGTGTTAGATGCTTCCAGCATCGTGTCCTGTGAGATCTTTCATGTGGTTCGTGGACTCACTATTGTGGTGTGGGGCTCAGTATTTGTGGCACTGACTTAGTTGTTCTGAGGCATGTGGGATCTTGGTTCCATGACCAGGAATCAAACCCGCATCCCCTGCATTGCAAGGCAGATTCCTAACCACTGGACCACCAGGGAAGTCCCTCCCTTTCTTTTAATGTGGACACATCATTAGACAATTTCCTGGTCTGAACATTTAAGAAGAATTGTGTTAAGGTGACATTGCATGAACCTAAAACTTAAATCCTCTCTCAATTTTTGTTTTTTTTAATATTTGAAAATGTTGTTTAATTGAATCCCTTTGGAGAATTATTCTGCCTCAGGGAAAGTAGTTATGTGATCACAACAGAATCAGTTTGACTCTCCCGCTTGATGAGAACAAAATTTTAAATGTGCAAAAAGATCAGCTCTCTGCTTTTCTTCCCCCAAGTGCCTAGAGATGCCCCCAGCATGGCTTCTTATTTCCCCTGTTTGCCTTCAGCATGGCTTTTTATTTTCTGTTACAACAGCATACTTCTGAGTTTGCTGGAACAGTAATTCAAATCTCTGAGAAGACAAGTTCACAGATTTAATAAGAAAAAAAAAGGTGGGGGGGAATGTCACTCAAGGCACCACAGAGCTCCTTGGCCCCGTGTTGGCTCTGCCTGTGCTCTGGTGTTGACGTACCAGAACGAGTGTTTCATCACCGAGACAGAACTGCTGAGGGGTGTACGCAGCCCTCTGAATGTCCGCAGATGTAATTTCTTTGCCCACCAACATAGGTCAGATTACCAGGCTGCAGGCCCCACTCCCTGTCTTGATTCAGCATCTCTGGTCAAGTCAATGAATTTCATACTGAGTTGGATGGTGACAGATGCATCTAGCGAAAGTTTCTTGCTTCTGGAGTTCTCTGTAGTGACAGACACTGGGTAGGACTAAGAAAGTCCCAAATGAAGTAAGAGACACCACCCTCCGAGCTTATGAGCAGCTGCCACCTCCACTCTTGTCTGTAAGTGAAGGACGTGTGGTAGTTTTGTTTCTTGCTTTGGGGGGCTTCACCATGCGAAGTCAACCCATACTCAGTTACAGGCTCCAGAATTGCTCCCTGGGGCTGGGGGTGGGAACTCGAGGCTCTGGCTGGTGCAAGGAGTGGAGGGTTGCTGTTGAAATTGGTTGGCACACTCTCTTTGTTTACTTTCTCATGGTTTTGGTGTTTTTTCTTTTTTTAATAACTATTTTTATAAATTATTTATTTGGCTGTGCTGGGCCTTAGGTGCATCACACAAGATCTTTTTCGTTGAAGTGTGGGGATCTTTAGTTGTGACATGCGACTGTTAGTTGCTGCATGTGGAATCAGTTCCCCAACTAGAGATCAAACCCAGGACCCCTGCATTGGAGGTGCAGAGTCTTAGTCACTGGGCCCCTGGGGAGGTCCTGCTTTGGTGGGTCTTGATGGGTAGTGAGAGTGTGATGGAGATTATAAGATTTTAAGGGACTCCTATAAAAAGGCACCTCAGTTCCACCTCTGCTGAAAACTAAAGTTTTAATTTATATTTATACAACTATATCTCAAATTCCATTCTGAATGAATAATAAAGCTGTGGCGCTTTTAAAAATTCTCTTGAAAATTTAAAATTACAAAAATCCCTCTGCCCCTATTTCTCCTGCCATTTTAGATAGGTTGGGGATTTCCAAATTCAGGATGAAATGCCATTCCTCTAAAATAAATAGTTTTAGGAAATACAGCTTTTACATGGTATTTCCCAAAATATGTTCTATTGCCACATATTCAAAGAGGTATGCTGTGATGTAATAAAATTTCATAGTCAAATAAGCTTGCAAGACATTGCCTCTTAATGTGTTTTGTTAAATCTAAGATGCTGTTAATTGTAATGCAGACCACTTTTTAATGTTCTGCCAAGAAAAAAAATGCTGCCAATTAAACAATGACTTGATTATAGAAGCATTTCCATATCAAAGGTTTTTCTGTAGGAAAAAAAGATGTATGTTTTCAAGTTAAGGTAAACATAAATGTATGCAACCTTTATGGAGAGTCATAAAATACATTAGTTTGTCACAGTTGAGAGGTACTGCAATAAAATTCTCTGCTGAAATTCTTTAAGCCATATGAGTTTCTATCGCATCACCCAACTTCATAATTTTGTTCAAAATTATTTGATGGCTTAATATCCAATGTAAGCATGGCAAAGACAGATTGAAAGATTTGAATAAATAGTGAGAAAAATAGAAAAAAGACTACCTTGAAAGGAAATACATGCAACAAGTCCAGTAGAACACTTTTTAAGCATATACAAAAAACATGAAGGGAAGTATTTTGAACAAGCTATTGAATTTGGGCAAAAAATATATCTTTGATTTTACTAACAGGAGTTCAACTAGAAAAAGGGCAGAAAGAAGGTTGTTTGAGCTTGTGATTAGTGAGAGTATATGGGAGAGGTACTTTAGTACAAAGGTACTAAAGGTCTCATTGCAATTAATATAATATTAGTTATGATGGTAGGACAGAGAAGGTAATGGCACCCCACTCCAGTACTCTTGCCTGGAAAATCCCATGGACGGAGGAGCCTGGTAGGCTGCAGTCCATGCCAAGGGTCGGACATGACTGAGCGACTTCACTTTCACTTTTCACTTTCATACATTGGAGAAGGAAATGGCAAGCCACTCCAGTGTTCTTGCCTGGAGAATCCCAGGGATGGGGGAGCTTGGTGGGCTGCCATCTACGGGGTCGCACAGAGTTGGACACGACTGAAGCGACTTAGCAGCGTGATGGAAGGATGTTTCTTGAAATGCTGTTTAAATCTGATGCCAGTTGGTGACCCAGTTATATTTGTAGCTGTTAAATGGGCATGTTTGTAGGAGGAAGAGACATGGTTCAGATCCTTGGAAAAAGACATTCAGCTTTGCAGTTGCTGCTTCCTCAACTGTCAAGAGTGGAGGGATGAACGGAGTCAAGTAACTGCGGACCTCAGTGCACAATGTGCTCAGGGACTCACACATGCCCTATGGCCATACCTGTCCTTCTCGAGTTCGTCAAACTCTCTACAGGAATCTTAAGGTCGCCTGGAGGAGGGCGTGGCAACCCACCCCAGTGTTCTGACCTGAAGAACCCCCATGGACAGAGGAGCCTGGCAGGGCCACAGTTCAATCCATGGGGTCGCAAAGAATCGGGCACAACTGAGCGACTAAGCACAAAAAGTAAAGGCGTTATGCCACTGCTGGCAACTTAATACGAAGTATAACTATGAGGCTGATGTTGAGCGAATAACGAGTCACACCTATGACAAATACAATTAAATTGAGAAAATATAGAGAAAAATTAAGATTAGGTGGACCATGAGACATAATCATGGAACATATGGTTTCATAACAAATGGAAATGTGTATTTCCATATCTGGAATTACCTTATTTTTGGCTCACTTGTTCCATCTCTGTTTCAGCCATTTGGAAAGTGAAACTCATGAGAGTAGACTGTCTTTTTCATCGTTGCATCCTGGCTTTCTTATGTTAGCCTGGATTATAGGAGTCTCTCAATAAATATTTACCAAATATTTGCAAAGTGAATGAACAAACAGATGTCATTTAATATATCACACTTATTATGACTAATTAGATAGTGTATCCTCTTTAAAGCTTGCAAACCTTCGTCTAGTGGATACTATTCTTCTAGGTAACTTATGAAAATTACATATAAAATAATTTAGACCTCAAGCCATGATCAGCACAGAGGGGTGTGTATTAATTGGCTTAATGCAATCTGTTATTGCTACACGTGTACACTGGCAAGGGTAACAGAGAAGACTCTGCCGTGACCTTCCCTCAGGTGGACAGAGGGCATGCTAGGCATCAGCAGCACACAGTGGCATGGTATCTACAGAGAAACCACAAAGCTACCTTCTCTTTTCTCTGTTAGAACTTTTCTTCCAAAGCTAATGCCGATGATGTTTTTCTTCTTTTTTTGAAAGAGCCACTATTTCCACAGATTCCTTAACAGTGAATAACCTTTTGATGGTTTATGTGTGAAAATTACACCACGCAGGTGAAGCAGCATCTCCAGTGAGCATGAAATGCTGTCTTGGCATCCTGAGGATAGGAGCCACTTTTTTTAGCATTAAACTTTGAATTGTAAACCTCCAGTAAGTACTCATATAAGAATATGTCACTGTGCATTCAAATGCAGCCTCACAAGAGGTGAGCCTTTTCAGGGTTTTCCTTTCTTTTTACAAAACCTGAAAGTTGATCTAAAATTTAGCGTTTTTCAGTGACAATCCTCAAAGAATCTGTTTTGTTTTTTTTTTTTAATACTGATGCATTTTATTTAACATTTAGCCAAGCAGAAGCTTTTCCATGGTAACTTATAATACAATATGTGGATTATATGTATAGATATAGCCTATGTCTATGGGCTTCCCTTGAAGCTCAGCTGGTAAAGAATCTGCCTGTAATGTGGGAGACATGGGTTTGATCCCTGGGTTGGAAAGATCCCCTGGAGAAGGGAAAGGCTACTCACTCCAGTAGTCTGGCCTGGAGAATTCCTTGGACTATACAGTCCATGGGGTCACAAAGAGTCAGACACGACTGAGTGACTTTCACTTTTCACTTAAGTGTAGTCATTCACTCAACATTATAGGCTCACCTGTGACCCAGAAGCTATTCTATTCCAAGAATTGAAAGATGCATGGGACTACCCTCAAAGAAATTACATCCCTGGTACAACGCCAACATGTATACATATATAGAGTATAATACAGTAAGGAAAAGGATGGACCTTTTCAAATAATTGTGTGCAAGCAAATGACAAAGTTGAAGAATAAAATAATTAAAGTAGGGATGATAAATTTGATATATATCCCAAATTTTATGCATGTACACACACAATTAAGTTTAATTACGGAGAGCAAAAGCATCAGGATAAAGAGAGAGTAACAGTTATCTACCCAATACCCACTTAATATTTTCAGATTTAGCAAAACTAGGCTTATCATATAGAATGAAATTATGAACCCTACTGGTCCTATTAAAATATAAGTCATCAGATCATGTGGCTTTGATGCCTCAAACCCTTTAATGATTCCCTAATGCCCTCACATTGATGTCTAAGCCTCTCGAAGAGCTCTCCACCTCTCACTTCTCTGACTACACGTCCAGGCACTTTCCTGGTTTATCCACCAATGGCTGCCTTGCTGAGCCTCAAGCATGGCTTTGCCGCAGCTCTCTCACACTGTCTACCCCTTGCCACTCCTGCACCTTCTGCAAATCCCGGCTTACACAAAGACCACAATTTACCAGTTTACCCTTAAGTGGCTCAGAAACACGTGATTAAGAAGGAGGGATGGTTGGATGAACAGAGAGGTCTAGGTTGAGAGAAGAGCGAACAGGGTAGAAAGTGACAGCTGAGCATGAGGAAAGGGCAGGGCTCCTGGACCTTCTCTTACAAATCTTGTACTACTTGTACTCTTCTTACAACTTTTCTGTATTTGAAATTACTTACCAAAAAAACATTAAAAAAATAATGAGACACTCACTTACCACCTAGGGCTGCAGTAGAGACTTCTAGGCTCCTCTGAAGGAGTTTATTTTCTTTGCTAAATACCTAGCTTGCAATCAGGCAGGGACTTCATCTCTTGGGAAAGGAAGATGTTGCATGCATAAAAATAGCACCACAGAGGTGTTTGATATGTTAATATTTTACTGCATTTTCATTTTTATTATTTATTATTAATGAAATGCAGTTGTCTTTGAAGCCTGCTGAGTGTTTAATAATGAAATTGTGCAAAGTTCATTTTCAAATGTGGGTGCCCCATATGTGTTAGGAACACAAATGCAATATTGCACTTCAAACCCCTTTATAAGGGAAGGACTGCTGGCAGTGTAAACCAGTGGATGCTCTGTAAATGCCTATTTACACACACAACGGCCAGGTGTCTTGGCATCTTCCAAGTTTGCCCGCTGAGTGCCCATTAATTAACCTTTGCCTATATGGCCTAAGATATCCACTTCCAGGCTCATGCCATAGCATGAGTTACTAACATGTTTCCCGTGGTCCATACTTAAATTTATTTCAAATACTGATTATATTCTTCCATAATAACTCAGGGTTCTTTGCATAAATCAGAGTCAGTTCTCAGTCTGTGGCGGTGCTATCACAAAAACTGACCTGGGTCTTCAGTGGTCCTGTGTTGAATGCTTGCCCACAACTTTGACCATTCCTGCTCAGCATGTGTGAAGCAATCATTGCCCTGGGCTAGTTTGGAAGGAGGGAGGCAGCCTAGCTTTAGCCCTCGAGAGAAGCGTGAGGTCACTAAGCAGCTGCACCCCCAGAGTCCTCTCCCTCAGTGGCTGCTTCTCTCCCTCCTTCCTTCATACCCTCTAAGTGCCCCACTTAGCTCTTCTCTTCCACGCTTTTCTTTGTTTTAGCCACAAGAGAGCTATGAGCAGGCAATCCCATAACCACAGGGTCTAACTCTGGGATCAGTGACAGAATAAACAGAAGGAATGCCTCCATGATGACCAAGTCCTCAGAGTGTGGTGAGAAAGGAAGGATGTGGGAGAGGCTCTGAAATCTCATGGCCTTTGGGGAATTACACACACCACTACTCCAGTGCCGTCAATGAGCGTGGAAAATCTGTAGACTCAGATGGACCTGAATTTGTGTTTTCTGTGCCTCTATTAGCTGGGTGAACATCATAAGCCAACTTCTCTGAATCCAAACTCCTCATCCATCAAAGGGACAATACCATTCAGAGCGTTCTGGTGGAGATAAAATGCGATGACACATGAATCACAAATCCTGCCTTGGTTGGCATGCTGTTGATTTATTCTGCTGTGTTACCTCTTTAATTATTGAAGAGTTCACGCTCCAGCTCTAATAGCATTTTGGAGTTAGTGAAGGAGCTCATGGACAAGTGAGGCTCACTCTGTTCCCCTCTCTCCAATCTTCAAGACTAGGGCAGTGAGATTTCAGTGGCCAGCTCATCAACTGCACTTCCTAGAACCAGGTGCCAGCTATAGGAGTAAACACGATCTTCTTTTAACTGACAGTAACCAGACCCTGGGTTGGCAAGGGCCAGAATGATTTTTGTGATTTGAAAATTCGTCTGAATCAGAGATGAAAAGATCTTTCTCAGCTCTTCTGTGTTGGCAAAATTCCAGAGAGAACACATGGCCATTGCCCATATGACAGTTTATAGCTAGGATTCTGAAAACGCTGTGAAGATGGGTATGCAGTAAAAGACTGTGCTTAGTGCTTGAAGGACCCCTGCCTTCCCAGACTGACATGTGCAAGTGTCAAGTGACCCAAAAAATGTTTACACAGCACGAAGAAAGTCAAGAACTGTGGGTCTCCACCAGTCGGTTTTTTTTTTTTTTAATGCCGTGTCAACACGCAGGAGGACACTTGTAGAAGAGAATATGATTTAGGCTGTTGGAACTCAGCTTTGAAGAGGAGGGCTTTGGTGTTTTTGTGGCAATTTTCTGCTGTACATCTGGAAATTGTTTGTTGAGAGTGTGAATCGCCATGTAAATCTCAGGCGTTTCTGTTTTCTGGGCTCCCAGGCTGCTGGTACAAGGCAGTGTTTCTGGCTGAATGCCAGCTTTGGAAATGTTCTTCCCAAATCAAGCTTCTTTGCTCCTCCTAGGCCTGCCTCATCCCCTTTTCTTGTCCCTGGAAATTTAAATTTCCTTTCATAAATTACAAGGGATAGTTATTTGGAACAAATATAGACAAGACCCAAATCTCAAATAGCTGTGGCCTTGCATTCATGTATATATGTATATATACATATGTGTGCATTAAGTATGTATGTATCTACATATGTATACACACACACATACACAGGGAAGCCTGGCATGCTCCAGTTCATGGAGTCACAAAGAATCTGACTCAACTTAGTGACCAAACAACACATAAATGTACATACACATTTGTAAATATCATCTCATCTCACAGGCTCAAATCGGTAATAATCTGATAGTAAAGCGATGGCACCCCACTCCAGTACTCTTGTCTGGAAAATCCCATGGACCTTGGAGCCCGGTAGGCTACAGTCAATGGAGTGACGAAGAGTCTGACACGACCGAGTGACTTCCCTTTCACTTTTCACTTTCATGCATTGGAGAAGGAAATGGCAACCTACTCCAGTGTTCTTGCCTGGAGAATCCCAGGGACAGGGGAGCCTGGTGGGCTGTCATCTATGGGGTCACACAGAGTCGGACACGACTGAAATGACTTAGCAGCAGCAGCATCTAAGGTGGGCTTAGATACAGTTTAACTGAGTCTCCTGCTTAAGAAGTAAATGCTCTTGGTTGTAAGTAAAAGAATGTATATCAGGAGCTTTAAAAATTGAGGTTTGACTGTCTTTTATAAAAGGAAGTTGAGAGAAACACCTGAGAAGTGAGGAGATGCTTTAAAGTTTCAGACACCCATAGCACAGCTGAGGCCTCAGAGCCTCACAGTAGCTACAGAACTCCAGCCATCATACCCTGATTACCTGATCTTGCAGCAACCTTGTTCAAGGCCTCACTTAAGCCAAGAGGAGAGGAACAAAAGCCAGAGATTTGTGCCAGCTGAGTCTATTGCCTTGATTGGGAAAGAAAGATTCTTCTTGAATAGTTACTTGCTCCCCTGACTTCCAGTTATACCTTGGCCAGAACTGGAAACCAATCCCAGCTGGAAGGCTGCTAGTCAGGGAAAAAGATGGAATGAAGGGTAGGGACCTCATCAGGTAACCAACTGTGTTTGCCACATGTCCCAAGAGAAGAGTGAAGAAATATATATGTGTGTGTTTGTGTGTGTGTTCAGTCGCTTCAGTCATCTCTGACTCTTTGCGACCCTATGGACTATAACCTACCAAGCTCCACTGTCCATGGGATTCTCCAGGCAAGAATACTGGAGTGGGTTGCCATTTCTTACTCTAGGGAATCTTCCCAAACTAGTGGTTGAATATACACACGCACATATATACACACACCCTTATATGTTAGTATGAAAGTGAAAGTTGCTCAGTCATGTCCAACTCTCTTCAACCCCATGGACTATACAGTCCATGGAATTCTCCAGGCCAGAATACTGGAGTGGGTAGCCTTTTCCTTCTCCAGGGGATCTTCCCAACCCAGGGATTGAACCCAGGTCTCCAGCATTGCAGGCAGATTCTTTACTCGCTGAGCCACAAAGGAAACCCAAGATACTGGAGTGGGTAACCTATCCCTTCTCCAGTGGATCTTCCTGACCCAGGAAATCAAACCGGGGTCTCCTGCATTGCAGGCTGATTCTTTACCAACTGAACTATGAGGGAAGCCCATATGTTAGTATAAGAACATATATATATACATATTTAAGAATGGTTGGGTATATGGATTATAAAGGGGAAAAGAATTTGTGGGGGTTTCTACACATGCACCGGGTTATTATATTCAAGTTTCAGAGAAATAGAGCAAAAAGACAGAAAAATTTTTGCCCACTCAGAAGCAGAAAAGTTGTATTGGTCTGGCCAAAAATTTTGTTTGGGTTTTCCCTTAAGATGTTACAGAAAAACCCAAATGAACTTCTTGGGCAGCCCAGTCCAAGCAGAATACTCAGCTCTAGTAATGATTACTCTTGCCTGGAGAATCCCATGGACAGAGGAGCCTGGTGGGCTGCAGTTCATGGGGTCGCTAAAAGTCGGACACGACTGAGCGACTTCACTCTCACTTTTCACTTTCATGCATTGGAGAAGGAAATGGCACCCACTCCAGTGTTCTTGCCTGGAGAATCCCAGGGACAGGGGAGCCTGGTGGGCTGCCGTGTATGGGGTCGCACAGATTTCGGACACGACTGAAGTGACTTAGCAGCAGCAGCAGCAGCAGCAGCAATGATTAACTTTCTAAAAATGTCTAGTTTCCATCTCTTCTGGGGAGAAAAGCTTGATAAACCTACTAAGTCAATGATATGTTGTCTGTAGATAATTCTAAAACAAATAGTGAATTCAAGGAATATTTATTGACTATCTATTTTACTAAGTTTGAAACAGTGTGCTAATGCCACAGGAATTCTGACACATGCTACAATACAGATGAACTTTGAAGACATTATGCTAAGTGAAATAAGCCAGACATAAAAAGACAAATATCATATGATTCCATTATATAAGGTTCCTTGTGTAACCAAATTTATAGAGATGAAAAGTAGAATACTGGCTGCTGCTGCTGCTGCTAAGTCGCTTCAGTCATGTCCGACTCTGTGCGACCCCATAGACGGCAGCCCACCAGGCTCCCCTGTCCCTGGGATTCTCCAGGCAAGAACACTGGAGTGGGTTGCCATTTCCTTCTTCAATGCATGAAAGTGAAAAGTGAAAGTGGCTACCAGGAACTAGAAGGAAGGAGGATGGAGAGGTATTATATAATTGATACATGGTTTCAATTTGGGATGATAAAAAAAGTTTTGGAGATGAATGGTTCTAGTGGTTGTTCAACAGTGTGAATATACACTTAAAATGGTTAAAATGGTAAATTTTATGTTACATATATTTTACCATAAAAAAATAAGACAGAAAAGTGGGGGGAAAAACAAAACTAAAGCTAAATGCCTTCTGTCAAGGAGCTTACAGTCGATAAACTTTTATTATCTGATACATCTAGATAATAGAATATTATTTGGTGCCAAAAAGAACTGAAGTACCAAGACAGGAAAAGACATGGAGGAACATTAAATGCATATTACTAAATGAAAGAAGCCAGTCTGAAAAGTCAGTTATACTATATGATTCCAACTCTATGATATCTTGAAAAAAGCAGACTATGAAGATACTAAAAAGATCAGTGGTTACCAGGGGCTGAGAGGAAGGAGGAATGGACTGGTGGAGCACAGAGGATTTGGGGGCAGGGAACCTATCCTGTGTGATATTACAATGGCGAGTGTACATCATCAGATATTTGTCAAAACTCCTGGACTGTAGACCACCAAGCGCGAACCCACATAGAAACGATGGGCTTTGGGTGACAGTGACTTGCCGATGCAGGTGTACTGATCATAACGAATCCTTCACTGTGGTGCACGAGGTTGATAATGGGGGAAGGGAGGCAGGTATAGGCCAGGTGGTACGTGGGGTTCCGTACTTTCTGCTCAGCTTTGCTGTGAACCTAAAGTTCTCTACAGATAAAGACTATTATAAATAATACACTGTACCAGACATAAATAAGTAAAATAGAGTTTCCTGAAACATCTATCTTTCATTGTCAAAAATAGTCCATATTCATTACAAATTGCTAAAAGCATTGTCTTCTGCATTTAACATGGTTTCAACATATATTTCAGCAAGATTCCATCAAGTTACTGATAAGTTATAAACTAGTACGTGTACTTGTGTGAAAGAGACAGGAAGTCTGACTAGTGCCTTTGTCTTTACAGCATGTGCATTTTCAGACAAACATTTGTCAGGCCAGGAGGAGGGTTGCAGAACAAAGTATCTTTTCATCATTAGAAGGCATCTGATGCCCTCATGGATGCAGAGTTACAGGAAGGAGTTAAATTACTTGTGTTTACTTCTGTTTATTTAAAACCCTTGGCAGAGTTTAAAAAGAAAAGATATAACCAGGCTAGGCTGACTTTTAACTTAAACAGTGATAACCACTTTCATGTCATAAAGGAGCATCATGGTTGTTGTTCAGCTGCTAAGTCATGTCTGACTCTTTGCGACCCCATGAACTGCAGCATGCCAGGCTTCCTTGTCCTTCACTATCTCCCAGAGTTTGCTCAAACTCATGTCCATTGAGTCGGTGATGCTATCCAACCATCTCATCCTCTGTTACCCCTTTCCCCTCTTGCCTTCAGGCTTTCCCAGCATCAGGTGGCCAAAGTATTGGAGCTTAGCTTCAGGATCAGTCCTTCCAATGAATATTCAGGGTTGATTTCTTTTATGATTGACTGGTTTGATCTCCTTGCAGTCCAAGGGACTCTCAAGAGTCTTCTCCAGCATCACAATTCAAAACCACCAGTTCTTCAGTGCTCAGCTTTCTTTATAGTCCAACTCTCACATCTGTACATGACTACTGGAAAAGCTATTGGAAAAATAAAGGAACATAGATGTGTATAATGACATCATGGGAAGTTCTAAATGAAATTGGGGGATAGAAATCTTTCCTTCTTCCATAAATTGTTTTTAAGTAAGACTGAACTTGAATTTAACCTTCTTTAAGCTTTGTTGAACAGAGAAGCTCCTTTTACAGAAAAACTTCAGTGCTGAGTTTTTACTCTTCTGTGTGTTCAGACAGCTTGTATGACTCCTTTCTCTCTCCTGGTTATGGTATGATGGTTGATTTTTTTAACTGGAAAAGGGGAAACTGGTTCAAATTAAAGAAAGATAACTTTGAACAGGTAGTTTCAGAGTGAAGCATTTTAAACACCAAACGCATTAGTGGAGCTGCTACACTGTAGATTCGAGAACAGCCAAGACACCAGGCTGGTGTGTGTTAGCAGTTGTATGGTAGCCACTTTCAGCGTGCTCCACTTTCTGCCACAGTGACGACCACACTGACAATGATGAAAAGGGCCCTTAATAATACACTGAAAACTAGACTTTTGGATATATATCCAAAAAAATAAAAGTAAATGCTACAGCCCTACAATCATGAAAAACGGGTGCAAGGAAACTAATTCTAATAAAATCTCTGGAATGTTTATAAGCAAGAATTCAAATTAGGACTGCAGGTTCCAGCAGAATCATATATTAAGCCAAATACACAAGCAACTCAATGTGCCCATCTTTGAAATCACGCAGAGTATTTCAAGGGATTTCTTCTTACTTATTTTTGTATTCCATGCAGACACTTTTGTTCAATAAACATTCCTTGAGTGAACAGATTAAGCAGTGATGTAGGTTTTTCTAACATCAGAAACCAAAAATGTGAGTAATATAATATAGTAGTTGTGAAATGTGCTTTGATGATCTTTTTTGTTTTCTCATTGTGACGGGTGTGAGTTAGTTTAATTGGTTTGATGGCAAAGTAGTCCTAAAGAGAAGTATAACTAATTAGTGATCAGAAGATTTTGGCAACCCCTCCTGTATAACCTGTACTGAATTCAAAATGGAGCATCATTATGGATTTGGAGCTGAGCTTAAATTTTATAAATATATTGGGGCACAGTGCTCTACACAGAGTTTGCAGCCTGTGGCACAGAACTTTATAGCAGAGGATCGTCAAGCTGGGTCTAAAAATTTGGATGGAGAGCTGTGAAGATAGGTTTATTACACAAAGTAACCCCACAGTTCCAGAGGGAGAAAAAGCCCCTATAATCTCATATAATAGCTGTCTATACTTTATTTACTGAGCACTTAATGTGTGCAGTGCCGTGGAACAGTAAAGAAAAGTCTAAGAGCATCCTTTACTGTTGCAAAATAGGAGAATAAGAGGGAGCAGGGATTGAGCTCTTGATCATAAATCAATCAGTTATGTCTTCAAGTAAAGTAAAAGATTATGAAGTTAGAAATTCAAATAAACAGTCCCAATGTTCATAGAAGCACATAATAGCCAAGACATGGAAGCAACCTACGTGCCATTGACAGATGAGTGGGTAAAGAAGATGTGGTGTGAGATATATATACATAATGGAATATTACTCAGCCATAAAAAAGAACAAAATTAGGTCATTTGTAGTGATGTGGACGGACCTAGAGTCTGTCATACAGAGTAAAGTAAGTCAGAAAGAGAAAAACAAATACCATATATTAATACATACATATATATGTGTATGTGTGTAATCTGAAAGATGATACTGATTAACCTGTTTGCAGAGCAGGGATGGGGACACAGACACAGAGAACAGGCTTGTGGACCCAGTGGGGGAAGGAGGGGGATGAACTGAGAGAGTCACACTGACGTACATGCACTGCTGTGTGTACAATAGGCGGCTCGTGGCGAGCTGCTGCACAGCCCAGGGGGCTCAGCTCGGTGCTCTGTGTGGACCCAGAGGAGTGGGATGGGTGCGTGGGAAAGAGGCTCGAGAGGGAGGGGGGTGTATGTATAAAAATAGCTGATTGACTTTGCTGTATAGCATAAACGAAGACAACTTTGTAAAGCAATTATGCTGCTGCTGCTTCAGTTGTGTCTGACTCTGTGCGACCCCATAGACGGCAGCCCACCAGGCTCCCCCGTCCCTGGGACTCTCCAGGCAAGAACACTGGAGTGGGTTGCCATTTCCTTCTCCAATGCATGAAAGTGGAAAGTGAAAGTGAAGTCGCTCAGTCGTGTCCGACTCTTAGCGACCCCATGGACTGCAGCCTTCCAGGCTCCTCCATCACGGGATTTTCCAGGCAACAGTACCGGAGTGGGGTGCCATTACCTTCTCCGAAAGCAATTATACTCCAATATAAAAAGCAAAAAAAAAAAAAAAACGTATCTCATCTCCTGCTTTCCTATAGTTTGTTCAGAGTTGCAGCTGTATTTGAATGTATCCCCTATCCTGCCAGGGAAGTGCCAGCTGTGCCCAAGCTGAAGTTTAGGAGAGGTTCAGGAAACGGGTCACGTGACATGGATGTGTTCATTCCTTTTCCCAAAAGCTACTGGTCTCATGTATGTAAGGTCCTCGTTTAGAGGGATAGACTTGGAAGCATTTCTGTCAGTTTATGTTGAGGTGTGGCTGAAGGAAGTAAATATTGTGTGTATTGGACCAGTTCTGCTCTAGGTTGAAGTACTAGAACCGCTCCAGTGGCTAACTTTACCCATCCCATCACCTGGTTACCTGAGCTGGAAGAAAACTGATCTAGGACTTGTAAGAATAGTACCTCCAACTCCAGGCCCAATCCCTTGTGAGGGTCACAGGAAAGCCTAGCCTTGGATAAGCAATGGGATTTCTAGAAGGACATTCCAGGGCTGTTAAAACTTTTTTCCCTGGGCAATATGATGATTGCTAGAAGGTGGATGAAACAATGAAATCCAACTGAAGCTGAGGAAAATCTTTTTTTTTTTTTTCCACTTTTTTCCTTTTCTGTCATTGATAAAATGTGATTGCAGGTATGAGATGAAAGATCCATATTGGTAAAGAAATAAGTTCCTTACTTCTAACCTTAAGAAAACCAATCAAACACATTTTACAAGGTATACAAATTTTTTTTTAATTAATTTTATTTTATTTTTAAACCAACCCTGTACATTTTACAAGGTATACAAATTTGACCTCAAATATAGAGTGATATAGTTCCCAAACTGCTCAGTGATTCCACCTTTCTCCCACCTGAAACTTCTGGATAATAGACATTTGCATTAGTTTTATATTCATGTTCTCTTCCTACTGACATAAAATTATACCTGAAAACAACATTCTTCTCGACTAGATTATGCAGTGTTGTCATAGCCTGGATTTCAGTTGAGGCCAAGAAGGTGTGCTGGAGAAACTGACATCCTGGGAGTTGACATCCCCAAATCGAGATGCAGATTCCCAGCTGTGCTTTTGTGAGGGCCCACCGTGAACATGGAGTTTTTGTTCATTTCCAAGCCATTGCAGCCCGAAGCTGTCATAAAGCATAAAACCAGACATTTGGTTTTGTGAACTTATCCAGCTTGTACCCACATTTGTACGTATTTGGTCTCGCTTTCTGTAACTTAACTTGTGGCATACTGGACTCGGCTCGTAGACTGGCACTTGCCCGCAGGCCACAATTGGACCCAGACTCATCTCTAGTGCCCTGTGGTTTGTTTTAGGGATGGTTATTCTCCCCTCTCCAAAATCCTTTTTCCTATTTATTTCAGTGTGTTTTATTTAAATTCCTACGATTCTGTCCTTTTAAATTTTCTTTTTACTAGTTGTCAGCTCTCTAGCCTGTTATCTAAATGGTCTCTGTTAGACTCCATGTAAACAAATGAACATAGAACATGTTTTAGCTGAGGGCTGACAAACTCTATTTTTGCAGAATTGCCACTTAATTGTCACATCATCTGCAGGGTAGTGGCTCTTCGGATCAGCTACTTTGAATAAGGACATGACTGCCTGAGTTGCTGTGGACTTTCTAGTGACAACCCCCTCCTCCATTTGCTCCTTGATGTCCCCTGAGTGATGGGCCTTCAGTTTGCTCCGCTGACGGAAGTGAGAGTGCTGGGTTATGAGTAGGTCAGCTCTGAAGATGGCAAAGCGTCCTACAACCTGAGGACGCTGACTGCCTCTTCTTTCCCAAAACCTGTAGTGAAAAACACACACCCAAAGGTGGCAACAAAACCGTCACTATAAAAGCTGTTAACTGTGTAGTCTTGGATAAACGTTCAACTGTGGAATGATTATTAATGCTAGGCTATCCCTCTACCCTCTCTGAATTGTAATGAGAGATAATGAAAGTAGGAATGGAAGAGAACATTTATCTAGACTTAAAAGTCACAATAATCATGGGTGAATGATTGTACGTCTTCATTTTTGTGCCTAGAGTTTATGTTTTTAGAATGTGTTTTAAGCTCTAGGACTGAAATCTTAAGTTTTTGTGGATTTTAAACAGTCATTTTTAAAAAAGAAAATTTGGTCTTAATGGGAAAGTTGGATATTCTTCATGAATAAGTTATTTGAAAGCCCCCATGCTGTTTCTACAATTCAAGGTGGTCAAAACTTTCTTTGAGAAAACATATACTGCAGGCAGACAAATCACTGCTGGTGCTTCTCGTCACTGACTACCAGACTTTGTGCATGGTCTTGCACCCACTAAAAAAATCACAGAAAATCTATTTGCCAAGTCTTGTTTTTAAAAAACTCTTTTTTTCTTAAGCATCTCTAAGAAAAGAAAAAAAAAATCACCAATACTTCTTACTCCATAAATCTTCTCATTCTTGTTTTATTGGTTTTGTGGCAAATCAGGGTGTGTGATTTTCATACTGAGCCTCATTGATTTTTTTAATATATTGTAAGTGTGACTAAGCACACACGCACTCTTGGCCACATGTGGTCATCACATATTTTGAGTAAGGTAGCAACAGAGGGACTGTGTACTAATTAGATGAATGAGTCACACGTGAACACACACACACAGAGACTTGCTTAAACACATCTTGCTTAACTCAATTGGCAAATTCTATGGCTATTGTTCAACTGTCTGCTTCACTTGTCACCAACATTAGTGGGGAAAATTTAAGGCCTTTCTGCTATATTTGCAGTCACTCAAAGTATACCTGGTCAGCAACTGATTGATTTGGACTATCTGCTTTGTGGTTTAGGTTTTCCGAGTTTCCAGTTTTCAGAAGAGGTGAAGACGACTTTGGAAATTATACGGCATTTTTAAAGAGATGTGTTAGATTAGATTGATTAAATCAGTACTTGAATATCCCCACAAAAATTCCAAGGGAACAAAGACATAAATTTTTCCTGCTGCATATCCCAGTTGTTGAGTTTTAAAAAAGAATGTAATTTCTAGACTATCTTCCAGCGAGAGGCAAATAAACACCAGACAATGTTTAGCAAACCTTCAAGTTACACTGTCAGTCATTGTGATGTTTGCCTAGAGGCAAATTAAAGTAAATATCCTTAGCGTATTTCTGAAGGAGTCATTCAATCAGCATCGTGATCTGTTAAACAGTTGAGGCTCTCAGTTATGCTATCTTCAAATTCACTCCGTTGAGCCTGACCTTAAGATAACGTAAAAAAGCAATTAGTTTTAAACAGTGGGACTGCCATCAGTGTGAAGGAAACAAATTACATGGTGGGGTGATATTTTTAGTGATTTTTAAGGAGATTATTAAAAATGAAATCTGTGCTAAAAGCTGTGATTGTAATCTTTAAAGCTGACACAGAGCAATGCATTCTTTTCAGATAGCTATGCTCCCTCAGTGGCATGCTAAGCCCCTCTCTGTGTCCTAATGAAAGGTGGTCTGGCTAATTAAACCACATCACGACTCCCCCTGGACAATCAAGCCAAACATTTCTTACGCATGATTTGTTGAATTCAACCCCTTTGCCTTGTCACTCAATATTTTAGCAAATATTGATAGTGCGTGCATCAGAAATGAAAACCTGGCTTCACATTCTAAACTGTTGCTGATAACCCTTAACTGGAGCTCTAAGTGTGTTTAAAACTTATGGTTACCAAAGGGGAAAGTGGGGAAGGGATAAACTAGAAGGCTGGAATTATTATATACACACTACTATCAATA
The DNA here is from genome assembly GCF_027580195.1 of Bos mutus. Lineage (NCBI taxonomy): Eukaryota > Metazoa > Chordata > Mammalia > Artiodactyla > Bovidae > Bos > Bos mutus. The sequence continues at coordinate 4,235,610 of NC_091638.1, forward strand.
AAAATAATCAACAAGGACATATTGTGTAGCACAGGAAACTGTACTCTGTATTCTATAATAAGCTATAATGGAAAAGAATCTGATAAAGACTAGATATAAAGGATAGTATATGTAAAATTGAATCGCTTTGCTGTACACCTGAAACTAACACATCATTGTAAATCAACTAGAGTCCAAAATTTTTTAAAAAGTTAAAAAAAGTCACATCTGTGTGTATTCACACACATACACACACTTATGGTTTACTCATTTTGTTTTATAAGAGTAAATTTCTACTTTTTGTTGACAGGATTAGCAAAATGTCATTCTAGTCTTTTGAAATTTCACTTCATTTATTTAAGTTGTGGAGCTATAGCTAAACTCAGCAGAACATTTCAATGTAAAGTTCAACTTTGCTGCTGTATTATAGTCACCTATATGCACGTTTCTATTACCAAGGAGGAAATGACCTTGATGTTGTTAAGTGTGCTCACTATTTAAAACTCATATTTGTGAAAATCAGACACAGGCTGATTTCACAGACAGTGTCTTGAGTGGAAGCTTTCAGATGGAGACTGTCTGGTACACTCTGTAAAACCAGTGCGGATACTGGAGCAGCTCAAAAATACGTTTATGAGCAAGAACAATACAAGGATCAATTACAGTTACAGTCTCTGGCTCAGTCCCAGAGACCCTTTGGAGTCGTTTGCATCTGCTCCTTTCCCTGAAGCCACCCAGCAGTCCTCACAGGCGGACACTGTGTGTTAACCTCAGCTCTCAAACGTGGAAACTGGGGCTCAGGGAGATTTAGAAGCCTTTCCAGCATTGCATGACCTTGAGGAAGCTTGTATGCAAACCTCGGCGGCTTTCAGGCCCCATTCTCTACTACTGGCTCTGGGGCTAAAGAGTAGGGGCAATTTTGCTCATCAGCATACTCAACATAATTTGATTAAAGTATACATCATCAAATGATCTTAGTACACACAGATACAGTATACTAGTAACAACTGAATTCACATATGTGGAATTAAAAAAATTGTTATTTAGTCCCATGTGATATCTGAGTGTGATTACGTTACATAGAGTCAAAGATCTCAGTCTAGGAAGATGCTTCCAGGGTCCCTATTTAACCAGCACTTAAGCATTCCTACGGCCTCTTCCTTCTTGCTCATAAGACGTAACTGAGTTAGAACTGGGCATTGAACTTGCTTCTGTGGCTGAAATGGCTCTTAGCACAGTCCTCTTTACAGTGGGTACAAATTCATGTCCTCAGAGTTAATCTGCATAAACCAGTATCATGAAATCAGGTTGTTCTGACTTTCTGATGTGTGTATAAATATTCTAACATGTGTGATAATAGGATAATTCACATTATTAATGGAAATAAAATTAGTGAATATTAATGTCTTTAAGAGACGTTGCAGAACATAGAGAAAGCAATTCTAATAGATGCCTTTTTGAAAATTGAGTAAATGGATACATTTGTATGTCTGGCTGAATCTTTTTGCTGTTTATCTGAAACTACCACAACATTGTTCATCAGCTATATGATAATATAAAATAAAGGTTAAAAAAAAAGATTTTAATTAAAATGAACTCAAACTCACCTTTTGTTAAATTGTGACTAAAATCTGATTAGATTATAAATACTTTGTTTTCCTTCAAATTAAAAATAACTATATAGAAAAAAATAAAATAATTAGATATTTCAGTTTAGTGTGCATCTGAATTGCAGATTTGTTTTGGCTTAAGTTAGTAATACTTTTATAACCCTAAACAGTTCTAACATACTTCTTTACTTTTTAAATATAACTACCATGTTAATTAGCTCACTTGGTCAAAATTTGTTTCACATAACAAGGTGATCCTGGGTTTACTTCTCATATGGGTGAAAACACTGCAGTTAAGCGTAAGGATATAGAATCTGTAGCCAGACTGCCTGGAGTATAAGACCAACTCCAGCACGTCAACTATGCACTTAATCTTTATATGCTTCCATTTCCTCATCTGTAAAATGTTTGGAACAATGCATGCCACAACACAAACACTATAAAAATGATGGTTAAGGAAAAAACCCTCAGGCTTAAGAAGCAATCATAATCTCATTGTTGGCACTAAATTAGTATAAAATAAATATTTGATAGGGCTTCCCAGGCGGTACAGTAGTAAAGAAACTGCCTGCCAATGAAGGAGATGCAGGAGACACAGGTTCAATCCTTGGGTCAGGAAGATCCCCTGGAGTAGGAAATTACTTTGCTGACAAAGGTCCATATAGTCAAAGCTATGATTTTTTCCAGTAGTCATGTATGCATATGAGAGTTGACCATCAAGAAGACTCAACACCGAAGAACTGATGCTTTTGAACTGTGGTGTTGGAGAAGACTCTTGAGAGTCCCTTGAACTTCAAGGAGATCAAACTGGTCAGTCCTAAAGGAAATCAATCCTGAATATTCATTGGAAGGAATGATGCTGAAGCTGAAGCTCCAATCCTTTGGCCACCTGATGTGAAGAGCCGACTCATTAGAAAAACCCTGATGCTGGGAAAGACTGAAGGCAAAGGGAGAAGAAGATAACAGGATGAAATGGTTGATGGCATCACCGACTCAGTGGACGTGAATTTGAGCAAGCTGTAGGGGGTAGAGTGAAGGACAGGGAAGCCTGGCACGCTGTAGTCCATGGGGTCACAAAGAGTCCGACATGACTGAGTGACTGAACAACAAAACCGGTATTCTTGCCTGTAAAATTCCATGGACAGAAGAATTCCATGGGCTACAGCCCATGGGGTTGTAAAGAGTCGGACATGACTAAGCACACACGCAAACATTTGATAATGGTGTTTTAATTACCCTGTAACTTTAGGGAACTGACGTGTAAATAGATAAATTTTTTTACTCCCCAATGTCATCATATACATTATATTTTTATTTCTTTTCTTTCTAAATAGTTGAATGAACTTACATCAGCAGATCCTAGCTCTTTTGAAAAGTATATGTCTTATTATATTGTGTAATCACTACCCAAAACAGTCATTGTTTTCTTCACAATATATGTAATAGAGTTGAAGACTCTATATCAAAAGTGCTCAGCTGTAATGAGGCTGAGATAGAAGCACTTTTCACAAAGGATGTTTTGTTATCTGTTGGATTTATATTAGACCAAGGCTGTCAACTGAAGTCCCTTCCCTTGAGGGTTGCAAGAGTTTGCTATTGCAATCTGATGGCTCACAACCTTTATTTTAATCCCAATATTGAATGAAGACTCTTAGAGCTGGAAGGGACCTTGAGGTCACCCAGTTCAACTTGCTCATATTATAGATGAGAAAACAGCCTCTGACAGATTAAATGTCACACTGCAAGTTAGTTAGCTGTCCATCAGTATACCAGTAAAAAGTTGCATTTTTGAGTGGTTATTTCAGGTATCTATTCCTGCAGAACAATCAGCAAGGGATAACCAAGTGGCTAAAAATGAGTCTGATGTATTACTTATTAAGTTGTTGATTTATTGAGTAAGGTCATGATTCTCTGCATTGACCTGGCAGGCTTTCTGCTCCACGTAGTGCCAGCGAGGGCTAGTTGCACAGATCCATTTACACAGAGAGCTCTGTGGGGCCCCTCAGTTGGGGCACCCTCAGAAAGAGCTCTCCTTTCCATGGCCTCTTTCTTCACATGCTGTCTTGGCTGCCACTGAATCTCCATGGGCCCTCTTGTTTTTGTAGAATATTCCATGACTAAAATGGCACTTGTTTTTTTAATTTTCCTTTTTATTTCTTAATATTTATTTATTTGACTATGCCTGAAGGATCTAGTTCCCTGATTAGGAATTGAACCTGGGACCCCTGCACTGGGAGCTTGGAGTCTTGGCCACTGGACCATCAAGGATGTCCCTTCAGCCCTAACTCTTTTTTTTTTTCCTCTTCAGATGGGCTGGGTCTTTGTTGACACATGAGCTTTCTCTAGTTGTGGAGCACAAGCTGTAGAACATGCTGGCTCAGTATTTGAGGCATGCAAGCTCTCTAGTTGCCCCATGGCATGTGTGATCTTAGTTCTTCACCCAGGGACTGAACCGTGTCCCCTACATTGGAAGGTGTTTTCGTAACCACTGGAAGACCAGGGAAATCCCTTCTGCCCTAACTCATAGCACAGTCTTTCTTTCAATGAGAACACATTATTGTCTTTAAAGCTTATCTGGATAAACCCACTTCAAGAAATGCTGGTGGAGTAATGTCGCTACAGCATGGTGGCTGTGATACAAATCAGATCATCTCAGAAGGGTAAATCCCAATATGTAAGCGTCTGTCAAAATGTAACTTGTGGATAGCCATTGGTCAAAGAAAAGTATTATGTGATAATGTGGGAGAGCATTATAGAGTGTAAATTATGGAAGATACGGTTCATTTAGAACTACCCATGAGCCTCCTGACCACAGTAGCAGATAATTTATGTGTTCAAGGTCAAAAGAGCAAGTTGTGAGAACTTGCTGCAAGAATACAGTATATTGAACATATATTGAACACAGTATATTGAACATAGAACTAATGCTACTTTAATGGATTTCTTGCATCGGTTCAGTATTCAGAGCACAGTCAATGAATACTGGCACATTGCTACAGTAGATTGTAGGATTAGGGTGAAACCTTCCAGAATATGATGAGCAACAGGAATACTCACACTGGCTTTAACAGTCAGTGCTTTTTTTTTTTTAATTGCGATATGGTTGATTTACATTACTAGTTTCAGGTGTCTAGCATAGTGGTTTATGTCTGCAGATTATACTATGTTAAAAGCTATCACCAGATAATGGCTGTATTTCCCCGTGTTATACAGTATATCCCAGGGATGGGGAAGCCTGGTTGGGCTGCTGTCTATGGGGTCGCACAGAGTCAGACACGACTGAAGCAACTTAGCAGCAGCAGCAGCAGCGTACAATATATCCCCACTGCCTATCTTTTCTATCTGTAGTAGTTTGTATCCCTTAATCCCATACTGGTATCTTGCCCTTCCTCCTTTCTCTCACCCCCTTGGTATCAGTGAGTTTGTCCGTCTGTTTCTGTTTTGCTCTATACATCTGATTGTTTTATTTGTTTAGATTACACGTATAAATGATAGTATACAGTATTTGTCTTTCTCTGCCTTATTTCACTGAGCATAATATTCTCTAGGTGCATTCAGATTGCTGCAAATGGCAGAATTTCATAAATTTTTGTGGCTGAGTAACATTCCATTGAATATATGAACCTCATCTCCTTTACCTATTTACTGTTGATGATATGTGGGTTGCTTCCAAATCTTAGCTATTGAGACTAATGCTATCAATATCGGGGTGCGTGTATCTTTTCAAATTAGTGTTTTTGTTTTCTCCCAGATATAGAGCCAGGAGTGGAATTGCTGAGTCGTAGGGTAGTTCTGTTTTTCAGTTTTTTGAGGAACCTCCATACTGTTTTCCATAGTGCTTGCACAAATTTACATTTCCACTAACAGCATATGAGTATTCCCTTTTCTCCACATCCTCAACAACACTTTTTATCTGTAGACTTTTTGATGATGGCTATTTTGACAGATGTGAGTTGATCTCATCATGGTTTTGATTTTTTTTTTTTTCTTTTTTTTTTTGCCAAACAGCCTGACTCCCAATCCTTATTCTGCCCCTTGCCCGGGGAGATTGTTTCACATCTCTGTGCCTCAGTTCATGGTTTTGATTTTCATTTCTCTAAATAATTGGCAGTGTTGTGTGTCTTTTCACATGCCTGTTAGCCATCTGTATGTCCCTTCAGGTCTTCTACCAAATTTCTTTCTTCTGCCCATTTATGATTGGATTTTTCACTTTATTTGATATTAAGCTATGTGAGCTGTTTATATATTTTGGATATTAGCCCCTCATTGGTCATGGTTGTTCAGTTACTCAGTCATGTCCAACTTTTTGCAACCCTATGGACTGCAGCATGCCAGGCTTTTCTGTCCTTCACCATCTCCTGAAGCTTACTCAAACTCATGTCCATTGAGTTGGTGATGCCATCCAACCATCTCATTTTCTGTCTTCCCCTTCTCCTCCTTCCTTTGATCTTTCCCAGCACCCCAGTATCATGGTCTTTTCTAGTGAGTCAGCTCTTTGCATTAGATGGTCAAAGGATTGGAGCTTTAGCCTCAGCATCAGTCCCTTCAATGAATATTCAGGATTGATTTCCTTTAGGATTGACTGGTTTGATCTCCTTGCAGTCGAAGGGACTCTCAAGAGTCTTCTCCAGTGCCACATTTCAAAAGCATCAGTTCTTCAGCACTCAGTCTTTTTTATGGTCCAACTCTCACATCCATAAATGACTACTGGAAAAACTAGCTTTGAATACATGGACCTTTGTTGGCAAACTAATGTCTCTGCTTTGTAATATGCTGTCTGTCTAGCCTTGTCATAGCTTTTCCTCCAAGGAGCAAGCATCTTTTAATTTCATTGCTGCAGTCGCAATCTACAGTGATTTTGGAGCCCAAGAAAATAAAATCTGTCACTGTTTCCATTGTTTCCCCATCTATTTGCCATGAAGTGATGGGACCAGATGCCATGATCTTCATTTTTTGAATGTTGAGTTTTAAGCCAGCTTTTTCACTCTTCTCTTTAACCTTCATCAAGAGGCTCTTCAGTTCCTTTTCACTTTCTGCCATAAGGGTGGTGTCATCTGCATATCTGAAGTTACTGATACTTCTCCCGGCTATCTTGATGCCAGTTTGTGCTTCATCCAGCCCAGCATTTTGCATGAAGGTCATATCATTTGCAAGTTTTTTCTCCCATTCAGTAGTTTGTGTTTTGTTTTGTTGATTTTTTTTTTTTAGCTATGAAAATTTTAGGTGCTCAGTCAGTCAGTTCAGTCACTCAGTTGTGTCTGACTCTTTGTGACCCCATGAATCACAGCATGCCAAACCTCCCTGTCCATCACCAACAGTTCACTCAAACTCATCTCCATCGAGTTGGTGATGCCATCCAGCCATCTCATCCTCTGTCGTGCCCTTCTCCTCCTGCCCCCAATCCCTCCCAGCATCAGAGTCTTTTCCAGTGAATCAACTCTTCGCATGAAGTGGCCAAAGTACTGGAGTTTCAGCTTCAGCATCATTCCTTCCAAAGAACACCCAGGACCGATCTCCTTTAGAACGGACTGGTTGGATCTTCTTGCAGTCCAAGGGACTCTCAAGAGTCTTCTCCAACACCACAGTTCAAAAGCATCAATTCTTCAGCACTCAGCTTTCTTCACAGTCCAACTCTCACATCCATACATGACCACTGGAAAAAGCATAGCCTTGACTACACGGACCTTTGTTGGCAAAGTAATGTCTCTGCTTTAGGTGCTCAGTCATGTCCAGATTTTTGCAACCCCATGGACTGTAGTCCATCAGGCTTCTTTGTCCATGGAATTCTCCAGGCAAGAATATGTGAGCATGTGAGTGGGTAGCCATTCCCTTCTGAAGGGATCTTCTTGACCCAGGGATTGAACCCGATCTCCTGCATTGCAGGTAGATCCTTTTCTGTTTCAGCCAGTATAGCTGTGAAAAAGTTTTTAATTACGTTAGGCCCTATTTGCTTATTTATCTTTTAATTTCTTTTGCCATAGGAGAATGATTCAAGTAAATATTGCTGCAATTTATGGCAAAGAATGTTCTGCCTATACTTTTTTTTTTCTTGGAGTTTTATGATTTCAAGCCTTACATTTAGATTTTAATCCATTTTGAATTAATCTTTATATACAATATGAAAAAGTGTTCTTATCTCATTGTTTTATATGTGGTTGTCTAGTTTTCCCAGCATCACTTATTGAAGAGAATGTGTTTTCCCTATTCTATATTCTTCCCTCCTTTGTCATAAATTAATTGACTGTAGGTGTGTGGGTTTACTTATGGGCTGTCTTTTCTATTCCATTGATATATGTGATATGTGTCTATTTGTGTCAATATCATAACATTTTGATTACTGTAGCTTTTTAGTATAGTCTAAAGTATGGGAGGGTGATACCTTCAGCTTTGTTCTTTTGTCTCAAGATTTCTCAGCAATTCAGGGCCTTCTCTGGTTATACTTGAATCTTCGAATTCTTTTCCCCAGTTTTGTGGGTAAATTCATGGGTATTTTGATATAGGAATTGCATTAAATTCATAGATTGGTTTGCATAACATAGGCATTTTATCAATATTAATTCTTCAAGGCCCAGACCATGGGGCATCTCTCCATTTCTTTGTATCGTGTTCAATTTCCTTCATCAGGGTTTTATAGTTTTCAAAATATAGGTCTTTCATCTCCTTAGTTAAATTTATTCTCAAGTATTTTATTCTTTGTGATGTAATTTTAAATGGGATTGATAATTCATTTTTAGTGTATAGAATATCAAAAGATCAAAATATACTTCATCTTGTATCCTTCAACTTTGCTAAATTCATTTATCAGTTCTAACAGTTTTTTTTTTTTTGGTGGAGACTGTAGGGTTTCTATATAATGCATCATGTCGTCTCTACATAGTGACAGGTGTACTTTTTCCCTTTTAATTTGGATGTTGCTGTTTAGTTGCTCAGTAGTGTTCTTGCCTGGAGAATCCCAGGGACGGCAGAGCCTGGTGGGCTGCCATCTGTGGGGTCGCACAGAGTCGGACACGACTGAAGCGACTAAGTAGTAGTAGTGGTGACCTAGTCTTTGTGGCCCCATGGACTGTAGCCCTCCAGGCTCCTCTGTCCGTGGGATTCTCCAGGCAAGAATACTGGAGTGGGTTGCCGTTTCCTTCTCCAGGGGATCTCCCCACCCAGGGATCAAACCCACAGATAATTTAATTTAGATACCTGTTATTTATTTTCCTTGTCTGGCCTTGACCCTATAGTGAATTGCTACAGCCAGTAACTCAGAAGCGGAGAAAGGCGCTACCATCAAACTGCTGCCCTGCTAACAAATTTTGCCTGTCAGCACGCACATACATCAGTCACGAAGCCATGTCTTCCATGAGGCTTCTCTTGGCTGCTCTCAAGTCCTTGACACACACCTGTGTCAGTGACAGCTAGTATGCAAATACAAGCTCCATTAGGCTGATCTATGGAAGGGAAGCCCATCTGTCAGTTCTGTGACACTTTCCCTCTTGTATCCTCATGTGGGAATATGTCCTTGAGACACCCAGATGGATAAATCTGTGCTAGTGTCTGGAATCACCAACCTTGGAGGAAGTTGTCACTTCTACTTTTTTAAATGGACTTCAATATTTTATCTCATCTTCCTTCTGCTCCTAAAGCATAAAATTTTACGACTAAAATTTTAATGGATGTTAAAGTTTTCTATTCTAAATAAAAGGGACACATTATTTTTTCATGCATAGAAGAAGGAAAATGATGAACCCTCTGTTTGGGGAATCATCACTGGATGTTTTCCAATACTGTGTGTGGTCTGATATTCACAGGAGAGAACACACAATTTCACATTAGCTGGAGCTTGTCAGTTGCTGCTGATAGCATTTGGAAGTTTTGGAACAGACAGTGATGTGACATTATTTCAGGAGACCTGCCTATTGAAGACATTGATTTGAAATGGCTTCATGATTCCTATCCCCGTTCCTCTTAAGAAAAAAAAAAAAAAAACACAACAATTACAAGCACTTGGGAAAGAAGGTCCACTTCCTTGTTTTGATGGTTTTATGAGCAGACTCAAGTCTCTTTCCCAGCTCAAGTTAAATCCCAAGAGAAAAGTTAGAAGTGGCAACAGCAGATTCAGTAAAGCAGCCATAACTTTGATCACTGATATCTGTTCATTATAATCAGACTTCATTTATCCATCTGGTCTACCAGAATGATCCATTCCTATTTCTTTCTAAATGGGGGTAGATTGCCACAAAAGTAATAATTGCCTCACCATACTGGGAAGGAAAATAGTTCGTAGAAATGTACAGCAAATTATAATCTAGAATCAGAAAGGTAAAGAGTTTCTTCTTTTTGAAAACTTCACAGTTCTGTGTCAGGTGATGTATGCAGACATGTGGAAGGTTTACAGCAGGACAGGACTGACACTTTTGACCATTTGGGCACCTAGATGGTTAATTTCATCAGATTTGGGTCCTGCTTTCCATGTTTCAGGAAATGGTCCAAAAGATGGACTGTTGTTATTGACAAGACTTCCAAACTAGTTATTATTCACTAATAGCGTTGTGTTAAAAGTCTGAGCAGAGCCTCTTGCCAGAGAGAGAGTAAAACTTTGATGCCCAATGGTGTTTGGATGAACAAGATAATTATACCCTTGTCCATAGCAGATGCTCTGTCCTTCACTTTGGCAGTTTCCCTGTTCAGTGTGCAAATAATTTTCTCCACTGAAGTTGGTGGCTATTTGTGACAAATATAATTTCTTTTCCAGCAAAGAATGGCTCTTTTCCATCATCACTCACAAATAGCAACTGAATTGAGTTTTTATTATTTTAAGCATACACGCAAATCTGATACGAAGTAGAAAGATATATGTGCACATTCCATATACATCCAAGGATGTGATACTAAGAAAGAAATTATTTACCAAACTAGTTGGGAAACTACATTGTAACAATTATTTCAATATTCTTATTAAAGTCAGAATTTTAAAAAATAAGTCTCAGTGTTGATAGGCAAATGAGTTAATTCAAATAAACGTAAGTTCAATTTATAATAAAGACTTTTATTTACATATATTTATAAAAATCTTATAAGCTCTCTTTATGTATTTTTATAAATCAGAATTTGCTTGATATATAATGAGACCTAGAATATGAAGTTCACTCCCCGTCCGGACAGAACTGTGACAGTTCTGTTTGAAAAAATGAGAGTCTTCTTCTTGGCCAGTGATGAGTGAATATATTTCCACAACCCACTGTGTTTGCTTCTCTTGGGGTAGCCCAGCTGCTATAACTCTGTTTATAAGCACTGGGATAGTGGGTGTTTGGAAGAGAGTTGCAGAAGGAGAAGAAAGGAGGATTGTCTGTTTTCTAAGGTTCCTGTTTTTCTGTTCTTTTTTCTGTTCAACAGTAGAAAGGCAGGCCCAGTCTCTCTTCAAGATGCCATGTTTTCACAACCACATAATACAGCATATATTTATCTCATAAACCTAAGAAGATAATTAGAGCTTAGGTTTCTGGAGTATCCATGGATCTACCAAAAATAATCACTGTTCACAAAATTTTTATGGTAAAATTCAACATCCAACAAATGACCAAGTAGCAACTGAAAGACTCGTCCTCAGTAAATATGTAAGTGTTGAGGGTCAGGGTGTACCCCCATCCCACACCCTATCCTCAGCTTTCCATGAGCCAAGGTCAGGGATAGCTACTGAAGCACAAATTTGGATAGAATATGAGGAAAATGTCCCATAGAGCTGTAAACAGGTAGGAGATAAATTGGCCTTTCTCAGAGGAGGTAGAATTTGAGTCAGGGTCTACAGGTTTGGAGTAGGAAATGGCTACCCACTCCAATATTCTTGCCTGGGAAATCCCATGGACAGAGGGGCCTGGCAGGCTATAGTCCATGGGGTCGTGAAGAGTCAGGCATGACTGAACAGACACACACATACAGATTTTGCAGCTACCAGTGGGAGCCAGAAGGAGGGCATCCCACATACAACAAGAGATTCCACTTTTTCAAACACCAAGATTAGATGAGATAGTACAAAAAAAAGGAAAAGTGGCCTGTTTTGAACGTTGACTTTATTTCTCTCCTCTTCGGAGTTGCAGCTGAAAACTAAGGAGCAATCTAGTCTAGTCTTCAGAAGACACCAGCCTATGATATAGAGTCCTGTTCTAATAGTGATCTGGTAACTCGTATACTTATAAATACAGTTGGATGTAAAAGTCACACTGAGATACTCTTGGAGATGGTAGCAGTCCACTAGGGTTCTAGGCACATGCAGGGTTCAGTGAGATTAGTGACGACTTCTGCTCATGTGACACTGCCAGGGCATTCTTCCCTGAGGTCTGCAGGGTGAGATTCCCACTCTGTTTCCAGATGAAAGGAACTGAGGGTACCCGGGCCATTCACAGAACTGATTTGCTGCTTCCAATGTGGCACCTCAAGTCCTAAACACCTGAGCCAATTGTGTGTGAATGTGGGACCTTCCTTCCACATGGACATCCTGCCTTTCACTCAGCCGTCCCCTATAGGCTGCTCTTTGTCCTCTCATTTCTTCTTCTTATATTAAATTAATTTTTATTGGAATATAATTACTTTACAATATTGTGATTGTTTCTGCTGCACAGCAAAGTGAATCATTTATATATATATATCTCCTCTCTTTTTTGAGATTCTTTCCCATATTGGTCATTACAGAGTACTGAGCAGAGTTCCCTGGGTTATATAATGGGTTCTTATTAGTTATCTATTTTATATATCAAATCAGATCAGATCAGTCACTCAGTCATGTCCGACTCTTTGCAACCCCATGAATCGCAGCACGCCAGGCCTCCCTGTCCATCACCAGCTCCCGGAGTTCACTCAGACTCACGTCCATCAAGTCAGTGATGCCATCCAGCCATCTCATCCTCTGTTGTCCCCTTCTCCTCCTGCCCCCAATCCCCCCCAGCCTCAGAGTCTTTTCCAATGAGTCAGCTCTTCGCATGAGGTGGCCAAAGTATTGGAGTTTCACCTTCAACATCAGTCCTTCCAATGAACACCCAGGACTGATCTCCTTTAGGACGGACTGGTTGGATCTCCTTGCAGTCCAAGGGACTCTCAAGAGTCTTCTCCAACACCACAGTTCAAAAGCATCAATAGTGTGTATATGTCAACCCCAATCTCCCTTTTTATCCCTCCTTTCCTTTCTCCCTGGCAATTAATCATAAGTGTGTTTTCTACATCTGTTTTATTTCTGTTCATTTGTACCTTATTTTAGACTCCACATGTAAGTGATGATATTGGCTTCTATCTGCCTGATTTACTTGTCCTCTCATTTCTAATCACATACCTGACACATCTAGTCTTCCAGACCCTGCCTCTGTGGGAATGAGCTTATATACATTCAGTATAAACTACCAACTCGGGGATATTGTTTTCTCTTTGTTGAAAACTTTTTTCAGGTATTTTGATAAGGTTGTTATTCAGTTGCTCGTTCATGTCCAACTCTTCATGACCCCATGGGCTGCAGCATGCCAGGCTTCTCTGTGCTTCACTGTTTCCCAGAGTTTGCTCAAATTCATGTCCATTCAGTTGATGATGCCATCCAACCGTCTCATCCTCTGTCATCCCCTTCTTCTCCTGCCCTCAATCTCAACCATCATGAGGGTCTTTTCCAGTGAGTTGGCTCTTCTCATCAGGTGGCCAAAAGTATTGGAGCTTGAGCTTCAGCATCAGTCCTTCCAATGAGTATTCGGGGTTGTTTTTCATTAGGTACCAGTGTTTATTGCTATCATTGTTGAATCTTTTTTGTGGTTTCTGGGTTTATCCTTGTTTCTGGTTTTTGCAATACTTATATACATACATAAAAAGATGGGACTATAATCATGTACACAGGAATTATCTGGTTAAGAAAATTTTACAAAATATTACAGAAAAAATATATCTTTCTCATGAGATAGCTCAGACAAGGATGACACAGTTTTTCTATTATGTGTATATAGCTGAATCTGCTTCTCACCTCACTTTTTCATTCTTTCTTTTTTTTCTTACTATTTGTTGATTTTTTGAAGGGGTCCACACACATGCAGGATTGGGAAACTAGTTCCCCAACCAGGAGTTGAACCTATGCTCCCTGCAGTGAAAGTGCAGAGTCTTAACCACTGGACTGCCAGCAAAGTCCCACTTTCGTTCTTCAGAAATTACCACCATGGTCTTTCAGTTAAAAAAAGTGAGTTTGAACCCAAAGCAAAACATCATTCTCCCTCAAATAGCTTAATTACTCAGAAATGCTTTTTGGCAAAACACAGTTTCCAGCATCTTCCATCTCCCTGCTATGTATCCATACGCCAGATGACCTCATTCATCCGTTCTGAGGACTGTATTTGTATCGTTGCCTGACTGATGTGGTACATGTTTCAGCCTTAAAATATTCGACTCTGAGCTCAGGGCTGCATACTTGGGGGATGATGTTAAATCAGCCTCGGCATCCAGCATTGCCATCATGCCAGATAACTCAGGGGAGAATGATAAGGGTATAAAGAGATCAATAAGGCAAGAGAATCCATCCTTTCAAAAGTAAGGCAAAATAGGAGAAAGACTATCAATCAGGCATTGGGGTGTAAATAAAGCAAGAGCACGCCATGTTCATGACACCCTTAAACTACAGTGAACCATCACCCTGTGAGTAGTAAATTCCTCTTACATTTGCCTAACTCCTGCAATACAGGGCATGCTAAAATACAGCCGTAAGACTCTCCAGCACATCGATCAGCTTGGCATTGCTCTCTCATGCCCCTTAATAGAATAAAATGGAGAGATGCCCGATGAATGCTGACAAGGACAATCCCGATCATTTTTATGAGAGCGGTCACAGTAGAGCAGTCTCCCTGCTTAAAGAAAATCTGTATAACTCAGTTCAGTTCAGTTCAATTGCTCAGTCATGTCCGACTCTTTGCGACCCCATGGACTGCAGCACACCAGGCCTCCTTGTCCATCACCAACTCCTGCAGTTTACTGAAACTCATATCCATTGAGTCAGTGATGCCATCCAACCATCTCATCCTCTGTTGTCCCCTTCTCCTCCTGCCTTCAATCTTTCCCAGCATCAGGGTCTTTTCAAATGAGTCAGTTCTTCTCATCAGGTGGCCAAAGTATTGGAGCTTCAGCTTCAGCATCAGTCCTTCCAATGAATATTCATGATTTCCTTTAGGATGGACTGGCATCTTTGTAAATATGAGTCATGCAAATACACTCCTGCCTGTTGAGCTGATCTCACCCAGTGGAGCCCTCATAAATGCCCAGTCATGTTGGATTTGTTGGTGGAAAACCAGCAAACTGTAGAAACTGCAAATTGGAAATGACGTCCTTTATTGAGTCATAGGTACTCAGACATGCATCAGAAAGCAATCTTCTTTTTTTTTTTTAAAGTAAAAAGCCTTGTATTATTCTAGATTTGCAAAAAATATGTAAGATTATATATAATGTTGCCTTCACTTCATGGCATTTAGATGAGGAAACAATAGAAACAATGGCAGGTTTTATTTATTTCGGCTACAAAATCACTGTGGATGGTGACTGCAGCCATGAAATTAAAAGACACTTGTTCCTTGGAAGAAAAGCAATAGCAAACCTAGACAGTGTATTAAAAGGCAGAGACATTATTTTGCCAACAAGGTCCTTATCGTCAAAGCTATGGTTTTTCCAGTAGTTATGTTTGGATGTGAGAGCTAGACAATGAAAAGGCTGAGATCCAAAGAATTGATGCTTTCGAACTGTGGTGCTGGAGAAGACTCTTGAGAGTCCTTTGGACAGCAAGGTGATGCAGTCAGTCCATCCTAAAGAAAATCAGTCTGAAATATTCATTGGAAGGACTGATGCTGAGGCTGAAACTCCAGTCCTCTGGCCACCTGATGCAAAGAGCTGACTTATTGAAAAAGACCCTGATGTTGGGAAAGATTGAAGGCAGGAGGAGAAGGGGATGACAGAGGATGAGATGGTTGGATGGCATCACTGATTCAATGGACATGAGTTTGAGCCAACTCCAGGAAATGGTGAAGGACGTGGAAGCCTGGTGTGCTGCAGTCCATGGGGTCACAAAGACTTGGACATGACTGAGTGACTGAACAACAACAAAATTTTTCATCAGACGATAATTGCTTTACAATATTGTATTGGTTTCTGTCATGCATCAACATGAATCAGCCATAGACATACCTACGTCCTGTTCCTCTTGACCTCCCCATCCCCCATCCCATTTTTAAAGTTTTTATTGAATTTGTTACAACTTTGCTTCTGTTTTATGTCTTGATGTTTTGGCTGAAAGGCATGTGGGATCATAACTCCCCAACCCCGAACTGAACCTGTGTTCCCTGCATTGGAAGGTGAAATCTTAACCACGGGAGAGCTAAGGAAGTCCTGTGAAATTTTAATGACAGCTGGTTTAGACTCTGTCCTTTTCCATGTCAGCTGCCCCAGCCTCACTTCTCCCAAGTGGTGGTGGGCACTTTGGAATTCCGCTGAGGGGAAGAGTGTAGAGATGAATTTAGTCTGGATTTAGTGAGGCACATGCATGTTTGTGTTACCACTAGCTGGCCTGTTAAGAATGGTTTCTAAGAACCTCAGATTCCCCACTGTGTGATGTCTGGACATTGTGGCCACACAGGCCACAGGATCCTAATGTGGTAAGCAAGTTGCTTTGGGCACCCCACACTGCAAGTGTGTGGGAATGGGAAGAAAAAGACTTATTTGCAAGATCTGAAGCCAAAAGATAAATCTATACCAAATTCTTCCAAACTGTTGTCCCCACATGTTCCATCCCAACCACTTATAAATCACCACAATGAATGAATTGTGAGGCTGAAGGCTTTGTCTTCCACTGCAGGGGGTGTCCACGGTCAGGGAGCTCGGATCCCTCATGCCTCATGGCCTAAGGGCCAAAGCAAAACAGAGACAGTGTTGTAACAAATTCAATAAGCACTTTAGAAATAGTTTCCTTCAAAAAAATCTTGAAGAAGATGGGGGGAGTGCTTAGGGAGGTGCTTAGATCATGACGGTAGAGCCTGTGTAAATGGGTTTAAAACCTTTATAAAGACCCCATTAGAAAAGACTCTGATGCTGGGAAAGATTGAAGGCAGAAGGAGAAGGGGACGACAAAGGATGAGATGGCTGGATGGCGTCACCGACTCAATGGACGTGAGTTTGAGTAAACTCCAGGAGTTGGTGATGGACAAGGAAGCCTGGCGTGGTGCAGTCCGTGGGGTCACAAAGAGTCGGACAGGACTGAGCGACTGAACTGAACTGAAAGATCCCACAGAACACCCTTTGCTCTTTTGCCCTGTGAGGATACAGGATAATCTGGGAATTGAGACAGGGTCTGCACCCCAGTGTGCTGTCCTCTGATCTTGAACTTCCACCTCTCAAAACTGTGAGAAATAAATTCTGTTGTTTATAAAACACTTAGTCTATGGTAATTCGTGAGAGCAATAGAAATGGACTAACAGTGTCTGCTGCTTTCAGTCTCCGTGTTCACCCTTTTCTACATTCTGTCATCTAGCTCTAGTCTATAATATCCTCATCCTCTATTATAATTAAAGGGTGTCTTAGTGGTTTATGTACTAGTGGAACACGCTAGTATTTCCTAATACTCTATATCCCAATCTAATTTTTAAAAGTTCTGTTTTCTTCATAACAACATTTAAGAAATATATTTAAGCAGAAAGTTAAAGCAGGTTCAAATCAGAGATATCTGGTTCAAATCAAAACTGCAGTAAAACATAAACAAAAGCCAGAGAGGTATGTATGTATGTAACACTGTTCCATGTAGAGAGTTTTGGGAATTGTAACTGGCTTCACTTAGTAAAGTATTGTGAAAAGTTCACAAATGACCTTGAATGGAGAGGGATCATCTATCGTGTATCAGTACTCCATTGCCAGTAAAACAAATGTTAAATAAAAATGGGGTCAGTTTGTAGTGCAAAATTTAAGTTCGTGCACGCTCTGTCACTCAGCTGTGACTCCTCAGACTGTAGCCCGTCCGTCTCCCCTGTCCATAGAATTTTCCAGGCAAGAACACTGGAGTGGGTTGTCGTTTACTCCTGCAAGGGATTTTCCCAACCCAGGGATTGAACCTGTGTCTCTTGGGTCTCCTGCATTAGGGGGCAGATTCTTTACCCTTGAACCACCTGGGAAACCCAATATATAAGATGTGTTCTAATTCACAGGAAGGCTACCCTTTGAAATCAAAATTTATATAGTGAACAAATTTGAAATGTCAGTGATCATCTTTCTGAATTTTCCCAGTTCCTCTGTCTTTTATGAAAAAGAATCTGTAAGATTAGGCAGGGATAGGACATGAAGATATTGACTGGTCACTAGAAATAACATATCAGTTATAAGCCTAATTTTCATTTTCTTTCCATTCATAAACAAGCCTTATCTTTATTTGACCTCAGGGTATTTATGATAAGCAGCTCAAAGTAGATGGAACACATGGGGTCACCCTCATTTTCAGTCTTCTGATCACGGGGAAACAAATGCAAAACATGTGTCTTGTCATTACTTCTGTGCTCATACGAGATGGTCGTATGTGTGCACACTGGGGACTAGTGGCCAAGATTAGAGGCGTGGCTGGCTGTCTTTCTCAAATTGCTAACGTAGGACTCTAACTCGCCTTACCAGGTGCCTTAGTACCGATCAAAATTAATGATTAGTGGAATCCAAGTAAATGAAAGGAAGCCTGTTTTTGCACAAAGCACAGCCAGCCACTCAGGGTGAGTGGACAGTCAACAATGAGGAATACTGTAGTAAGTCACCCCTTGGTACCCAGCAGGATGGGTTCCAGGGCCCCCTGCAGATACTAGAATCCAGATGCTAAAGTTCTTGTGTGGTGTGGAAGTGGTGTGGCACACAGCCCTCCTCTGTGTCTGTGGGCTCTGCAGCCTTGGACATGGAAGGCAGGCTGTGCCTCAAACAGTGCCTCTTGGGATGTGTTAGGGTCTCATTCTTCTTTGTCCTAAACTGTTTCCCTAAACTTCGTTAAGCAGGAGTTCTGTCACTGTGATGTAATCTACACTTTGGGCATCTTTACTTTCCTCTGTTGAAATCAAAACCCAGCACCAGTGGAGGTTGGCTTTCCCTGGTTAAAAAACATCCCTTTGCCAAAACTTGTCTTAAATGTGGGCATAAGTCATTTGGCTAAAAGTCACCACAGTGGGAGAGAAAATTCTGTGTGGTTAAGTAACTGCTCTCCTTTTATTTTCCTTCTATTATTATGAAAGTAATTTTCTCTTATTTCTATAAACCACTAGAAAAAGCAATCAAATTAATTCCATTTATTGTCTTTGAGAACCCTGGTTATAAAATTGACCATTTCATAGTTCTATTCATTCCAATACTTAAAATAATCACCTGAGTAGTACAATAGTTTGTTTGTTTTTTTTAATTTATTATGAAAAGTGTAATTTACAATAAAAGAAATAGATGTTCTCATAAGAATTAGCATTGGTACTCTTTTCTCTTATACTTTGATAGATGTAAATATAGTATATATATTTGGGTATATATCAACTTTCCTATCTTTTATTTACTTTCTGTCCTGCAATTATATGTGCTCAGAACTCTATGATAACTTTTCCTGCCTGAAATGTTTCTCTATTTTTTTTTCTTTTTAACACTTGAAGAGTGATCGTCACTAGTTATATCTTATCTTTTAAAATATCTTCTCATAATAATATTTAGTTCTATATATTATTACTGCATTTATATGATGAATTCTCATGTTCTGTGCTACATATGTAGCATGGATTAAATTTGTACTGATTATCTAAGAATTAGAACTCTTTGGTGTTTCTTTGGTGTAATATAAGTTTTCTCTAAATAGGTCCCTTCTTCAAGTCAAAATTCTGGACAGAAATTTTAAAGCTAGTCACTTCAGGAATTCTTTGTATACAAAGAAATAGCTTATTTGCAAAACTATGAGGAGCTGTAATTCTGTGTTTTATAAATTTGAACAAATTGTTTACGTATTATCTGCCAAAGTTTTGGGTTCTCTATGATGTTGGTTATAAGCAGAAGTGGTGTTGTGATGCATATGTGTTTTATCTTATGTATATAATTTAATATGTAAAGCTGGCTTATTAAAATGTTTAACTCCAAAAACTGATAATCAGACCCATTGACTGAATTAGGGAATACTTAGAAATTACAGATACTATGATTTCAATGAGGCACATTTTTCACTGCTGCCGTAGTGATGCACTTTTTCCTTTGGTAATGGATGTTGTCTTAGTTTGACTTTGTTACATTTGGTTGTCTCTCTTTTGGTGCTGCATAAAATGTAATCAAATTTATGGAATTAACAATCTGCCCTTAAAGAACAGAAGTGGGTCCTGAGTGTCCATCAAGAAGCAATGACATAAAAATACTTACTTTTCTTACTTTTCAAAGAGTACTCTGTCAGCTAATGAGAGGCAGATTCTCTTTGAGTCCATCATTCTCTGAGGAATTCTTATGTTACTGTACTGTTACATCATTAGATCGTGGAGATTCACTAAACCTGTCTACCCACTCTGCCCACACACCCTCTTAGGGTGTCCTCTGGCCCTCGGTGCTGAGACAAAACCACCGAGAAATTGTGATTCTGTCCTCCCAGGATATTCCCAGCTCCTTGTTTACATGCTCATAAGCCCTCTTCTTTGTTTATGTCTTCTAGGATGTTGGGCATTTTGTCTGTGGTCACATCTGTTTGTGATGCAGTGGGGTGCTGGCTTTGGCTAGAACTATTTGTAAAAGCTGATAACTAAGTTCTCAGAAATCTTGTCAGCCAGTTGGTGAACTGTCCGTAGGTTAAAATAAGGCAAATAAAAAAAAATAAAATAAGGCAAATAAAATTACGTATATGAACAAAATCAGTAAAGCTACACATTGGGGCTTTTTTAAATTGTTTTTTCCTTAGAGACCAGGAATATCGGCATAGTACAAAATCCGAGTCAGTTTATGTTTTGATCGCCACTGCAGCAAATTTGCCTTCTACTGAGTAGGTCAAGAATTGTGGCTTCTTTTGGAGAAGCGAAGCAATGGTCACTCTTCAAAAACTCTTTAGTGATCCTTTAGCAAAAGTCTTTTATTCCTGCCAGGTTATGCAGTGTTCTCCAAACTGAAGCAAAACAAAACAAAATCATTCTCTGGAATATTGGAGATGGGTAGTAAGTACTTTGAAATGTATAAAATGTATGCTGACCCCGTTTGTATACAATAAGCTGTTTGCTCCAGTTACCCTAGGGCACATATCATAGTTGTTCCAAATTAAGGAGGTAATTAAACGGAAATAAGCAGTTTAAGCAATTGTTTACCCACGCAGTCTTCTTGCAGGGCAACAATTTTTAAATCCCTAATTATTTTAGTGTTAGATGCTATGAAATTGGTATAGTTTATTTTGTGTATATAAAATTCCTTGTCAGAGGCTGAACATTTAATAGTTAGTGTGTTATTTAAACCCACATGTTTTTTCCCCCCACTGGCAATGAGATAGATCTTATTTTAATGAGCACTTTCACAATTTGTAGATGTTTTCTCACAATTTGTATATTCCAAGAACGACTTCCCTTGTGAAAGTTTATCTTAAAAAAATTCCTTTGAGTGTTGTGTCATCGGTTTATCTGAAGGCAATTATTATCAGTGGCTGAAATAGTACTAGCTGAACTTGGTGTCTCGTTGAAGAATGACAGTTCTTGGTTTCTAATTGAGAGAATCTCAGTTTGGCAAGCATCTGTGGACGTTTTACTTTGCATTGGAAGATTTTAAATCAGGCAAACCCAAGCTCACTAGACCACTCAAGAGAACAACCCGTACAGATCATGATTGCTCATGACCGCAGTGCATTTTGTAAAAGTGCTGCAGGATTGATGTAAGACTACTAGCTAGCCCCTGTAGAGGGTTTACTATTTTCTGAGTTTTATTCTTGGTGCTTTCCACATTTTACATGTCTAACAGTCTTCTAGTAGTTATTATCGCCAGTTTTACAGATGAAGAGACTGAAGCAAAAGCATTTAGGTGATTTTCCCAAGGTCATACGGACAGTGCGGGGGACAAGACTGAGACCCGGGAGGTGTGGTTCGAGATCTAGGGTCTTGGTGGCTGCGTGTGACAGTGACATTTCCCCCCTTCATCTTTGGGGAATCTCCCGATCAAGGGCCAATACCCTTTGTTTGCCAGTCTCTGAAGTTTTCATCACTTATTTTAAAAGGGCAAGAGTAATTTGGAAAAGGAAAGGCGCGACTGTCTTATGATTCGGGAGAGTTCTTTCTCTTGATCATGGATATCTCTGCACAAAAAATCTCCAGTCATCACACAACAAAGAAGATGCATCAACTATTGGATTTGGTTCTGGAAATTCTCTAAGGCACAAGGTGGACTGACTGAAAATTCACTGTGGAAAGTAATCCTTGTAGAGGCTTATGGTGATGAGAAACAGAAGTTTGAATGTGTAATATCTCATAGACTTCTGGTTGAAAAATTACAATAAATGGGATAATGATATAAATGTCTAATATTCATTTTTATTATCAGGCCATTTTTTTCTTGAACTTGAGCATTAATTTATTCTCATACTTACCATCTCATGGCCCCAAATACTATAAATATTGAAATTATATTCATAGCAAATTATCTGCAAGTGTTTCTTCCAATTTCTATAATGTAGCAATTACTTTGCAGGTATTAATTGCTGTCACATTTTTGATCTATACTCTAGCTTTGTCTTCTTGAGGAAATTATTGTGTTTTATAGTCTAAATTTCTTAGATTTAGGACTTTCAAAGTATAGGTTCTGTTCACATTTAATTTTGTCTCATCCATAAAACATGAATGAATTGGCTAATAAAACAACACAATTATTTTATGTCATGGAATATAAGTTTTTGTTTATGAATTTGCTGAATTGCCCCAGTAGTTCACCATTCGAAAGGATTCTCACTTTTCACTTTGGTCCAGTTTACAGAGAAATAAAATTTATAGGATAGCAGACATCATGGGGTAGGGGTGCTTTTTTGTGGGGGATATGCAGATAAAGTAAATGATGTCATATTGAAAATGCAAAATTTCCTTCGCAGACATGAAGCTTGTCTGCCAAAACCAGAGACCTTTATTCTGTACCAGCAGTTTCCCTCAGTTGCTCTCTTGTCTTGGTATTTAGCAGTTTTGCTATACAGATGATACTTCATTTTTATTAGTTAAAAATAGATAAAATACATCTTGTCCTTCCCACAGATTATATTTGACTTCCTAGAAGTTTCTTTTAATCATGTCCTCTTTAGGTCAGGGAGGGATTAGTTGAAAGAGAGATTTTATATGCCAAAATCTAGACCCAATCATGATGGAGAAAAACTGCAATGTGGTCTATAACTGAAAAGAGATCAATGACTCTTTTAAAAGTACGAAGAGCAACATAGAATCTGTGACCTTTATTTTGCGCAGAGCATTGTGGGAGGCAGAGCCTTGGAATTTCAAGGATAATCTCCACCAGCCATGTGCAGTGGAACTTCCTGCCCTGACAGTGATGTTCCGTGCCTGCCTTTCTGACATAACACTTAGTACCAGTGGTTCTGACCATTGGATATGTGGGTAGTATGATGGAGGAACTGAAGTTTTTCTTTCATTTTATTTGAATTATCTTTCCATTTAAATAGCTACATGTGACTAGTGGCTGCTTCTTAGATGACACATATCTAGAGTTAAACCTGGAATGAGCTGGATGAACACTGCCCAACTTCAGGTCCTGGACCTGCTGCAGAGTAACTGCACAGCCTTGGAAAGCCCTGTAACCTCCCAAGCCTCAGTATTCCCAGCTCCAATATGAGCATAGTAATGGGATCTACCTCTAAGACATCTGTGTGCTTGTATGCTCAGTCGCTCAGTCATGTCCAATTCTTTTGTGACTCCATGGAGTGTAACTCCCAGGCTCCTCTGTCCGTGGTATTCTCCAGGCAAGAATATTGGAATGGGTTGCCACTTCCTCCTCTAGAGGATTTTCCGGGCCAGGGTTCTACCCAATGTCTCCTACACCTCCTGCATTGAAAGGTAGATTCATTTACCACTAAACCTCTGGGGAAGCCCCCTAAAAGTTCTTACGTGGTTCAATAAAACACTGAATATAAAGCTCTTTGAGCTGTGCCTGGCATATAATACACAGTCAATGAACATTAGCCTTTGCTATCCTCGTTTCTTATTTTATGACCTTTTGTAGATTTTAAGAATGTAGAAAAAGAAAAAGAGAAAGAAATTAAATAGGTCTAAAGCAATAAGCAAAAAAAAATTCCATGACACGGGATGGAATTTTAGGTTTTACTGGAGGAATATGTGAGATGTAGAGAAGGTAATAATAGGATGACTGTATATTACAATTTGCTTTGGATGGTTTCAGTTTATACACTGTGTCCTAGCTTAATTCTAAGATCTCATTCTTTTGTTTTCAAAAGTGTCCCTAATAAAAAAAAAAAAATTCAAGTGTCCTAAAGGTGTTTGTAAGATACATTTTAGAGCCACCCTAGAATAAGATATGGGAATGCAGCCCAGTTATTCCAGGTAAAGGGAAGAAGAAAAAATAAGGCAGAGATACACGTGTGACTATGGCATAACATGACTGGTCCCTGAAAGTAGGAAATAGAAGGAAACAGAGCCAGGAGTGGGCTGCAGGGACTTTATGGAGGAGGGATGGGAGCTTGGACAAGGAAAGGAGATAGGACTTACAAGATATTTGGTGATTATTACATTGCTCTCAATTCATCACAGATCTACGTTCAGAAAAACTAAACCCTGATTTAATTGGACAAAACCATTTTGATGTGTCAGAAAAGCCTTATGCCATTTGATGTTCTGATTGGCCTTCTGTGATTGGCAACACAGATCTGAAAAGAGATTTTCAGATTTGTATTAGACACCATTTGAAACAAAATGCTTTCTTGTTATTACTGATTAGCTGCCAGTCACCTGATCAGTAATGTGATTGGTTAATATGGAAGTTAGTCATTTCATGGAAAAATGGCTTATTTTGTTTTCATGATGGAAAACTTTGAACGTGTTGATTAAGTTGCAGTAAAGAACCAGGTCAGCATATTTTATGACAGGTGTTCAAGCTATGTCTGTTGGTCTCTATTTTATTTAGAACAGCATGCCTGAGAATGCTAGAAAATCAATTCTTGGCAATATTGCCAATTGTGATTTTAGGGAAACAGGGTATATTAAGTTGTGAGACATAGAATATAAAAATGAAGAAAAAAGTCAAAATTAGAGATTATCGAGGAAAAACTAAAAATTTAAGTAAACATATAAGGCACAAGAGCAAGTCCCTCCCCTCTTCTTTGTCTCTGATTGCATTCTGAATTGAGGAACTGGCCATTGGTACTCCCAGAAGTCTCCATCAGCAGCTGATAGGGACGTGTTTTAGATTTTCACTCTTTTCCCAGTGATTCTAGCCCATCATGAAAGCAGAGGTTTGAGTTTATCTCTGAAGTATTCCCCAGAGAGTATAGAGGTACCATACAGGGATTAGTCACTCTCAGCATTTCTGGGGAATTCTAATAATTACTGACAAATGTGGAAGACATTGTAATCTCACACACCAATCATGGCTCAACTTTTGCAGGAGGAACTAACCATTATCATTGAAATCATGAGATGTCTGGATTATTTTCAAATTGGAGACTTGAAGTGTGTCGTAATTGTGTTTCTTTTTCCTTGAAAAGATCAAGAGTTGGCCACATTAAAGGAGGGGTTGGGGCAGAGACCAGATGTCATTGGCATTTGGAGAATTGAGCAATCTATAAATGGCTGTTCCATTGTTCATAATAGTTACTCATCTCTAGTTTGTAAATTTATTAATGAAACTGGTTTATAGCTACTTGAAATGAACAATTACTACTTTACTTGTGTTTCCAAGTACCATGAATTTTAAAATGTCATTTAATATTGAATCCTCTGAATGGATTTCAATGACTTCAGATTGTCTATTTATAAATAGCACAGAGCAGTCTTCTATGATGCAATCTGTGGGAGTGTTCACATATTACTAATATTTAGAGCAAAGGTGAATCTCCACCTAACAGAATTGTAATCAAACCTCGGTGAAAAATGAAAGTGTTAGTTGCTCAGTCATGTCCGACTCTTTGCAACCCTATGGACTGTAGCCTGCCAGGCTCCTCTGTCTTTGGAATTCTCCAGGCAAGAATACTGGAGTGGGTAGCCAGTGGTGATTAGCAAATACCTTGAAATTAATCATCTGTTCTATCCACAGTGATTATTCCATCTGCTTAATGCTGTTTGTTTCTTGATAAAAAGTGGCAAACCCCAGTTCTAAAGACATAGTTTCATCTCATTAATAGTGACCACCATGCTTAAAAATAGATTAACTCTTGAGCTCCCCCTTAAAGGTTAGTTACTCCAACTTGGGGGCTTCCCTGGTAGCTTAGTGATAAAGAAGTCACTGCCAATGCAGGAAACTTGGGTTTGATCTCTAGGTCAGGAAGATCCCCTGGAGAAGGAAATGGCAACCCACTCCAGTACTCTTGCCTGGGAAATCCCATGGACAAATGAGGCTGGCACGCTACTGTCCTTAGGGTTGCGAAAGAGTCAGATACATCTTAGTGACTAAGCAGCAACTCCAACTGGGACTGAGAGATCCCTGTTCATTTTAAGGATCTGCCCCATGATGATAAGGCAAATGATAAGAACAAAAAAAATTATTTAGTATTAAATCTGTGCCAGGCACTGGGCTAAATGTTTTATATATAATTTATATATATTAGGGCTTCAAAGCCTCACAACTGTCCTATGCAGTAATATGAACATAATCTGTGTTTTACTCGTGACCAGGGGCTTAAGTGCCTAGTTAGTGGTGGTGTGGATTCTAAGCGGCCAGTTTAGAGCTCTTAAGCAGTCTGTTACTGTTGCTGATAGCAGCCATTACTTAGGCCAGTAGACAGAATGTACAAATGAATGCCTTTTGTGGGGACTTTGATCCTTTAGTGCTCATTTCCATAGCTGAGCTCTGGTTGGGAAAAGAGAAGAGAGACAGGTTTTCTCCAAACTCTATTATAAAAGGCATAGTTGAAATGATTGTTTTCTACAGTCGTAGTCTTTAGAATGGAGAGACAATTGCCTCACAGAAAATTACAAAGCCATCCTATAGGTGGTTCATGAAACTCTGGCCACAGTCGCATAGCTTGCCTTAGATATTAATTTAGCTGTGTTTCTTATCGCTTGCATGGACAATATTCTTCTTCACCCTCATTTGAGGCTCTCATAGGCACTGTAGCACTTGCCATGATTCCCGTCACGTCCACTGTCTCATGGAGTGTTGATACCAGAGGACAGGTCTGCAGAAATGAGGTTACGTGGAAATTACCCTGCCTGGGGGAGGACTCCAACAGCCTGCCTCAGCAGCAGCAGCCACTGCACGATGGATTGCATGCGTACGTGCAGGCTAAATAATGTATGATTCAAGACAGGAATGTGGTCTGTATTCATTTTTGGAAAGTAAAAGAGTTGGCATGTCAGTCCCACAGGAGACTTTATCCAGGGCTTTACCCTTGAGTGGATAAAAGAGTACAAATTCTCTTGCACTGGAGATGAATGAAAACAAATTGGGGAGACCATCCGCAGAGCAGACTGCTGCCTGATGGAGTCCAAGGCTACCCCAAACCACCAGACCAACTGCGTCAGGATCCTGCCAGCAGCCAGACGCTGCAAAGAGCATTGACTGAAGTTTGGCATCGAGACCCCATGATTCCCAGCCAAGAGGAATTGCATGCAGAAAATATTTAAAATTCTCTTTGTAAAAGAGTTATGTTTTCAATCAAAGGAAGAAGGTTTGCGTTTCAGACCAAGTCTGCTGAAATGTAAATGTGGCAGTGTTAGTAACAAAGGGTGGAGGCGTGGGGAGGTGAACAGTGTATGCACTTCGGGGTAAGAAGCTGAACTTTGGTGAGATGAGAGGGTGTTCAATGAGTAGTTTAAGGCCATTGAGGTATTGTCATTATTCCACAATGGGGACTTTACTGGCCTTGCTAGGAGAGGGGATGGATCTGTACGAAGCAGTGGTTCTCAACCAGGGGTGATGTCATAGCTCCAGGGCACCTTCGACGATATCTGGGGACATTTTTGGTTGCCACACTTGGGGGGAGGATAGCATAACTGGCCTCTAGAGCTAGAAGATGGGGATACTGTTAAATATCCTTCAATGCACAGGACAGCCCCTCACAACAGAGAACTATCCTGTCCAAAATGTCAGGAGGGTCAAGGTGGGGACCCTGGTTAAAAATGACCTGGGTAAGGTCTGTGCATTTCAGTGCCACCTTCAGACAGGCATCCATCCAATATCGCTTGACTTCGTGTAAAGGATGGTTTTTTTAACAATTTGCTTTACTCTATTGGTGTGTGAATGTTTTTTTGATGTACCAAGTGCTTTCTGTCCAAGCAAACAGGACAACAAGCAAACAAACAAAAACACAACTCACATCCCTCTCCAATTTATCTCCAAAGTATCTAGCTAGGGGTTGAAGGCACAGACGGGCCGCCCTCCAAGCCACACATTCTCCAAGAGTGTAGGAGGACCTGGTTGATCCACTTTTCAAACGTGAAAAATGAGGCATATTAACAAAGCACACTAAATGAATCAGCTGCTTGGGATGATCTACAAGCCAGTTCATTTTCCTGTTATTAAATAACAAAGCATGAATCTTGACAAATGAACCCTCTCGTTTGACATTATTTGAAAAACAGAACACGCTTGCTTCTGATGGTCACTTCCCCTTTGAAATTAAATTTAAGGTGAACTTCATTTAAATTCTGATGTGGGGGGAGCTTGTGGACCTTCCTTTGATTGTTTACTGTTTTCAGCATTGGTCTTTCCATCTCCCTTTGTCCTTGGACAGGCCAGAGCTCCCGGCAGGACACCATCCTGCAGAATTCTCTGCAAGGAGGGATTTTGTGTTTCTTGGTGCCCCTACCATGAAGAGGCAAGGTTCTGTACGAGCATCCTGGGGAGCTGTGTGGCTTTTGCAGTCAGGCTCCCGAGGATGAAACTGGGGTTCCAGCTGTGCGACCTTGAGAAGGTCATTGGCCCTTTCTGTGCCTCAGTTTTCTCATTTGTAAACCGTGGAGCAAATGATTTGCCTCCGTGGATTGTTCTGAAGATAACATATAACATGCTCTGCAAGCAGATGGCAAATGTTACCTATAATTATTAGAATCATTAAGAATAGCATCTTCCAAAATGGATGCTAAGTCATCTTTTTTTTAACTTCCTAAAGAGTACACTGGTGCTGATCAGCTGATTTTAGCAATGCTGACACGTGGTTAAGGGGGCTTTTGCCCTCATGTCAGAATCCCTAACAGACCCTCCCAGCAATGCCACCATGAATAAAAAAACATCTAAGAAAAATCTGCTTACTTCCCAAGCATATGCAGCTTCATGACAAGCTCTCTATCCCCTCCTCAGTGGAGCCCCATCTGAAGCCCTTCTTTTGAAAGCGTGCTGTTGCTCACTCCTAACAAGCTGACTCTGCAGAGTCACAGCAGTGCCTCGCCCTGGTACAGCTCAGCGTGACAATGTTCTGTATCTCCAGACTGTATGTCCTCACCCTTCGTAAAGAGGATTTATAAAGTGTGACTTTGAGGTAGCAAAGCCAATTTTATCTGAAGGAAATAATTTTTTTTCTAACATTTTAAAGTGTCTTTCTTAGTGCCTCAAAATGATTTAAATGTTAATCAATGATAAAATTGCAAATCCATCTAAAAACAAAGAATTGGGAATGGAATCAGAACCACTTTTAATCAACAAAGTGGCTGCTCTGACCCATTGACCCCTAAAGGTTATTGACGCTCCTTTTCCCCCCCTTTTTTTTAAGATGCTATAGTTCAGTTATTTGTCCTTGGTAGCCAGAGTGTGCAAAATCGCTTTTGCTTTTCACAAATTAATTCATTTAAGCCTGTGCATTTGTCAGACATTCTGGGAAACTTCTGCCAACATTTTGTTGATTAAAGGGTATGTATTTTGAAAATGAGTACAGAGGAAGGAATTTATAATTCTTTAAACAAAAGTGATTTATAATGTAGGCTGCTACCTGAATCGTTCAGTGTATCAACGGATAAATGAAAATATCAAGGATTAGCAAGAGTGTTGGCACTGGGTCTTAAAAAACTGTGCATTTATTGATTCAATAAGATGGAGAAAGCCTACACCTTTCAGTAGAATTTCTAGAACTTACAAACAAAAATAGGACATAGAAAACCACTCTTCATTGTAAGTATTTTTCAAAGGGTTTTGGAAATACATCTCTCTCTACAAGAATCTGGTGCTTCTACTTCTATTTTTAAATTATATATATCTCATTTCCATGCATACAAGTTCTCTCTCCTTATTCCCACTTTGATTTATTTTTGACCATTTTGTTTTAATTTTTCCCAGTAAATACGGTGTGCCCTTTGGAGGGCACATTTATGGTTTTAAGCCCCATGCAATCTACTAAATGGTGTCTAGTTATGGAAATGCTCGCAAAGACCCCTGGGGCAAAAAAAGAATTACGTCAACACAGATTGATCACTCTGTAGTTGGTGCTTTCTTATTTGATCAGTCAGGGACTCACTTGGTCTGAACCGGTCCATCTAATCTGTGATACATAAAGCTGGAGACATTTTTCTGGCTCCCTGGTGGTTTTAAAGGTTCTGCAATGAGAAAAGTGCTTTAAACAAAGCCTCATTTTAAAGGAAGCCTGAGTACAGAATGGAATTCAAAGAATTTGGAGAGAGGGGAGGTGAAAGTGGTAAGAAACAGCCTGAAAAAAGCTGGGAAATTTAAAAGACTAGTGCACAGGAGGGAAATAAAAAATAAATCCCATCTGGTTATGAGATACACTGACCAGAACGCAGCTTCAACAAGGCCGTGTTAAACACCTATCAAGTGCAGGGCTTGTAAACGGGGAGAGTTTACGTGTTCCCCGGTGTTCGTGGCAGGAAGTAGATTTCATAGGTCAAGAAGGAATTTTTTTTAATGTCAGCCAGGAAACTTTATTCAGCTTTATGCAGATATGACATTCCAAAAGACAATGAATAGTTGTTATTTTATTCAAATATTGAGAACAGAAAGCCTTCCCCGCTGTCATTCACTTTCAAATTCTATGTTAAGTATGTTGCTCTTAGATTAAGTCATACTGAAGAAGTGGTTGAATGCAGCTAACACCAAGGCTTCCAGCATGGAGACTGCAAGAATGACATCGAGGCAGAAAGCAATGCGTCTTTGCAATGGGTTGCTGTGCAGGGAACGGAGAGCAAAGACCCAAGGGAGTCAGCTATAATATGGCCTTACTTCCCATATCCAAGAGGCCTTGTCTTAGAGCCAGTTGGGAATAGAGACAAAGCCACATCTGAAATCTTGGAGGGTGTAAAATGGATTATTATAGCAAGAAACAGGACCGGACAATGCCTCCTGTCTTTATGGGCCAAGTGCTGTGATCACTCAATTTGTATTGTGTGGGGTGTAGCTTGAGAGTTTAAGAAACCCCCACTGGCTGTTGGACAAGTACTCACTTCTCACCCCTGATAGAATAGCTGATGAACAATCAGGTTAGAAGTCTCCAGCCTGTCCCCGCTGGAATCATGACGGATGCATTCTCTGTGTATAGCACTCTTGATGATAGCTGAGAGAACCTAGGGTAGATTTAAAGGTTAAGATCACTGAGACTTCCCAAGTGGTGCTAGTGGTAAAGAACCCTCCTGCCGATGCAGAAACACGGGTTTGATCCGTGGGTTGGGAAGATCCCCTGGAGGAGGAAATGACAACCCATTCTAGTATTCTTGCCTGGAAAACTCCATGGACAGAGGAATGCAGGTCACAGTCTATGGGGCTGCAAAGAGTTGGACATGACTGAGTCCACACATAAAAGACAGATATGACTCACGAATATCATGGTTGTGATTATTATTATTCAGTTTTTTATATTGCTAACACTTATTGTGCAATTAACGATGCCCAGGAACCAGTCTATTTGCATTAGTAGCTCACTGAGTTTTTGTAAAGACCCTATGACGTAGGAGGTGGATAATTTTTTCCTCCTCGTTTTCAGGAGACTGTTGCATCTCAGAGAGGTTCAGGTACCATCCAAAGGTCACACAGCCAATAATGGACATATCAGGGACTCAAACCCAGTCGGTCAATATATTTTCAGAACTTTTGTAGATATGCCTGTTTGAAAAGGAAATAAAGAATAATAATGTCTGCTAATTCAGGCATAAATAGGTATAAAGAGCCTCACATTATATTTTCCCAAGTCATTGAGGGTCATCGTATCATTTCCATTTTGTCATAATAGTGTGACAGGTTAGACCAATGGTTCTTTCCTGAGAAAGATTTCTCCACCCTGGAGGATACTTGGCAGTGTGTGGACACATTTTTGACCCACGGCTGGGAAATGGATGCTACTAAAATCTGGTGGGTACAGGCCAAGGATGCCGCCACCTGCCTGCAGTGAACAGAACAGCCCCCACAAGAGAGAATTATCCTGTCAGTAGTGCCCAGGCTTAGACTTTGGATCAGAGTGACTCCAAGAGAAGAAAACAGTGGCTCAGTCTGCAAACAGAGCGTTCACCATGAAGGAGCAGATATGGGAATGCGAGAACAAGACCAGATAGAGGCATTCATTCATTGTTTCCTTCATAGCATCTCTGTTTGTGGAGTGATCACAATGGAGAGTACTGGTGAGGAAAACAATATGAGAAAGTTTCTTTGGAGAAAAGGAGGGAACGCAGAGTAGAGGCAAAAGCAGAGATATTTCGCTGTCAAAGGTGAGCTAGGGGCAGAGCCCTGGTGCACCAGGAGGGAACCGTGCTGGGCTGATCCAGAGGCAGAGCCAGAGGGCGGGAAGGAGCAAAGGATGTTCTCAGAAGTGCCCTGGAGCAGAGTGTGCATGTGTGGATAGGAGAGGCCGAGAAGCTTGCATTGCTTTCGAGTTGCTCTGCTGGCCTGGGAATAGGTTGCTGGCTCTGTTTTTCCAGTAACAGCCTTTTCTGTTTCCAGCAGTCCTATGCACCAGCTCCCCACCCCATGGCTCCTCCCAGCCCCAGCACAAACAGCAGCAGCAACCACAGCAGCAGCAACAGCAGCGGGGAACAGTTGAGTAAAACCAACCTGTACATTCGAGGCCTCCCACCAGGCACCACTGACCAGGACCTAATCAAGCTGTGCCAACCGTAAGTGCCCCCGTTCTCTGCGCCATTTCCACCTGCATCCGTGCCTGCCCCTCGGGGCTCACCCATATGGGGCTGGCTTTTGTACCCAATGCACCCTGTGAGAAAGACTCTGCTGCACAAATGGGACTTATATTTGAGGTCTGAGTCTAGCTTATTTGGGGGAATGGAATTTGTTTGCCTTTTGCTTTGAAAGAGAAGGGTTTCGAGCAGAGGGAAATAGGGGTGCTGGCTGATGTGCACATATTGACCGGAAAGAGGAGGAGCAACCGTGGAGTTGGGTTCTCACACCTGTGGCTGATGAGTTCTCACACCGTGTGGTTAGTGGGATCTCACACCTGTGGCTGGTGGGACTTCACACGTTGTGGTTGGTGGGATCTCACACCTTGTGGCTAGAGGAACCATTGATGAATCTCATGAAAGAAACTGCTTTTTTTTAGAGAGGTATTAGTGATGGAAATCACAAAAACTCAGAAGTTGTAGATTTCAGGATGGTCACTTGCTAGTTGCAAAGCTTTTCTGGCCAGTTCTTGTTTGGTAAATATAAGTTCAGCTGGGACCAGGTAATTGGAAGATTAGAAGGCTAATCCTTTCGTATCCTTGAAAACATCTATTTCCAAGCCCACTAAATATATTTCTCACCAAGGCCAAGAACCGCAGTCACCAAGTAGGTTTCTATTTCCCAAGAAATATGGTAGCAATTAAATGCCCTTCCAAAATGTTTTCATTCATCTACTACCTACCAACACTTATGTTATTAACTCTCTTATTTCTGTGCAAACCAATTAAACATATTTAAGTTTATCCTCCAAATAATATGAATAATGGATAATGAATTAAGAATCATAGTCCTTAATTTCAGATTGCTGATTATTGTCAAAGTAGTATCAGTGCAGCTATTTGTTATTTGATTGTGCCTCAGCTGGGTATTTTTAAATTAGGGAAACTATTACTCAGTTTTTCTTTTGCTCTTTTGCAATGCTTTTATAAGAAGGTCGAGTGGATATTTATTTTGTAAATTTTCCAACCTCTTTTGGAAGAGGAAAACAAGGCAGATAGTATTTATTTGCCTTTGTCCCCGTTTTGAAGATTGGGAACAAATACAAAACAACAGGAAATGGCAGATTAGACAAAACACAAATGCATAACATAATCATACATAATCAGTTGACAGGGCAGTTTGTAGATTAGGGAAGCGCCCCACCCCCCGACTCTGCCCCTGCTACTATCAACTGTCTTGATTTGTGAAAGAGGGAAAACAGAACATTGGAAAATAAATACTTATTTGAAAGCAGTTTTTTAAAAAAGAAAGATGCCAGGGCTAAGACATAAAAATATGTTAGGTTTTGGTCAATAAAATGTTCAAGTTGGGAATTGGTTGGTAAATCACTCAACAGTTTTTTTTACTTCTTGCTACTGTTAGAAAAAACTAAACTATTTTGAAAAGTAAGGTCATTGAAGATATGAAAAATGATACACTTTACATTAGAAGCTTCAGATGAAGAATCTCCTGGAATGGATACTGATGTGAAGAAGTAGACTGGCTATTATATTTGTGTGTGAATCTCATTCATAAAAACAGTGGTAGGTATTAAGGAAAGATTCTTTCCTACTGCTCTCTACCACTCACAGAGCTTGTGGAAGCACAGATGTCTGGGCCCCTGAGGTTGCAATTCACTAGTTCTGGGGTGGGGCCTGAGAATGTGAATTTCAGCAGTTTCCCTCCTGTTATCATGAGGCTGCTGGTTTTCTGAGAATCGCTTCTTGGGGGGAGGGGGGAAGCACAACCTGAAAGTTGAAAATTGTGTTTCGTTTGGTGAACTTGCTGAGGACTCAAGGCTGAGTGAGTGACAGCCTCTCAGGTAGCTCTGACAGACTGCTCCAAAGAGACAAGAGAGAAGCCAGTTATACCCACAGAGCTTTTGCAGCAAAACCCCAGTAGTCAGAACATCAAAAGATAACTGTTAATTAAAGAAAACTAGACATCTCAAGGTAACGAATTTAGTGTTTTTCTGTGTACAGGAAAAATGCAAGAATCTGGGCTTATGGAAATCACCCCTTGGATAGGCTTCTTAACTCAGGGTCAGTATTCTGCTCTTCTCTATCCTGAATCCCTTCAGTGTGCACAATCAGGGCGGCTACAGCAGCTGATGGCTTGGCGTCCAAACATTTACTGATATGGCAGACAACATTTTTCATCCACGTCTCTGTACAATAATATAAAGACCACTGACTATTCCTAAAGCAAGAAGTCTTGCTTAATACTTGAAGGCATTTCAGGTGGAACCCTGCGTATTAAAATCTGCTTGGCCACTTTGTGATCTTGTGGCAAATGGCTTTGAGCCTCTGTCTCTTCTTATAAAAGAGTGCATTGAATATGATTATTTCTAGGTTCCCTGTCATACCAGGGGTGTGCTGCAGCTGCCTCTGAGTAGCGCACCTGAGCCAGTGGTTAAATATTCACAGATTCTGTGCATGATTTGTTACAGTCTCAGTATCTTGAAATCAGCCATGATGGGAGTATTCATGTCACAGGAATCATCAAGGCCTATAAATGAGGACTTCTAAAATTCCTGGTATATCATTTTTAGAGAGCTGGTTTATGAACATACACCATATAATGATGTAGCATTCTACTATGGATTTCTGTATCAGTGTCCATTTCTGCAAAGAACATTGCCAGAAATGTATAAATGGGAAGTGTTGCCTAAAAGTCTGCATTGGCATTATTAACTCAGGAAGAGATGTAGTGGCACAAGAACATTATGTTTGAGGGAAAAAAAGATTTTTTTCATGTTTCTTCTGTGCATTTGAGAAACATAAAGAATACTAAGGGCACCAAGGGTACTGGTTGCTTGTTCGTAATGATTTTTTGCTGGCTAATAAGATCTGGCCTATACTACTGTTATTGTGAAAATGTTTGTGGGTTCTTTGGTTTACTAAAGTGGTCTGGACCTGGGGTTTATTGCTGAGATGTGCTTTCCTGGAGAATCTTAGAGAACTAATGTGACCAGGTAGGGTAATGTGGAGGAATTAGACATGTGCTGAGAGTTTGGCATTTCACTTCTGGCTGTGCCATCAGCTGGTACGTGGCCCTAGGCAAGTGACTCATTCCCCCTTACTTTTGGCTTTCTTCATATATAAAATGGGGGCTGTAGTCATAGGGTCGCAAAGAATCAGACACTACTGAGCGACTAAGCACATACACACAAAATTTATGCAGATTTTCTTCAGAATGTTTTTAAAAGTGTGAAACCCTTTAAAATGTTTTTTAATTGTATTTGTATCCTTTGGCTGCTGTAATAAATTACCACAAACTAGGTGACCTAACGTATCAGAAATTTATTCTCTCATGGTTGTTGTGGCCAGATGTCCAAAATCAAGGGCCATGCTCCCTCCAGAGGCTCTAGAAGAAAATCTTCCCTCGCCTTTTCCAGTTTTGGGTGGCCACTGGCATTCTTTGGGTTACGGCCACATACCTCTCTGTCTGATCTGTCTTCATGTTACCTTCAGCGCTGTGTACTTAATCTCCCTATGCTTCTCTCATATAAGGACACTTTTGTTGTGATTTCAAGCACACTGAAATAATCCAGGATAATTTCATGTGACGAGCCTACTTACGTCTGTAAGACCCTTTTTCCAAATAAGGTACTATTCAAAAGTTCTGATGATTAAGATATGGACATACCTTTTTGGGCAATGGCACCCCACTCTAGTACTCTTGCCTGGAAAATCCCATGGGCAGAGGAGCCGGGTAGGCTGCAGTCCATGGGGTCGCTAGGAGTCGGACACGACTGAGCGACTTCACTTTCACTTTTCACTTTCATGCATTGGAGAAGGAAATGGCAACCCACTCCAGTGTTCTTGCCTGGAGAATCCCAGGGACAGGGAAGCCTGGTGGGCTGATGTCTATGGGGTCACACAGAGTCGGACATGACTGAAGTGACTTAGCAGCAGCAGCATACCTTTTTGGAGGTGAACTTTAGCCCACTACAGTCTGCCTTCTGGATGCCCAACTTTATGTCTGTCCTGTGTACAAAATATATTCATCCTACCCTAACATTTCCCAAAGCCTCAAACCCATCCAAACGTCATCAGTTCAAAGGTCCCAAATCTCATCTAGATCATCTAAATCAGCAACAGGCGAAAACCCTGGGGCAAAATTCCTTTGCATCTATGAATCAGTGGAACAAGACATCAGCAGGGCTCCTGCTTCCAAAATGCAGGGGTGGGACAGGCATATGATAATAGTTACAGACATTCCTATTCCAAAAGGAAGAAAATGGAACAGATATAGAAAGGAGTTCCCTGTCCTGATGATTTTAAGAATTTGGCCAGGCAGAATCCCCGTCCCTAGAGGCTCAGATGGTAAATGTGGGTTTGATTCCTGGGTTGGGAAGATCTCCTGGAGGAGGGCATGGCAACCCACTCCAGTATTCTTGCCTGGACAAGCCCATGGACAGAGGAGCATGGAGAGCTGCAGTCTGTGGGGTGGCAAAGAGTCAGACACCACTGAACAACAAAGCACAGCACATATATAAAATAATGAGTTTGTACTAAGCTTTTTAAATTTATTTTTTAACTTTTTATTTTCTATTGGAGTAGAGCCAGTTAACAATGTTGTGATAGTTTCAGGTGTAGAGCAAGGGATCAGCCATAGATACACATGCATCCATTCTCTCCTAAACTCCCATCCCCCCCCCAGGCTGCCACATAACACTGAGCAGAGTTCCCTGTGCTATTGTTGGTTATCCGTTTAGAATACAGCAACGTGTACATGTCCATCCCCAGCTCCCTAACTATCCCTTTCCCTCATCCTTCCCCCTGGCAACCGTAAGTTCCTTCTCTAAGTCTGCTAGTGTGTTTCTGTTTCGTAAGTATGTTCGTTTGTATCATTTCTTTTTAGATTCCACATATAAGGGATGCCATACGATATTTCTCTTTCTCTGCCTGACTTACTTGACATGACAATCTCTACGCCCATCAGTATTGCTGCAAATGGCATTATTTCATTCTTTTTAATGGTATACATGATAATCTTTTATTTATTTATTTTTTAGTTTAAAAGTCTGATAGTTCATTGAGGCTCTCATTAGTTAGCAGTAAAACCCACCCTGGCCACCTTTCACCAGTCCCCTTTTGCAGTGTTGGCAGAGCCACCGCCTGAACTGGTTCATCTGCCTAAGTAGGACCTGAGGGCTGGAGGTACCTTTGCTAGACACCCTCAGGGCATTTGATAGAGACCCTCGAGAGACTGGTTTCCTCTCCCGCAGTGGCGATTTCTAACAATGCGCATCACTATTTTAAATTAGCATTCTTCTAAAAACTCAAATTATTTTGCATATTTTGCATTCGTAATACTCATCCAACACTTTAAGATAATTTCACCTACAAAATAGATAATATTGGTAGGTTTCCATGATTTTGTCATCAGGATCAGTTTTTCATGGTTATTCCTATGAAATTACCAGAACTTGCAGAGTTACTGTTTCTTTATATTAGAGGAAATGCAATATTTGCTAATATCCAGAGCAATAAAATAATAGAAAACAGAGATATATTAAAAAGGCATAAATATATCAAATTATCTGGCATTAGAATATAATATCCATATGAATGCTAATGAACAGCAAGAAAATGATATTACAGGAAAGAAATTGCATTATTTCTCAATGTATAATCTGAAAGCAAATTCTTATTAAGGGATTCCATTCGCATTTATCTTCAAAGCTGCTATGGTTGGATCACAAGTAAAGCCAAAGGAAAGAAAGCATAGACATGAAGAATGGCTTTACTGTATGGAAAATCTCTTTAGTTATATCTGGATTCCGTATATATGCGTTAGAATATAATATTTATCTTTCTCTTTCTGACTTACTTCACTCTGTATAATAGGTTCTGGTATTTTGGATGAATGCATGGCTGTGTGCCTTGTAGGAAATAGTAGAATTAAAGACCTTGTAATGTCTTTATCTTGAGAAAACTCAAGGAACTTTGTCTTTTCAATCATGAAATATTCACAGAGGACCTATGTTGCAGTGAAGGCTCAGTGGTGAGTACATCATTCAGACAAAGGTGTTGCTTTAGCAGAGATTATATTTTAATGCGGAAAATGGAAACCAATGAAATGATTGTATGATTTGATATAAAATTGCAACTATAAGTGCAAAAAAAGAGAAAGGAATGTGGAAATAAGAGGATTTGTAACATGGGATGAGGCATTGTTAGGGCAATGGGCAAAGGATCCTTTGAGCTAAGATCAGAAGGAGTAGGAATAGGTATAAGTAAATGAGGAAGGCAGGAAAGAACATTCTAGGCAAAAGCAACTCTGTGCAGAACCAATGGCTAGAGAAAACATGGTGGGTTTAGCAGAGAGAGGGGGTGGAAACTGGGACAACATGACCTGGAAGAATGGAGGGCTAAGGTGATCCCTTTCTATGTCATGTTAGGAGCTTTGTTTCAATTAAGGAAATCATTGAATTGTCACAAACAGGAAGGTGATAGAGTCAGATTTTTTATTCAAAAAGATGATTCTGACTGCAGAATAGAAAGGGCCCTCTGAGGTCAAGGAACAGAACAGGATAGTTCAAGAGTGAGCTGGAATACAGTCAGCTGGAATTACAGTCAGAGAAGAGGGTGTAAGGATAAATATTTGTGGTGGGAAAACAATTGTATGTAGTGAAAGATGTCTTTTTTACATGCATTTATTGTTCCATTAAAAAACGAGGACTTGAGAGACAATTAATCAAGTGAACTCCAAAAGAAACAGCAGAGTAGCACAGAGAGGACCCAGGCTGGCTGATGTTCAGCTAATTTCTTGTTCTTACCTTATCAGGAATGGGTCATCGGTATACCATTAAATATTTAGTGGCTGCAGTATTTAAAGGACTTAAAGCAAATATAGTGAAAACTGAAAATCGAATTGATTCTACAATTATATTCATGGGATGGGTTATCAGTTGGATACTCTAGGTGGAGTACTTGGGTTATGCACCATTTATGCATAGATCAAAGGGGGGATATGGAAATGAAGGAAAATAAATTTGACTTAATAAAAAGAGAGCATTACAGCTTTTTTTTTAACCAAGTAAAATGGTGGTGTGATGATTTTTCACGTATTAAACTCTATTTCCTACCTCAAAGAAACTGGTCACTTCTACAACATGATTCTTAACATCCCCTTAAAACACACTGAAATTACTCTTGGGACTTCCCCGGTAGTCCAGTGATTTGAGCATACACCTTCCAATGTGAGGGATGGGGGATTCGATCCCCAGTCCAGGAACTAAGATCCCACATACCAGGGGCAACTGAGCCCGTGCTGCAAGTACTGAGCCTATGTACTCTGGAGCCTGCACCTTGTATCGAAGACCCAGTGCAGCCCCCAAAAAAT
Organism: Bos mutus; assembly: GCF_027580195.1. Taxonomy (NCBI): domain Eukaryota; kingdom Metazoa; phylum Chordata; class Mammalia; order Artiodactyla; family Bovidae; genus Bos; species Bos mutus. The sequence continues at coordinate 4,275,782 of NC_091638.1, forward strand.
CACTCTTGAGAAATAAAGCCACATATTTAACATAATGGACAGAATTTTAAATGAAAAGTAAAATCATTAATGTGTTTATGTTTTCTGCATCTACCTTTTATCTAACCATTCTCATCCCTTATACATTTTAATTAACACAATGCTTTCAGAAAGCCCCAGCCAGATTGCCCTCACTTGCAAGTGTTTAATCTGGAATTAAGGCCGGCATCAGGCAGGACAGTGGACTGCTCTCACGTGAAGCAGAGGGAAGGGAAGGCAGCGGAACTCGGGGGCAGGTGCACATGCACTCCCAGTCACCTCCGAGGACCGGGAAGCCAGCTGCCCCACCCTTCATTCTCCTGGGTAAATGCTTCCCTTGTTCAAGCTCTGACATCCTAGCATTGCGCCCTTGAGAAGGAAGCTGTAAACGTCACTTTAACATTTAACAAGAGAGGAGAAACTCCCGCAGTGGAAAGCCAGGGGGACGAGGGAGGAGTATGTGAGCCCAAGCTCATCTCCCTGATATTGACCCAACCCTGTTGGATGTCTGGTTAAATTGTGAACACGGAATAGTAAGAGGAAACTCAGGTGCCACCGGGGCTCTGAGTGCAGGGTCCATGATGTGTGGTGTCAGGCAGTTTTGACAAATGCACTGACACAATCAAACCTTTTATTAATTTAAAAGTAACCTTGTCACAGGAATATGTCAAACTCTTCAGATACAACTAAAGGAAAACAAGTCACCATACACTCCAAAGAAGCTGAATAAATAAGAAAAAAGGTGACTGGAACTTTTTTTTTTTTTAGTTCTTTCTTCCCATGTCAATGAAGATTTAAAAATTCCTTCTAATAAAACCTAAGGAAATTTATGAGTAGTTTTCTCCTGAAAGTCAGACTCCAATGACACAGCTGCTTTCGCGGTGTAATGTATCTTTGCGGTGGCAGGTGTGAGGAGGAGGTGGGTTTGAGGCTCTTTGACCCCTGCCTTTGTGTAATTTAAATGAGAGAATGCTTCTAAAGCAAAAACTGAGTGCCTGCATTCCCTGAGTCAGCATAGATTTGATACCTCAGCTTTAGGCAGAGTTATAGCTGCCAAGTATGTATTAGAAACTACAAATTAGTATTTGGTTTGTGATGAATAAATAATTATCATTAATATTACATTGTTATATTTACAGGGATTATTAACATTTATTGTGTATTACATACCATGTAATAAAAAAATAAAAGTTTTTTATTATCTTATTTAATGCTCAGAACAACCCTGTATAGACTGGGAATGATAGTTACTGAATCCTAGTTGAATATACTGAGGCTCTGACATATTGAGAGGCTTGTCCAAGTCTATACAGCCACCAGGATTCCAGCTCTGACTTCAAAGCCCTTGCTCATAAGCAATAAAACATTCATTTAATGAAGAGAAGATGGGCTTCCCTGGTGCCTCAGCAGTAAAGAGTCTACCTGCAATGTAGGAGATGCAGGACACACAAGTTTGATCCCTGGGTCAAGAAGATCCCTCAGGAATGAAATGGCAACCCACTCCAGTATTCTTGCCAGGAAAATACCATGGACGAAGGATCCTGGCAGGCGACAGTCCATGGCGTTGCGAAGAGCTGGACATGACTGGAGCGACGGAGCACACACACAATGAAGAGAAAGGCAGCCTAAGTCCTGAGCTCTCAAATCCATGGCTGCCCAGGGGAATCCTTGAAGAGCTTTAAAAAATACAGATGTCTGGATCTTCACCACCCCGTTAGCTAGTTTGGGGTCAGCTTACACACTGACATTTCTTAAAAGGCTGCCTCGATGTTGCTGTTTACTCACCAAGATGTGTGCGACTCTTTGCAACCCCATGGACTATGCCCTACCAGGCTCCTCTGTCCATGGAATGTCCCGGCAAGAATACTGGAGTGGGTTGCCATTTCCTTCTCCAGGGGATCTTCCCGACCCAGGGATTGGATCAGACCCATGTTTCCTGCATTGGCAGGTGAATTCTTTACCCACTGAGCCACCTGGGAAGCCAAAAGCCTTTTAGGAAATTTTGTATGTAGCAAAGTTTGAGAATCTCCTTGTGGACACAGTGGGGGAAGGAGACGGTAGAATGACCTAAGAGCGTAGCACTGACATATACACACTCCCATGTGTAAACCAGACAGCTAGTGGGGAGCTGCTGCAGAGCACAGGATATACACACTCCCGTGTGTAAAACAGACAGCTAGTGGGGAGCTGCTGCAGAGCACAGGGAGCTCAGCTCGGTGCTCTATGGTGACCTTAGAGGAGTGGGAAGGGGGCGGTGGTGGGAGAGAGGCTCAAGAGGAAGTGTATATATACCTATGGCTGATTCACATTGTAGTACAGCAGGAACTAATACACACTGTAAAACAATTATCCCCCAGTAAAAAGAAAAATACTGTTATGAGAAAAAAACAAAGCAAAACAAAAAAACTTTGAGTATCTCTGAAGTAAATAATGCCACACCAACCAGAAAGCACAAGTTAATCTTCTGCTTTAACTCTTTCAGAGACTCTAGAATTTTCATAAGATTTACCAGTTTGCTTTCAATGATTCAAGAGACTTAAATTCGATTAAGATAGTTATGGGGGATAAATTGGATTTTCTGATCACAAAATGGGATTTTTAAATTAGGCCCATGAAAAATTAAGGTTTTAAAGTGGTACCTCAAAGTTCGTTAAAGAATAATAACTTTTGTAAGTCAAGCATTTCTTCAATATTTCAGTTTTTAACCTTTTCATTTAATTGATGATTAAGCAAGCAGTCCTTCATATTTTGACTCCTCTTATTAAACTTTACATGTGCACTTTTTCCTTGCTGACCCAAAAATAATGCTAGCATCTTCTAACATTTTGGGGATATCCTGGAAATTATTCTTCCACTGACTCATGATTTCCATGATTTACTTATATTTAAATTGCAGATAGCTAATGATACTTTTTATCTCATTTATCTACAGATAGAGGAAAAAATGAAACCACTGAGAGCACTAGGTAACAGGTTACTGTGTTGGTTGTGGCACAAAAAAAGCTGGATGTGCCAAGTCAAGTTTTAGAGATCTGGGAGAAGTGGAATTCCAGGCAGATATTTTGCTAAGTGCTTGAAAGTTTGATGACTTGGAATTCAAGGGCAGGACTCTGGCAGGTTCAGATGGCATCTTGGTTTTCAATTTGCCCAATGATCTCCTAATTACTAAATGCAGCTGGCTCTTTTTAGAACTTACTTTATTCAATCTCTCTGTTACTTGATCCTGTTGACTTTGCCTTTCTTCTAGAAACTTATTTTCTCCTTGGCTGGCATATCCTAATTCCTGGGTCTCCTCCTGGGATTTTGTCTTCTGGCTTCACTATCTGCCTCTTGAATATTTTTGGTGTTTTAAGAATTTAGACCCCCTCTCTTCTCACTCAGTAAACTTTCTGGTCTCCTCTACTTAAATAATTTTAGCTATTCTGATATTCTGAAAGAGATGGGAATACCAGACCACCTGACCTGCCACTTGAGAAATCTGTATGCAGGCCAGGAACCAACAGTTAGAACTGGACATGGAACAACAGACTGGTTCCAAATAGGAAAAGGAGTACATCAAGGCTGTATATTGTCACCCTGCTTATTTAACTTATATGCAGAGTACATCATGAGAAACGCTGGGCTGGATGAAGCACAAGGTGAAATCAAGATTGCCGGGAGAAATATCAGTAACCTCAGATATGCAGACAACACCACCCTTAGGGCAGAAAATGAAGAAAATCTAAAGGAGCCTCTAGATGAAAGTGAAAGAGAAGAGTGAAAAAGTTGGCTTAAAACTCAACATTCAGAAAACTAAGATCATGGCATCTGGTCCCATCACTTCATGGCAAATAGATGGGAAAAAATGGAAACAGTGACAGACTTTATTTTGTGGGGCTCCAAAATCACTTCACATGGTGATTGCAGCCATGAAGTTAAAAGATGCCTACTCCTTGGAAAGAAAGTTATGACCAACCTAGACAGCATATTAAAAAGCAGAGACATTACTTTGCCAACAAAGGTCCGTCTAGTCAAACCTATGGTTTTTTCAGTAGTCATGTATGGATGTGAGAGTTGAACTATAAAGAAAGCTGATTACCAAAGAATTGATGCTTTTGAACTGTGGTGTTGGAGAAGACTCTTGAGAGTTCTTGGACTGCAGGGAGATCCAAACAGTCCGTCCTAAAGAGATCAGTCCTGAATGTTCATTGGAAGGACTGATGTTGAAGCTGAAACTCCAATACTTTGGCCACCTGATGCAAAGAGCTGACTCATTGGAAAAGACCCTGAGGCTGGGAAAGATTGAAGGCAGGAGAAGAAGGGGATGACAGAGGATAAGATGGTTGGATGGCATCAGTGATTCAATGGACATAAGTTTGGGTAAACTCCAGGAGTTGGTGGTGGACAGGGAGGCCTGGCTTGCTGCAGTCCATGGGGTCACAAAGAGTCAGACACAACTGAGTGACTGAACTGACTAATGATTGTTATGTTTATATCTCCAGCCTATAAAAATATGCTTCTCATTATTCTTTGTATAATTCCAATTTCGTATCCCTAGAGATATCAAAGTCATTGTCCAAAAAGAGTTATTTCTAAACTTTTTCCTTCAGTGTTCTCTTTCTCTGTGAATGACACCATCATCCATCTGGTCATGCAAATAAATAATCTTGGGATCAGTCCTTTTTCCAACCTAGAAATTGTTTCCAAGATAAATAGGTTTCAACTGCTGGTCTCTTTTGTTTCATTATTGCCATAGTTTATTTTGGGGCTTCCCTGGTGGCTGAAATGGTAAAGAATCCACCTGCAATGCAGGGGACACAAAGAGGCAATTTCAATCCCTGGGTTGGGAAGATGCCATGGAGAAGGAAAGTGGCCACCTACTCCTATATTCTTGCCTGAGGAATCCCATGGACAGAGGATCCTGGTGAGGTACAGTCCATGAGGTTGTAAGACTGGGATGCAACTGAGCCACTGAAGCATCACTACCACCATACTTTATTTGCTCATTAATTCCAAAATATTTATGGAGTGTTATCCATATGCCAGGGCTTCCCACGTGGCTTAGTGGTAAAGGATCTGCTTGCCAGTACAGGAGATGCAAATGACACAGGTTCGAGCCTTAGGTCGGGAAGATCCCCAGGAGTAAGAAATGGCAAACGACTCCATTATTCTTGCCTGGAGAATGCCATGGACAGAGGAGCCTGGTGGGCTATAGTCCATGGGGTTGCAAAGAGTCAGACATGACTGAGCTACTGAGCACAGTACATATCTATATGCCAAGCACTGCAGATACCCAGAGAACTGACCAGTCTCTACACAGAACTTGCATTCTAAAGGCGAGAGCTCATACATGAATGAATGAATAAAGGAGGAATCATCAGAATATGGCATGAAAATGAGGTTGAAATACCGTGAAAAGGAGGTCACAAGTAATGACAAGGAGGTTACTATGAACTGAGGAATCTCTTTGAGATGTCAGTTTGAAGAAGGAACCAGGCATATGAGATTCAGGAAAAGAGCACAACAGATAAATATGAGACCTGGTACAAAACCCCAAAGGTGGAGATGAGCTCTGTGTTTTTGAGTAACATAAAGAACATTGGGATTTCAGAAGAATAGTGAATGGAGGAGATGGGGATGGTAAAAGATGAAGTTAAAAAAAAAGTATCCAAGGGCCAAATCAAGAGAGTTTTATAAGTCAGAATACAGGGGCTGGGTTTTACCCACATGTATTTATTATTCTTAGGAAATATATTTTGACAACTCTGTAAAGAGTGAATTTTAGGCATTTCAACTTAAAAAAAATGCATAACATGGGAGTTGTGAGTTAAGATTTATTTGGAGCCAAATGAGAACTATAGCCTGAGAGACAGCATTTCAGATACCTCTGAGAGACTGCTGCAGAAGGTTAAAAGTTCCCGCAGTAGAGATGTGATTTTGGTGAAGGAAGAGTGCATGCAGTCAGGCACACACATGTATGTGTGTATGTGTGTATATATATATATTTTTTTTTTCAGAAGGGTATTGCCAGTCATGAGGAGTTAGTCATCAGCATGAAGGATTTTAGTGTTTTACTAGATACAAGAAGATGCAAAAATAGGGCTCATAAAATCTTCTCCTGAAAGATATCTAAATAGCTGAAGATCTGTCTTGGCAAATTTTCCCTGAGTACACAGTGCCTCATTTCTGCTCTCTACTCTGAACTCCTTTCAGGAGGGTATTGAAAGCCAGCAGCTGCAGCAACACATGATTTAATCCTCGGAGAGTTAGATGGCAAGCGCCGGTTTGTAGTTCATAGGGAGTATGAGAGAAGAAGCATTCAGTGAGCAAGGATCTACCGTGGGGTTCCATTAAGGAGATGGCGATTGCTTGGATTAGGATCCTAATGGTGGAGGACGTTAGGTGGGATGGATTCACAGTATATTTTGGAGAGAGTTTTGATAGAAGTTACAGATGAACAGTACATGGCAGGAGAGTTCAGGGAAAGAGAAATTAGGAATCATTCTTAGGTTTTGACTTTAGCATCCAGATAAAGAGTCACTTAATAAAATGGGGAAGATTGTGGAAGTTATGGTTTTGAGTGCAGAGAAATCAAGTGTTCTTCTTAGTTTTTTTTGATTCTTAGTGTTTTTTTTATTTTTGAGATGTTACGAGACATCTAAAATGAGATCCAGGGACTGCCCTAATGGTGCAGTGGTTAAGACTCCATGCTTCCAATGCAAGGAGCACAGGTTCTTCTCAGTTCCTTCAGGTCGAGGAACTAAGAGCCCAGGTGCCTTGTGGCGTGGGCCCCCCACCCCCACCCTGGCCCAAAAAGAAGAAACTAAAATGAGATAAGACGTTCAACTTCATAGCTTAGTGTATGACTACATGTCAAAGCAGAGGTTGGAGTAAAAGATAGAGACTATAAGTAATAAGCATTTTAAGTAGCATTTAAACCATTATACTGAAAACAACATAATGCCTAAATATGTTAGATGGAATCACTCTATTTTACATGTGAGTGCTTCATATCACCTGTGTTAATTCACTTGTACTTTGTGATAAACCCCACTTTATAGGTAAAGAACAATATGACACAGAAAATTTAAGTGACTTTCCTGAGTTTACCCAGGTAATAACTTGCAAGTCCAAGGTTTATTTATTTATTTATTTACTTTAAGTCCAGGGTTTAAAATAAGGAGTCTGGGGACTTTGTGGAGGTCCAATGGTTAGAATTCCACACTTCTAATGCAGGGGGTGTGGGTTCTGTCCCTAGTCAGGAAACTAAGATCCCACATGTCTGCCACATGGTCTGCCAAAAAAAATAAATAAATAAAAAGGGGAAAAAAATGAAGACTCTGGTTTGAATCTCCTATCTTAACTCTGATTCATATTATAGGGTGTGTACATAGCATGGAAAGAAAGGTGGTCCTAAACTCAACATTGTGAGAGGAGGAGCAGCCAAGAAAGGAGTCCATAAAGGAAGCAGTGAGATAGAGGAAGCCGGAAACCCAGGAGCGAGTGATGAGACAGGAGCTGAGAGGAGACTGCATCTCCAGCAGGCAGAATGATCAGACCCACAGAATACCATTGAAACGTTAAGGAATGTATAAGTAAAGGAGTTATGTTTGACCTTGGCATTGCCAAGGTCATTTGCAAGATTGGCCAGGACAGTGTTTATAGGGAGTAAAAGCTAAAAGCCATTTGGTGGGCCTTTCTTCAGGGTCATCACTTGATAATCCTTTCAAGTGGAAATGCCCGTCTTTCCTTTGTGCCCACACTATAACCTGTCATTTTCCCCACCGATCTCCTGGTTATTCTCTTTCTCTGTCTCTCGCACTCCCACCCTCGGCCGTCCCCCTTTCTCTCTCTCTTTAACTCTGTCTTTGTTGCTACTTTTGTCTCTTTCTCAATTTCCTCTCCCACTTTCTCTAACTGTGAGCTTTGGAAGACAGTATATTAATCTTGTTCATTTTTGTACTCCTAGTGCATAGCAAGAGTTCCCAGTATTTAAGTCATAACTGATCAATATTTATTGATCGAATAAAGCCTGAATTCATCAGTAATGTAAAAATGATTTTATTGGATTTAATCATAAAACTTGTTTCAGGGTAGACTTTGTGCTTGCAGTAGGAGATACTGGAGCACTGTTTTATCTTAAAAACTGCATTTAAAGTTGTAATACTGGAATGAATAAAACTGGATATGAAGGTTTTTTTCTTCTCCCTGTAGATTCCAAGGAGGTTTCTGGAAGGAAGCCTTAGGATAACCTGAGACACATGTATTTAAAGAACCAATTAAGGATCAATATTTTGATTATTCACTCAGTATTGCTATTGAGACAGGAAATAACTATTTACTCTGGCCTGAGCTATCAGATCTCTCCTGTCAGACAGATCACAGCATGCCAACTGACTGATAATTCCATAGTAAATGCAGAGTAATTTAGGCTCAGAGAATGGTGTTTGCTGATAATTTTTGGCTCTGGAATTTTCCCACAGATTGATCTTTACAACTAGTGACTTCTGAGGCCACAATAGTACAGACTATTAATGAAAAAAAAAAGCATAAAGCATATCTGTGTATTTGTCATATTAAAGACAGCTTTTAATCTGAAAATTGGCGGGAGAGTGATTGATGTACATTATTTAATCATATGATTACAAATAAGTTATAATGACAATTCATTCTTTTTTTATTATAGTTCATTTATTATATATTGAAGTCTGGCTTGGGGAATTTTGAGCATTACTTTACCAGCGTGTGAGATGAGTGCAATTGTGCGGTAGTTTGAGCATTCTTTGGCATTGCCTTTCTTTGGCATTGGAATGAAAACTGACCTTTTCCAGTCCTGTGACCACAGCTGAGTTTTCCAAATTTGCTGGCATACTGGAATTCCATCACCTCCACTAGCTCTGTTCGTAGTGATGCTTCCTAAGGCTCATTTGATTTTGCCTTCCAGGATGTCTGGCTCTAGGTGAGTGATCACACCATCGTGATTATCTGGGTCATGAAGATCTTTTTTTGTATAGTCCCTCTGTGTATTCTTCCCACCTCTTCTTAATATCTTTTGCTTCTGTTCAGTCCATACAATTTCTGTGCTTTATTGAGCCCATCTTTACGTGAAATGTTCCCTTGGTATCTCTAATTTTCTTGAAGAGATCTCTAGTCTTTCCCATTCTACTGTTTTCCTCTATTTCTTTATATTCATCACTGGGAAGGTTTTCTTATCTCTCCTTTGGAACTCTGCATTCAAATGGGTATATCTTTCCTTTTCTCCCTTGCTTTTCACTTCTCTTCTTTTCACAGCTATTTGTAAGGCCTCCTCAGACAGCCATTTTGCGTTTTTGCATTTCTTTTTCTTGGGGATGGTCTTGATCCCTGTCTCCTGTACAATGTTATGAACCTCCATCCATAGTTCTTCAGGCACTCTGTCTATCAGATCTAGTCCCTTAAATCTAATTCTCACTCCCACTGTATAATCGTAAGGAATTTGATTTAGGTCATACCTGAATGGTCTAGTGGTTTTCCCTACTTTCTTCAATTTAAGTTTGAATTTGGCAATAAGGAGTTCATGATCTGAGCCACAGTCAGCTCCCGGTCTTGTTTTTACTGACTGTGTAGAGCTTGGACTGCAAGGGTATCCAACCAATCATTCCTAAAGGAGATCAATCCTGAGTGTTCATTGGAAGGACTGATGCTGAAGCTGGAACTCCAGTACTTTGGCCACGTGATGCTAAGAACTGACTCATTTGAAAAGACCCTGATGCTAGGAAAGATTGAAGGCAGAACGAGAAGGGGATGGCAGAAGATGGGATGGTTGGATGGCATCACCAATTCAATGGACATGGGTTTGGGTAAACTCCAGGAGTTGGTGATAGACAGGGAGGCTTGGCGTGCTGTGGCTCATGGGGTCACAAAGAGTCGGACACAACTGAGCAACTGAACTGAATTGAAGTGAATTTATTGTTAGCTTCAAGCATACAATGAAACGATTCTGCACTTTTATATATTATACCAAGTTTAAAGTTATTATAAAATATCGGCTATATTCCCTATGGTGTACAGTATATGCTTCTAGCTTATTATTTTATACATAGTGTTTCATCCCTCTTAGCCCTTTGCCCCTGTCTTATCCCTTATCCCAAAAAAGAATATTTGTCTTTTTCTGTGTTTACTTACTAAGCCTAATGTCCTCCAGGTCCATCCCTGTTGTAAAAAAAAAAGGCAAAATTTCATTCTTTTTAATGACTGAGCAATATTCCACTGTATATACGTCACATCTTCTTTATCCATTCTTCTGTTGATGGATACTTAGTTGCTTCCATATATTGTCTATTGCAAATAATGCTGTTATAAACATTGGGGTATATGTATCCTTTCAAATTACTGTTTTTGTTTTCTTCTGATACATACCCCTGAGTGGGATTGCGGGGTACTTGGTAGTTCTCCTTTTAGTTTTCTGAGGAGCATCCACACTGTTTTTCCTGGTGGCTACACTGATTTACATCCCTGCCAGCAGTGTACTGGGGCTTCCTTTTCTCCACACCCTCTCCAGCAGTCTTATTATCTGTGATGTTTTTGACAATAGCCGCTCTGACAGGCATAATGTGATATCTCATTGTAGTTTTGCTTTACATTGTGTGATGACTATCAGTGCTGAGCATCTTTTCATGTGCCTACTGATTATTTGTATGTCTTCTTCAGAAAATGTCAATCAATCCAGGTCTTCTGCCCATTTTTTAATTGTTTTTTTTTTTTTTTTGATACTGAATCAAGTCTTATTCCTGATTTTAGAGGAAAAGCTTTCAGCTTTTCATCATTGAATATGCTGTTAGCGGTGGGTTTGTCATAAAATTTCCTTCATTATATAGAGATATATTTCCTCTTTACCAACTTTGGTAAGAATTTTCATCATGAATGGATGTTGAATTTTGTCAGAGGCTTTTTGTGTGTCTATTGAGATGTTCATGTGAATTTTGTTCTTTATTTTGCCAGTGTGTTGTAACTTGTTGATTGATTTGGGGATGGATTGCAATTTGTTCTTTAAAAGAAAAATTTTTTTAATTGCTTTACTTTTTATTTGTTATCATATTCATTATATCTCTAACAATGTGCTGTCTTTTGACAAATGAGTACCTCATTCTATAGATATGCCCCTCAAATTTTGTACATAGGTTTATTGTTTTAGTTTTAAATCAGCATTATTTAGGAGTAAAGTGAAATATACTCATTTTAAGTTTTGACATATATATGTACTTGTGTAGGCACCACAGTAATCAAGATAAAAAAGATTTCCATCACCCTTAAGGCTTCTTAAAAATACAGTCAGTATGCTAAGAAGTTCGCAATTTAAAGCCATGCTACTTAAGAAAGCAAGGGGCTGGCATGAGACCATGAGGGGAGAGGTTGTGTAAGGTTGAGAAAGTCATGTAGTCCTTATGAGCATGATAGCAATGGACATACATATTAAACCTTTAATAAATGCTAGATATCATTATTCACTTATACAATGGGAAAATGCTTTTGTCATTCATATTTATATATAATAGGACTAAATTAAGTGGAGCTCACCTGCAACTTTGAGGCTTCTGTATTCAAACAAAAGCACATATTTAGGTTTTATATTATTCGTGTCTTATTTATCTCCATGTAACCATAAATTCTTGTATCATCTTGTAGTATTTTGTATTATCATTGCTATTCATTGTGCAGTGGTATAGTCATGGCATAAACAGTCACAGTATCTGGACAAAGACATACAATTTAAGCTCTATTTAAATGATTAAAATAGGGCTAAATAAATTTAAATGCACTATAGTGCTTAAACATGGCGTAATGATATGCTTTAACAAATAAAATGGAACTTTTTGAGTGCAATTGATACAAAGCATTTTCTCTCTTCAGTATAATTAAGTGGTTTAAAACATATTTGGTAATCTTAATCAGTGTGTGTATATTGGTATGATTCTGATCTCAGTTAGAGTCTATTGCTGAATCAATAGTTTGAGCTGGTTTTAGCTTGAGTCAGTTTTTACCAACTAAATTTTCTTCCAAAGTATATATTTCAAAAGTGTTTTCTCTGTTTCTATTAAACAATTTTATAGAAGCCCTTTTGTGTTTACTAGAAAAAAGTTTACACTAAATTTGGAATCAGAGAGAGAGCTTCAGTTCAGTTCAGTCAGTTCAGTCGTTCAGTATCGATTATTGCAGTACTCATTGTAACTAGATTCAGATGCATTTCAAATTTGCCTTAACTTAGGTTATTTCTCAGAAAATCCAGAAGTTGTGACAGGTCACCTTTTTCTCTGTACATTGATTTGAGGGCCACTCTGGGTTCAGATCTCAGTCTTACTTTATCAACTGTGTGCCCTTGGACAAGTTACACTACCTCTCTGTTCCTCAGTTTCTCTTTCTATGAAATAGACACAGTCATGATACCTCACTTTTAGAGCTCTTAAGAGAATTAAATGAGTTAATACATGGGACGCAGTAAAATAGGACCTAGCATGGAGAGAGCACCTAGAGAATATTATGCTTGCAAGAGCTTAACAAACTGAATAGTTTATTAAACTGGATGAACTGAAATTAGTTTGCTCCCAATGTAAACATTCTTTGGAAAGAGAGTGGTCATTTTGTTCAAATGATTTCTAGCTCTGTACTGAAACTGTGTATGACAACCCTCTACCCCAGGCCCTTACCAGCTCTGGAGTTCTTGTAGCCTTGATCTATATGAACTCAATCGCCTTTATTATTCAGGACACAGACGATGGCTGTTAAAAACTGTGCCTTCCACACCAGTTCTGCCAAGGCTCCGAGACTCACAGGTGGTGCTAATGGTAAAGAGTTCGTCTGCCAGTACAGGAGATGCAAGAGATGCGGGCTCAGTCCCTGGGTCTGGAAGATCCCCTGGAGTAGGAAATGGCACCCCGCTCCAGTATTGTTGCTTGGAAAATTCCATGGGCAGAGAAGCCTGGCAGGCTACAGTCCATGGGGCCTCAGAGAGTTAGATATGACTGAGCACCTGAGTACACGCACTGGGCCTCACGTTGATTTGTTACCTGCAGAACTCGGCGTTGCCGATTCTCGCACAGGAATCTTGGGAAAGCAACCAAGTTTAAGATAAAACGCTGACCTGGTTCACTGATTCATGCTTCAACATCCCAGGGCAAGCCAGGGACATAATCTCTGGGTGATCCGCATGTCTCAACATGGAACCAGGGCGTGATCACACGGAGGGCTCCGTGGTGCTATGCTCACCTGCCTGCTTTAGTGGATAAAGGGTCCTTAGATACTTGGAGGAAACGAGGAAAAGGCCGTAAGCAGTTCAAGTAAGAACTAGAAAGTAAGTTATCAGAGAATTGTGAAAGCCCCCTCTCCCCCAGATTAAAAATTTTAAAGAGGAGGCATCTGGCGCTAATAATGAATGACACCTCTGAGAGAGGGAAGACGGCGTATTTCCAGGGGACGCTTTCATGTCAGGATCATTTTGTCTGAGTGGAAAGTGACTTGCTGTGGGCCTTTACATAAACAGTTCCTGGTTCTCTGGCTCTGACTGTGACTCTGTTTGTTTTAATTCTAAACTGTAAAGGTAGTATTTATGAAGCTACAACTTCAGGCTAATTCTGTGAACCATGAGTGTGTTCACATTCATGGCATTTTTGAATTGCAGTGAAACAAACAATGTGCGTATATACATATTCAGTCACTCAGGCCTGTCAGGCTCTTTGTGACTCTGTGGACTGTAGCCCACTAGGGTCCTCTGTCCGTGGGGTTTTCTCAGCAAGAATGCTGGAGTGGGTTGCCGTTTCCTCCACTAGGGGATCTTCCTGATCTAGGGATTGAACGCGCGTCTTCTGGATTGCAGGCAGATTCTTCACCGCTGAGCCACCAGGGGAGCCGGAAATAAACAACAATGACAGTGAAAATGATACCTCAGTGGGTGCCCTGTCCCGAGTACAGCTGCAAGCACTTTGCAAGTAGCATGATCAGCATTTTCTGGCTTGTCAAGACTTTCTCAGTTTCAACATAAATATCCACATCCTGGGGACACTCCGATTCCAGGCAAACTGAGACTCTACTCACAAGTATTAATTTCATTTAATTACCAACCTCTTCCATTACCAGTGAGCGACTGTTTTCTCTTTCGCCACTAAGGGAACTGAGATCCAGAGAGGTAAAGTCGTTGACACAGTCACAGTGGTTGGGTGGGGCCTCAGACCCAGATAGGGGAGCTGCCTTTCACTCTTTTCCTGGGTTAAGGTTGGAATAAACACAGAAGTTGTTGAAGTAGACCCTTTTCACCGAAACTCATCCCAGAACTTGAGTACTTCAATCCCTATGGATATAGGGAAAGGGAAAGTGAAAGTCACTCAGTTGTGTCCGACTGTTTGTAATCCCATGAACTATTATACAGTCCATGGCATTCTCCAGGCCAGAATACTGGAGTGGGTCGTGCAGAGGAGGACAGTTATTTTTTCTGCCATTCTTTGGTAACACCAAACCATATCACAAACTCTACTCTCAGAAATGCCCATCAGTGGGCATGAAGGAAGAACTTTCTGAGCCACTATAGAAAATTGATTGATGACTTATCCAATCTGCCAAAACAGCACACCTGTACTGTACTGGCCTGTAGCACCTTCCATAGTAACTACTGAACGAATAGTGCTAAGTGTCTAATTTGGGGGTAAAAAAGCACTTCAGCAAAATGTGTTCTGTGTATGTCCTGATCCTTTTCCTGTCTTAAAAAAAAATGAAGAACTCTCTAGACAAATTATGATATCTGACATCAAACCATGTTTCAAATGGGAGTTACTATTTCCTGGATATTATTGAGGTATACATGCCTTTTGATAGAGTTTTATTCCTTCTATCATTCTCTGCCCATGTGAATTGCTAAATGCTCTGAGCAGAGTATTATTAATTATAGTTCATAGACTTTCAAATTTAGATAAGTCATCACATAATGAAAATGGGAGATGGGCAGCATGGTGTTACCAACTTTAAACTTTATTAAATGATACTAAATAAATGATACTAAATAAAGCGCCTACTACTAGTCCATGATGACTTACTAGCACATAGATCTGGTATCAATAGCACATTTGCTTTTCAAAATTTCATTTTAATACAGAATGGGCCATCATCTTAGTGTAATATATGGAAGTTTATCTCAACATATAGTAGGTTCCCTGCATACGAATGAATTCAGTTCTGAGAGTGTGTTCATAAGTCCGATTTGTTTTTAATTCCAACAAAGTTAGCTTAGGTACCCAACTAACACAGAGGTGCTGAGGAACCACAGCTGCCATGCCCATGCCAAGGCTAGAAGAAGCTGCGGCAGACCAGAATCTGCCAGGCACACCCCTGGTGGGGGCAGATCTCAGCTCAGGGGGCTTACTGCACACTCCATGCCCCACCAACTGAGCAGGAAGGAATAGTAGGGGATGGATATGAAAGGCACGTATTGGATCTGGGAAGGTGTTGGTGACAGTTGTCCACCATTGTGGTGGCTGGGGATCGGAAGATCTTAATTCTTCGCAGTTCTGCCTCCAAAGAGCTCCAGGGCCTTGGCAAGTCCTTGTATATCACCTAAGCCTCAGTTTCCCCTACAGCTGTATGACCTTCCAGGCTCCTTCTGTTGTAAACACTCAACTCTGATTTCCAGTACTCTGAGGCCCCTGCCTTCTGCTAATGAACGATACATCCTAAAGTGTTCATCAGTCTCAGTGAGTTACAAGATTTGTCTCTTCAAGTGGGACATTCGTTTTATCTGGATTCTAGTGACAGTGTTTTACCTAAATTGAGAATCCCGTGTTGTATGTTGAACAGCTCAGCACTCAGGCTAACTGTTAAAACACTGAAATCATTAAAACACACGACTGCAGATACATTCCTCATCTTTCGTTTCTGTGTGCCTTGTTCACAGAGGGCATTTTGCAACCGGCTGGAAGGTACATGCCCTAAACCACAGTGCTAAATAGAAAACAAGCAAGCAAGTCAAATGTCAGGTGAAACGGGAAAGCGTGTGCTAGATATGCCCAAAAATAATGTGGCAAATCAGACACTTCAGCTGATTTTCCAAAGCAAGTATTAATAATATGGCTAGGATGTATCAGCACATCACACACACACACACATATACACACCCACAATCACACATGTATGCACACGGTGTCTATAGGTTTCTGAACACTTCTATATTTGGAAATAGTTTCCTTGAAAGCAAGGAAGGTGTCTTTTTCACAATTCCCAATATTTTGCTCAGTGACCATCACATGTCCAGGGCCTAGTCCCAATGTGTGGCATGAACGATTGTTATCCGTTGGGGTTCTGTGAATGCTTCTTACCTCTTAAGCTCTTATCATTTTTACCCTATATGGAAGAGTGGGAAGAAATGGTTTTCTCCAGAACCAGACTTTATGGAGTAACTAATGTTTGTTAATACCCCAGTACATATTAAAACTATAGGGCCAAACTTTTTATAACTGCAAAATGTTGAGTAGGTAGTTGGAAGGGTGCAGGTGAGGGTAAAACAAGAAAGAAATTCTTCTTATTACTTATTTTTTATACATTTTTATTGGAGTATAGTTGATTTGTTAATACAATGTTGTGTTATTTTTAGGTATACAGAAAAGTGATTCAATTATACCTATACATGTACTCATTCTTCAGATTTTTTCCATATAGGTTATTACAGAATATTGAGTAGAGTTCCCTGTGCCATACAGTAAGTCCTTGTTGATTATTTATTTTATATATGGCAGTGTGTGCTCAGTTGCTAAGTTGTTCCTGACCCTGCAACAGCATGGACTGTAGCCCACCAGGCTCCTCTCCTTGGGATTTCCCAGACAAGAATACTGAAGTGGGTTGCCATTCCCTTCTCCAATATATAGTAGTGTGTGTATGTTAATACCAATCTCCTTGTTTATTACTTCCCCCATCGTAACATAAATTCATTTTCTATATCTGTGTGTCTATTTCTGTTTTGTAAGCTTATTTGTATCATTTTTTAGATTCCACAGATAAGTGATATCACATGATATTTGTCTTTGACTTTACTTAGTATGATCATTGTTAAGTTCATCCATGTTGCTGCAAATGGCATTATTTTGTTCTTTTTTATGGCTGAGTAATATTCTTATAGGATGTTGTTTTAGGAACTTTCAGAAATCAGTGCCAGCTCCCCTCTCTGGGCTCTTTACAATAAAAAGACTGTACAGGCAAACATTTCATGACATCAGAAGAGAATAGTCAAAAGACGTCTCCACCAGCTTTTTAGTCTCTCTTCATATTGAATATTAAGAAAATATTCAGTATTACCCACAATGGCCTCAGCCCTCAGCTTATGAGGGGTTTTATTTTATTTTCTCCAGATAGTCAAGGAGATCAGGATCCCTCACTTTTTGAGAAGGCAGACATGGCAGGTTTTGCCCAAAAATTCTGTGAGAGGAACGGCACTGGCATCTTCATGCCCTCATGCATTGGATGGAGACTGATTACTGATGTGCCAGCTCACTCTTGCCTGCCGCCTCATTTGCGGTGGGTCAGTGGACAGGTATCTGGCTGTTCTTTGCTAACCAGCTGAGACAGGAAACACACAACCGTTTTTCAAGAAAGTTGCTCCCTGAGACCCTGCACATATACTGCGGTCACGCTGGTGCACAGAATATGTGAACAGTGTGAGCAAATCATGGCATTACTCACGTAAGTGTAAGAGCACGGTGTGCCTCCTGCTTTGTTTACCCTGTGAAAGGAAAAAAATCATTGTGTAATGAGTGTTAAGGATATTTTGAGCAAACAAAGAGAAATTGGGCCATGAGTGTTTCAGAGGAGATGTTTTCTGGATCCAGATGTGTTCATTATGTTTACAGGATGCCCACTTATACGTGTAGACGAGACCTCATGGGATTTTCCTCTGGAAGGAGTTAGTAGCCTTTAGCTGCAGTGTGTACCATATTTAGCTCCCTAAGAGGAAGTGTCTTCTTAGTTGAGTCTTAAGTTATTTCCTTCTCTGTTGCATCGCTCGCATACTATACCCCTCAGGGATGTGTGGGTTGCATGTGGGCTAAGTCACTTCAGTCATCTCCGACTCTCTGTAACCCTATGGACTGTAGCCCACCAGGAGCCACTCTCCATTGGATTCTCCAGGCAAGAATATTGAAGTGGATTGCCACGCCCTCCTGCAGGGGATCTTCCCAACTCAAGGATCGAACCCGCATCTCTTAAGTCTCCTGCATTGTCAAGCAGGTTCTTTACCACTGGCGCCACCTGATTCGTCCTAAAAAACAGCATAGATTGCTGCTTTGCAATCTGGATCAATAGAAACAAACTCAGATGTGACAGGCCAGAGGCTTATTAGCTACCATATTCAGTTCAGTTCAGTCGCTAAGTCACATCTGACTCTTTGCGACCCCATGAACTGCAGCACACCAGGCCTCCCTGTTCATCACCAACTCCCAGAGTTTACCCAAACTCACGTCCATTAAGTTGGTGATGCCATCCAACCATCTTATCCGCTGTTGTCCCCTTCTCCTCCTGCCTTCAATCTTTCCCAGCATCAGGGTCTTTTCCAATAAATCAGGTGACCGATTGGAGCCTCAGCTTCAACATCAGTCCCTCCAATGAACACTCAGGACTAATTTCCTTTAGGATGGACTGGTTGGATCTCCTTGCAGTCCAAGGGACTCTCAAGAGTCTTCTCCAACACCACAGTTCAAAAGCACCAATTCTTCAGTGCTCAGCTTTCTTTATTGTCCAACTCTCACATCCATACATTACTACTGGAAAAACTATAGCCTTGACTAGACGGACCTTTGTTGGCAAAATAAGTTCAGTTCAGCTACCATATTAGCTACCTTCTGTTTTGAAAGCCCTTGGCATGACTCTATGATGGACATCCTCAGAGAGCTTACTCTGTGATCTAGAATCAAGCATTTCTTTAAAATTGATATCAAGTTCAGATTTCTTGAAGCAACTGACAAAAAGGAGGTCTCTATGATTCCAGGGTGTCATTGCGATGAAAAGTTAAGTTTTTCTGACACTAGGGTGCCCATAAGCCAGCGTTAGTAACGCAATGGATGAGTGATCTTAAAGTGCTCTGCAAAGAATCAAAACCAGCCTAGGAGGGAAGGAGCAGTTCAGCTATTGAGCCAAAATCATTACTGATGCCCCACCAAATTATTTGACCTGTGCTCAATTCTCTGTAGGGAATCTAAGTTATGGTTTACAAAAACAGGTAGTAAATATGTGATGAAAAGGAGAGAAACAAACATTGGTACTCCTGTTTTCAAGAAGTTCAAACCAAGCATTTTATATTAAACAGATGAAATAAAGCTGAGTTTTTAGAAGCCACTTAGAAGCATGCAAAATTTTGAAAGTAGGCTTGAGTGTACATTTTTCTAGGTGAAATTTACATAGCCTGAAAATGTTTTCAAAATTGTTAGACAGTTTAATAGATTCTTGAATATACAGCAACCCTGTACATGTAATCTTGCTATTAATATGTTTATAGGTGGGAGGAAATCTACATATTCATGCAGTTTTCACTGAAAGCTCTTTGAATTCCTCATGCCTGTCTTGCTTGCTAAGACAGAAGCCTTGGGACAATGGCAGCTGCTGCAAGGCCACCAATTTCAGCTCATCTCAAATGTTTTACTTTCAATCCATTTGGAAGAGAAGATTTAGTAGGTAGCACTGACTTTTCAGCCATTTTCTCTATAATGCTTTTACTGCACTTAGGCAGGAAACACTCAGACTTAAAGCTTCCCCAGGAAATAGATAAGCACAGGGCTGGCTTGCAGACAGGGCAGGTCTCTGTATCTCTGAGTTGGCACAGCCTGGTAAAAATCGTTGAACTGCAGCATTTCCATCATGGTGCCAGCCCGAGGCATGGCTGGATGCCAAGACTGCTATTTGGCAACAAGCGTCCAGACAAGCAGCTGGTTATTGCAGTGAATCTGAGCAGCGTGCCTGGGGCCCTGACTCTGGTGCCAGACCCTCCAACCCAGTTAGCAACTGAACCCTGGAGGCTTTTTCTGGCTCTGTTCCCGTCTCATCTTGGGGCAGGCTTTGCCCTGGCAAGGGAGGTCTCCAGCAGGTTGCTTGGTCCTGAGCTGGAGAAGATGCTTTAGACCACCAAGAGCTGAGGGAGCACTG
This sequence comes from Bos mutus, assembly GCF_027580195.1. NCBI lineage: Eukaryota > Metazoa > Chordata > Mammalia > Artiodactyla > Bovidae > Bos > Bos mutus. Next base: position 4,295,921 of record NC_091638.1, read on the forward strand.
GGCAGCCAGGGCCGGCCCTGGGGGTGGGGGAGCTGGTCAGAGCATGCTTTCACTAGAGCTATCTGGGGAGGGCAGAGTCCCTGTGAGCCACTAGCATTCTGCTCTAGCTAGGGGCAAGGAGGCGACAGCCTGCTGGCGTCTGCTTTTGGCCCTGATGGCATCTATTTTGTGCTTTTTTTTTTTTTTTTTTACTGCTAAGACTAAGGGACATGGTGAGCAAACTTGTCAAGAGGAAATTTTCAGGAGGAGGTGAGGGAAGAGAAATTAGCCCGGGAAATACAGCCACGTTCAGGGAGTACCATGATGTTCGCCATGGGTGAGCAGGGTCTTACTAAATGTTCTCCAAGTTTTCAAAGTGGAGAAAACAGAAATTACTTCCTTGGGTTTTTGAACTCCCTCTCTCTACCAGAACTTCTGGAACCTTGAGACTTGTTTGATCTCCGGCTTTTGGAAGGGAGGATGCACAGCTTTTCAGGAGGCTTTGTCTGCCTGTAGGTGTTCCCCTCCTGGGGTCTGCCATCATCTGCAAGTTTACTGCAGCTGCTGATGAATTTATACTGAGTGAGCCGGAGCTGGGCACGGCATGTCTGGAAAGCACTCAGCCCTCTTTTTTTGTTGGGGCAAGTGTGCCAAGGGACTCTGGCAAGATGCTTTGCCCACTTTTCTCTAACCAACACCGCCCTGCAGTTTGCAGCCCTGTGCCTCCACAGTGACTGCCTGGGACTCAGAGAGCTGTTCAGAGTGGTTCCAGATCAAGCCTGACAATTTGAACATAGCCATTGGGTAATCCTCAGCATCTTTCAAATGATGCCTGTAATTTCACCCAGGAAATTTGCCATATACTACAATGGTGGAATTATTGAAAATGTTGGCACGGAGGACCAAAGACTCCATTGTGTTTAATTGCTGGGATTCCCGCCTCACCAACAGAACAAGTACCCACAGGATGCTTTCTGTGAAACTTGTCTTTTATTATTTTTGGTGACTTTCTGGAGCCAGGCATATGACTATTAATAGTGTATCTATCACTTTCTTTATTTTTTAATTGGAGTAGAGTTGATTTACAATGTTGTGTTAATTTCTGCTATATATCAAAGTGATTCAGTTATCCATACATATATATCCTTTTTAACGTTTCCTTCCATCGTGGTTTATCACAGGGTATTGAATAGAGACTAGTTGTTTATCCATCCTGTATACAATAGTTTGCATCAGCCAACCCCAGCCTCCCAATTCATCACTGTCACCCCCCACCTTGGCAACTGCAAGTCTGTTCTCTATGTCTGTGAGTCTTTCTCTTTCATAACTATGTTCATTTTTGTCGTATTTTACATTCTGCATGGTTGTTCTTTGGTTCTCTGCCAGAATCACTGCACTTGTTTTGGTAATCTCTATGTCCACCCATGTAGCTGCAAATGGCATTATTTCATTCTTTTTGATGGCTAAGTAGTATTCCCAGTGTATATATGTACCAAATCCTCTTGATTCATTCATCTGTTGATGAATATTTAGATTGCTTCCATGTCTCTGCTACTGTGAATAGTACTATTTTGAACAAAGGGATGCATGTATCTTTTTGAATTAGAGTTTTTTTCTGCATGCCCAGCAGTAAGATTGCTAAATCATATGGTAACTCTATTTTTAGTTTTTTGAGGAAACCCATACTGTTCTCTATAGTGGCTCTACCAATTTACATTCCCACCAACAATGTAGGAGGGTTCCCTTTTCTCCACATGCCAGCATTTGTTATTTGTAGACTTTTTAAGATGAAGTAAATAGAATGTTTGGGTGAACTCCAGGAGTTGGTGATAGACAGGGAGGCCTAGCATGCTGCGATTCATGGGGTCACAAAGAGTCGGACACGACTGAGCGACTGAATTGAACTGAACTGAGATAGAATGGGAATATTGTTCTAATGTTTTACTGCAACTGTAAAATTTTCTCTTTCTTTTTTAAAGTATAGTCCAATGGCATTCTTTTACTTATTCGGTCATTTATCCAGGACACATACTTGTAATTTACCATGTACAACATTCCTCAGGACTGGGTACATCACACACTAATCAAACTCGCATCAACAGTGTGAAGGAAGCATCTGTGATTAATTTAACTGAGGAATATTTCACTTAAAAATAATTTCACAATGATATACATGAGGGTTTTTCTTAGGTAGAGATTCATTTCAATTGTTAAAATGGCATCCTGGCTTGTGATGTTTTGTTCATGAAGTCCTGCTTGGATAATTTGTGTTAGAGCTTTCCTGCATTCAGTCTGCCTGCTTCCTACCTATCTGCTGGACCCCTGTTAACACCTGAGACATCAATTCAAATACTTTGCATCACACATCCCGTGTACCTTATCCAGTCTTCGCAAAATCATTTCCAAAACAGCCATCTGTGTTCCCATTTCACCTTATTTATGGGTTGATTATCACACACATCACCCTGCGTTCTAGTTCATTGCTTCCTCTCATCTCTTCTACTAGACAGGAGCACACTGAAGAGTGGACTCTTCCTTATCTATATTCGTATGTATTTTAATTCCAGTGACACTAATTTTTTTTTAAAATATCTATTTGTTTATTTGGTTTCACTGGGTCTAAGTTGCGGCATTCAGGATCTTTTAGTTGCAGCACGCAGGCTCTTAGTTGAGGCTTGTGGGGTCCTGTTCCCTGCCCAGGGATCAAACCCAGGCCCCCTGCATTGAGAGATCAGAGTCTTAGCCAGTGGACCACCAGAGAAGTCCATTGGAGACAATAAATCATATAGAGAAGTGAAGTTATCACCATTTACATCGAGAACATTGTTTTGTCTCCGGATACAGAAGTACAGTTGATTCTTATTATTTGTTGTAGTTATTCTACGAAGTTACTATAAATCCTGAGTTAGCAAATAGTGAACCATTGCTCCTAACAGAGAGTGAGGCTTCAAACTTTGACTTCATATTCATCAACCAATCAGTACAAAATCTTGTTTTATGTGTGTTTCAAGATACACATTTAATATATACTGCTAATTCATTAATATTGAACATGTGGCTGAAGCACTGTAACTCAGGCCTGAACTAACCTAACACAGTTTTTTTTTTTTTTTCTCTATAAGGCACTGTCAAAAATCCAGAAATAGTAAAATTAAAACCACCGAATCAGTAGAACTCTATTTAGGATGTGTTTATTGTGCAAGTAAGCATTGTTTATGATTTGGGAGCTTTCACATTCAAAACTGACCAGAAACTTGGATACCTGGCCTGATAGGACGGCTTATGAAGTAACCATGAGGATGTTGTATAATCTTTGGTTATCATGAAGGTGTTCCCAGAGGCATGGGGTTAGTCAAAAGTGATGATCTTATAGCACTTTTAGGAAGATGACGTAAGTGTCTTTTATGACTACTATAGACATTTCCAAGAAATCACCTAAGTGATGCTTCACTCAAAGTCATGAACTAAGCTAGGTTTAGCTTTACATCCATGGCTTAAATGATTTTGTCTGCTTGGAAGATTTTTAATTCCGATCTCTACTTTATTTTAACAGCATGTTAAACTAACAGCATGTTGCACTAACGAACACTAGAGAGCACTTACATGCTAAGATAGGGTGAGGGGGCAGGGAGGAATTTTAAACAGGAGAAAAAAAAATGTGAAAAATGTGGCATTAAATAGATGGCCCAAAGGACCATCTTTCCAGGATGCGGCTGAACCAGGACCTGTTTCCAGGATGAGCTGAAACAGAAAGGCAGAGTGTGGCTGTGTTCCGTGTCAGCCAAACACATGTGTCAGGAAACCGTTTTTTCACTTCTTTTATTCACATTTCTGCAGATGACCAGGAAACCACCGCAAGTATTGATGTTGGAGTTACCAATACAGTTTAGCGATTAAGTAAATTCTCAAATACTGAATCTGTGAAACGCAAGGATGGACTACTTTTAGTATCGCCCCTGTTAAATCTGAGAGTCAACATTTTGTTTGATCCAAACTGGGTGTGTAGTGTGGAACATAGAATTAGAAAATGCCATTTCTGTGTGGTGGTTTATAAGTAGCGATTAGGACACTGTCATCTGAAACTGTTGTTGTGTTCAGTCACAAGTCATGTCCACCTCTTTGCGACCCCGTGGACTGCAGCACCCCAGGCCCTGTCCATTCAGCCGGTGACGCTATCCAACCGTCTCACCCCAGCAGCCCTCTTCTCCTTTTGCCTTCAGTCTTTCCTAGAATCAAGGTCTTTTCCAATGAGTTGGTGCTTCACATCATTTGAAGTAGATTTTATTATTTATTTTTTATTACATTATAAATGACTTGCAATGTTGTGTTAATTTCTGCTGTACAGCAAAGTGATTCAGTTATACATACATGTATGTATTTAGACATGCTTTTTCACGTTCTTTTCCATTATGGTTTATCACAGGATATTGAATATAGTTCCCTGTACTATACAGTAAGATCTGGTTGTTTACCAGTTCTATATATAATAGTTTTTATCTACTAATTCCAAATTCCAAGTCGATCTACTCCCCCTTCCTCTTGGCAACCACAAGTCTATTCTGTATGTCTTCTGGCCTGTTTCTGTGAAGTACATTTTATTTTTTAAAATATTCTACTCCTTATTTACTTTTTCTTTTTTGGCTATGCTACGCTGCATACAAAATCTTAGTTCCACAACAGGGATGAAACCTGAGTCTGCATTAGAAGTGCGGAGTCTTAAGCACTGGATCACCAGGAACGTTCCTAATCTGCTCTTTTTTTTTTTTTTTTTTTAATCTTGAGTGTTTAATTCCAATAGAAGAATGAGGGCATGCAAAAACATGTGTTATGCAGAAGTTACTCCATATCCCTTATAATCTGCCCTATTCTAGAAGTGAATGTAATATTAACTACAAATGAAGTATTGAATACTTTAAAACACATCCAGAGTGTGAATCTCTGCACAGTGGATTTTCAGTAGCAACAATGAGCTTGACTCAGAGTAGAATATAGATACACATGTAGCATTGATGATAACGTGCTCTGGGGACTTCCCTCTGCAATGCATTTAATCCACTATGTACAGTGGCTACTGTACAGGCATCTTTTTATTCATCTTGTGCGGGACTACAAAGAGCTCTAGAAGGATGCATACATTAAGATCCATAGGAGAGTAATGACCATGCTCATAGAAATAGATTTTTTTTCTAGTAGAAAAACATGGGTATTGTACTTTCAAGGCATTCATCATGTAGGCTGAACGTGTAAGTCTTTAAGGAAACTCAAAAAATTTTAAACGTTTACATCTTTACATAAATACACTCAATGAAAGAAGCAAGTGTTTGTGTGTGGAAGGTGATATAAGAAGTACATGAGACATCTGTCTGCTCTCTGCAGCCCTGACAACACTGGAGTAAAGGGAAACATAGCCCGAGAACTCAACAAGTATACAGGGGTGCAGTGGGGGAAGGGTCTCAGAACACTCCTGCTTTAAAATGAGTGAGTGTACAGCATGTGACTTTAGTTCACAGTATTGTACTGCATGTTTGAAAGTTGCTAAGAATGTACATTTTTAAAATTTTCATCACATATACGCACAAAAGACAAGTATTGAAATAACTTTCATGTAAGGGTGATAGGCTTAAGGGTGTGATAAAGAAGCCACCAAACCAGTCCATCCTAAAGGAAATCAACCCTGAATTCTCAGTGGAAGGACTGATGCTGAAGCTGAAGCTGCAATACTCTGGCCACCTGATGTGAATAACTGACTCATTGGAAGAGACCCTGATCCTGGGAAAGGTTGAAGGCAAAAGGAGAAGGGGCTGGCAGAGGACGAGATGGTTGGATAGCATCACTGATTCAATGGTCATGAACTTAGGTGAACTCCAGGAGATAGTGAAGGACAAGGAGGCCTGGCAGGCTGCAGTCCATGGTGCTGCAAAGAGTCGGACACAACTTAGCAACTGAACAACAACAAAAGATGCCATCAGAACGAGAAGACCTAGGAAGTCTCTTTTGAGACAGACCTCGCATGGGCAGTGTTGTGAATGTGACACTGAGCAGACTCGGGGTCACACCTCCGTCCGGGCTGACTGTGTGGGGAGCACAGGGCATGAGTTCCCATGGAGGGAATTAGCTCACTAGATCTCAGAATCTGGGAGCCATCCTTGACTCTGTCTTTCTCCACCTCCATGTGCCGTCAGTTGCCACATCATGCCACGTCGTCTCCTGAATTTCTCCTGGGTGTTCATGCTTTGCTCCTATATCCTTCCTATCGCTGCTCTCACCCAGGTCCTGCTATCTCTTTCTGGAAAGGCCTTCCTGAAAAGCCCTGGCAAAGGCCCTCTGAGCTGTCTTCTGTACTGCTACTAGAATCAGTTACCCCTTGTGTTAATTGCTTAGTCATCTCTGACTCTTTGCGACCCCATGGATGGTAGCCCACCAGCTCCTCTGTTGGGCTGAATTCCTCGTAGAATTCTCCAGGTGAGAATACTGGAGTGGGTTGCCATTTCCTTATCCAGGGCACTTCCTGACCCAGGGATCCAACCCAGGTCTCCTGCACTGCAGGAGATTCTTTACCATCTGAGCTACAGGAAAGTCCCTTAGTCAAGCAGATAAGGTCCCCTTGAAGCCCAGAGTCCTTCAAGCATTCTGTCAGCCCTTGCCTGCCATCGAGTCCTCTCAAGGTCAAGACGTCCCCTCTTTCCTTCTCCAGCCTCACTTCTGGCCACTCAGCATCTTGCCCTGTCTCTGTCAACGTTAACAATCTCAGGTTGCTAAGGTTGCCCTACAGAATTTTATACCTCTGCCTGGAGCACTCCCCCTTCCTGCTGTAGCTCCTGGGCATCTGTTCAGGTATCAACTACATCAGTTCTTTTAGGAAGTCCTTCTCAACTCTTAGATGAGACCAGATAGTCTTGTGAATTTCTCACAGAGAAATGAATGAATCTACAGTGTATTATAATTGCATTTTAAAACCTTTGACCTACCATTCAGCTACAGCATAAGCTCCTTATGTACAAGGATTACATCTTATTTACCACTCTATATTTTCCAGCGTCAGTTGAATTAATATAATAAAGGGTACACAGGCCAGGGAAGATTTTTGGAGGAAGGACAGACATGTCATAGCCAGAGATAAATATATTTATCTGTGTATTGCATATTTATACACTCATAGTTCATGGATTGGAGAAGGCAATGACACCCCACTCCAGTTCTCTTGCCTGGAGAATCCCGTGGATGGAGGAGCCTGGTGGGCTGCAGTCCATAGGGTTGCTAAGAGTCGGACACGACTGAGCAACTTCACTTTCACTTTTCGCTTTCATGCATTGGAGAAGAAATGGCCACCCACTCCAGTGTTCTTGCCTGGAGAATCCCAGGGACGGGGGAGCCTGGTGGGTCGCACAGAGTCTGACACGACTGAAGTGACTTAACAGCAGCAGTTCATGGTTATTCATGGTGAGGTCCTTCAATTATATGGAAACCATAATGTAGGAATAATGAAAGACCAACTGAAGTTCTTGGAAGGACAAATGGACGACGAGCTGCTGTTTAAATGTTTTTTCCAAACATACGTTGAGTGTTGCCTGTCGAGTGCTTGGGTGGGATCAATATTAGCACCATACTCTCAGCTAAGCATAGCCTATTATATGAGGCTTCCCAGGGAGCCCAGTGGTGAAGAATCAGCCTGCCAATGCAAGAGACACAAGAGAAGTGGCTTCAATCCCTTTGTCGGGAGGATCCCTTGGAGAAGGAAATGGCAATCTATTATATAATGTCTCATAAATAGTTTGGGCTATTCCTTCTTTTATCCAACTCCCTTAAAATGTTTATCTGTAATTAATTTCCCTGTTACATCATGAAGTGAGGGATCCTGGGTGGTGAAATGAACAGAGTCATGCAATCAGGAGATTGTGTCCCTGAGCCCATTGCCTTGGGTGAGTTGTTTTGACTCTTTGGGGGAAAAGAGCTGCTGATGAGAAATTGCCAGTCATTTATTCCCACAGACAAGGGAGTTATTAACACTCTTGTGTGCAGGGCACTTTGCAAGGTCCACTGATAAACACACATCATCTTTCTTCAAGCAAGTACAATTGACAGGGCTAATTTGCGTGGCTGAGAACTTCACCGCCATCCTCCCCACCATGGCTTTCTCACCCCAAAGCACATGGAATGGCAGGACACTGTTAGCAGGAGACCTTCTCATTAGCAGTGAATCAGGCAGAGCGCGTCTAGGATCTGAAGACTCGATTTGTACTGTCTTTTTGTTCTACTGCCAGCTGAGCACTTACATAAGCATTCATCCACAAAAATAAAAAATGGCATTATTTGTCATCTACCTGTTTCATATGTCATAAAGACAAATTATATTTTCTTTTAAACCTTCCTCCCACTTCTTGGGAATCACTGCTAATTATCATGAAAGATATGCATTCCTTCAGTCAGGATCTCACTTAGCAAACTGACTAATCACCAGCTATGTTTAAGCTGCTGTGATAGGTGCTGAGAATTAAGAGCCTTCGTTTTTTTGACATAATTTTTATTTTTAAAAAATTCTTATTGGAGTATAGTTGCTTTACAACGTGTTAGTTTCTGCTGCACAGCAAAGTGAGTCAGCTATACATATACATATATCCCCTCTTTTTTGGATTTCCTTCCCATTTGAAAGTGAAAGTACTAATCATTAAATTCAATTCAGTTCAGTTCAGTTCAGTCACTCAGTCGTGTCCGACTCTGCGACCCCATGAATCGCAGCACGCCAGGCCTTCCTGTCCATCACCAACTCCCGGAGTTCACTCAAACTCACTTCCATCAAGTCGGTGATGCCATCCAGCCATCTCATCCTCTGTCGTCCCCTTCTCCTCCTGCCCCCAATCCCTCTCAGCATCAGAGTCTTTTCCGATGAGTCAACTCTTCACATGAGGTGGCCAAAGTATTGGAGTTTTAGCTTTAGTATCAGTCCTTCCAAAGAACACCCAGGACTGATCTCCTTTAGAATGGACTGGTTGGATCTCCTTGCAGTCCAAGGGACTCTCAAGAGTCTTCTCCAACACCACAGTTCAAAAGCATCAATTCTTTGGTGCTCAGCTTTCTTTATAGTCCAACTCTCATATCCATACGTGACCACTGGAAAAACCATAGCCTTGACTAGATGGACCTTATTGGCAAAGTAATGTCTCTGCTTTTGAATATGCTATCTAGGTTGGTCATAACTTTCCTTCCAAGGAGTAAGCGTCTTTTAATTTCATGGCTGCAGTCACCATCGGCAGTGATTTTGGTCGTGTCCAACTCTCTGCAACCCCATGGACTGTAGCCCACCAGGCTCCTCTGTCCATGGAATTTTCCAGGCTAGATACTGGAGTGGGTTGCCATTTCCTTCTTTTGGGGATCTTTCTGACACAGGAATTGAACCCAGGTCTCCTGCATTGCAGGCAGACTCTTTACCATCTGAGCCACCAGGGAAACCCTAATGAGGTCACCACAGAGCATAGAGTACATTTCCCTGTGATATATGATAAATTCCTATTAGTTAACTACTTTCTGTAGAGTATTAATAAAAGCCTTTAGAACAAAGACTCAGCCTACGAGGACCTTATAGGTGAATGGTGGGGTGGGGAAGGGCGGTCAGGAGAAGAAATGATTACAGCAGTGTGCTAACTGCCGAGTGCCTGACTTCTAACAACATTCCTGCTTTCTGTGTATCTCTATTATACAGACCCTTTGAGTAAGTGCAGATAGGAAGAATAGACCATAAATGTGCCAGTGTGAAGCAAGGATTCAAAATTAAGAGAACCATAGAATCACAGAGTTAGAGTGGACACTAAAACACAAGTCCAAACTATTTCCTAAGGCTCGAGTTCCATCTAAAACCCAGGAGCCTAGAGGCTCACTGGACTATTTATACTGAGATGGACTCCCCAGCTTTTGATGTGTTTCATGTCACTGTTGATCAAGTCTCATTGTTTGTGAGATATTTTCTTGTAAAAAGTCAAAATACATCTTGCCATACAGAGCAAAGTCAATTCTTCTTCAGGATAACAGCCTTGAAAATGTAACAAGGTAATCGTCAGTGCCCTTGGGTCTTTTCTCCAGGCTAAATAAAATCAATACAGTATTGGTAGAAGTCTGTTCGCCATCCCAAAGTCTTTCTGAATGTAAAAAATAGAATATATTTTCAGTGTTCCAGTTACAATTTCATGGATCATAAGAGCAGTCTGGTGGGTAAAAGTAAGAGTAGAGTAGACTACAAAATACCAGAGTGTTTTACACGTGGTAAGCATAGCTGTTGTTTTGTGAAATGTTTATTTCAGGTGTGTGTACATATCTGTAATTCTGTACACCTATGTTTGTATATACTGAATCCCAGATTTAAATGACTTCTTTTTAAACTAGCTGATTTACAATGGTGTGTTAATTTCTTCTGTACAGCAAAGTGATTCAAATATACATATATATATATATACACACACATTATTTTTCATATTCTTTTCCGTTTTGATTTGTCATAGGATATTGAGTATAGTTCCCTGTGCTATACAGTGGGAACTTGTTTTTTATCCATTCTTTGTATAATAGCTTGCATCTGCTCACCCCAACTTCCCACTCCATCCTTCGCCCGACCCCCTGCCCCTTGACAGCCACCGCTCTGTCTCTGTGTCTGTATTCTGCTTCTGTTGTGTAGATAAGTTCATTTGTGTTATACTTTATATATCCTACATATAAGTGATATCATATGGTAGTAAAATAATTTCTTAATGTGAATCACAATAAATAAAATAAGAAAAAATAAAACTAAACCTCTGACACATCACCTCAACAGATTTCTCATACTTTAAGAGTTTCTTGGAAGTCAGTGTGCAAGAATGACCTGGAAAGTTTGTTAAATACAGATTATGTTCCTTCCCTTGCTCCCTCTTCTCCAGATTCTCATTCAGACTGTCTGGGGTGGGATGAGTTGCACTGCAGTTTTAATATAAATTCCACCTTATAGGCCCCTGGGCTCTTCACCTATTGATCTATGGAGACCATCCTCAGTCCTCCTGCCCTTAGCGGCACCTGAGTAATTTACATGAGAACCACGTGATGGTCAGAGAGTGTCAATCTATAGAGTCAGTGTGTATAACGCTTAATTTCTTTTATATTTTAAAATCAAATTAAATATTTTAAATAATTTCTCCTCTCAGCCCACTTTGGAGACACTTGGAGAATTGGCAGTGGTCTTTGCAGGGGAGACCAGGGTTAGAAATAGAAACTCGAGGAGGACTTGGAGAGGAGTGTCTGACCGCCAGGAGTGCACTCGCTTGTGCTGACTGAGCTCAACAAGGGTCGAGCCCGTCTCAGCTCACTTACCACACCTTCCTGCCCTGTCCTCACCACGCCGGGAAGGACTTCCCCTTGGTGCCCTCAGCCTTCCACTACAATCTCATCACGGGTCCTACTTGTCATCCACACACGATTTTCTTCACTGGAAGTCCCTAGCGCAGATTAGCCAGAAACAGTGCTTCCCATCTGTTGACTCCAACTAGACACCATGCTTCAAGCCCGTGTCCTCTCTTGATTTTCTTGTTTTGTTTCTGTTTCTCCAAAACATGCAGTTTTCTCTTCTTCCTTTCTTTTGTTTCTTGTTTATTGTAGAATTATGAAGCCTTCCCTTTGAGAATGCCCATCATAATGTTTCCGTCTTGAGGGGATTTCTCCACCCTCTAATGCCATCTTTGCCTTCAGAAACTCACATATCAGTATCTCGCCCATGCCTTTCACTTCACTGTCTTCTTGTCTCCCTTCTAAATGCAAAGCCTCTCTTGGGCTTACCTTTTCCAGGTCTTCAAGAGCCTCCCTCCAGCCCCTCTCTCAAAGCCTCTTCTATCATACAGACAATGATGGCAACAATGACAATCGAATGGCATCCCTAGGCTCACAGGACTTCAAAAAAGTCTACTGCTTGCAAAAAGTAGCTTTTCACACAAAGACTGGAAGTATGTACATCTTGTTGATATCTCAGTGTTGGGCATTAGGAGCTTTTGGAATGTGTAGGTAGAAGCTGGGCGTGATCTTCTCTGAGAGATACTCTCCTGAGTCTTTAACATTTTGCATTGAAAACAGGAAGTCTACATACAAGAAGGGAGCCTAACATTTTGAGTTTAAATCTGCCACTTTGTAGACTTGTAAATATTGGGCAAACTACGTCATTTCCTGAGTCTCTATTTCTTTCTCTTTAACATGGGTGACAACACATCCTGAAACACAGCGGTTTAAACCATGATCAAAAATAGAGAATTACACTCACAGAAGGCTCTGTCCTCATCACCACCGTTAATCTGATTCCCGAGTTACAGCTTCATTTGTCAGGTTAAGTCCCATTTCTCTACGGACCTTTCTCAAGGGTGTGACGTCAGTATCAGGTTGAACTTCCTTTTAGGAGAGGCTGTCTTCAGTCCATGATATTTCTTCATTTAATATTGTTGTCAATTTGAGTATTATTTTTAAATTGACATATAGTTGATTTACAATAGTGTGTTAGTTTCAGGTGTACAGCAAAGTGCTTCAGTTTTATATGTGTGTGTGTGTGTGTGTGTGTGTGTGTGTGTGATACATACATGTCATTACAGGTTATTACAAAATATTGAGTATAGTTCTCTGTGCTACAGGTCCTTGCTATTTACCTATTTTATATACATTAGTGTGTATGTGTTAATCCCAAACTTCTAATCTGTCCCTCCTGCCTGCCTTTCCCCTTTGGTAACCATAAGTTTGTTTTCTAAGTCTGTGAGTCTTTTTCTGTTTTGGAAATGAGTTCACTTGCATCAGTTTTTAGACTCCACATATAGGTCATATCATATGTCATCTGTCTTTGTCTGATTTACTTCACTTGGTATGATCATTTCTAGGTTGATCCATGTTGCTGCAGAGGACAGTATTTCATTCTTCTTTATAGCTAGGTAATGTTCCATCTTCTTTATCCACTCATCTGTAGAGAGACACTTAGATTGTTTACCTGTCTTGGCGATTGTATATAGTGTTGCAGTGAACACTGGGATGCATGTATCTTTTCAAATTAGAGTTTTCGTCTTTTTTGGATATTTAATACTTCACTGGATATTTTCTTGTTTGTACATCGTCATATATCACCTCCTAAGGGGATGTCATTACATATTCTCATTTACTTCTATTGTCCAATTATTCAGCTTCCTGGGCGGTCAGGGCCACAGTGTGAGCTGCTGTCTTCAGTCTCAGAGCTACACCTCACTTTCCTTGATTTTTCTGAAACGTCACTTCTGGGATGAAGCCACAGACTCTGCTTTCTGGAGTGTACTCAGTCCTTACAGTAAATGTAACACTTATTTTATCCCAGCTTCTCCTATTTTAGCAGCTTCAATGAAGCTATTTTTAATGCTGTGCCAAATGTGTATTCACAGATTGCAACCATGGCTAGGTTGTTGGGAAGGATAAATCAGTAAGCTAGGAGGACGGATTGTGCCCGTATGGTTTCTAACTTATTGGTTTTGCTTAGAAACAGAAAATGGCTTAAGAAAACTAACAGTGAACTTCACACTGGTCAGAATGATCATCATTAAAAAATTCACAAACAATAAATGCTGGAGAGGATGTGGATAAAAGGGAACCCTCATGTACTGTTGGTAGGAATATAAATTGATATGGTCACAGTGAAAAACAGCATGGAGGTTCCTTAAAAAACTAAAAATAAGGCTACAGTATGACTCAGCAGTCCCACTCATGGAAATATACCCAGAGAAAATCATAGTTCAAAAAAATTCATGCTCAATGTTCATTATATAGCACTGTTCACAATAGCTGGTACATGGAAGGACCCTAAATATTGCTATCTACCAATAAAAGAATGGAAAAAGCAAAATGTGGTCTATATATACACAATGGAATATTACTCAGTCACAAAAATGAATGGAACTGTGCACTTTGCAGAGATGTGGGTAGACCTAGAGACTGTAATATAGAGTGAAGAAAGTCAGAAAGAGTAAAACAAATATTGCATTATACTGCCTATATGTGGAATCTAGAAGACTGATACAGATGAACTTATTTGCAAAGCAGAAATAAAGACACAGATGTAGAGAACAGATGTACGGATACCTGAGGGAGGAGCAGGGGAGATGAGTTGGAAGATTGAAATTGACACATATACACTATTGATACTATGATATTGCAAGGAGATCAAACAGTCAATCCTAAAGGAAATCAACCGTGAATATTCAAAGAAAGGACTGATGCCAAAGCTGAACCTCCAATACCTAAGGCAAAGAGCGAATTCATTGGAAAAGACCCTGATGCTGGGAAAGATTGAAGGCAGGAGGAGAAGGGGGCGACAGAGGACAAGATGGTTGGATGGCAGCACCGACTTGATGGACTGGAGTTTGAGCAAGATCCAGGAGAAGGTGAAGGGCAGAAAAGCCGGGTGTGCTGCAGTCCATGGGGTTGCAAAGAGTCGGACACGACTGAGTGACTGGACGACAACAACTAAGTATAAAGTAGATAGCTAGTGAGAACCCGCTATATAGCACAGGGAACTCTGCTCAATGCTCTGTAGTGACCTAAATAGGAAAGAAACGCAAGGAAGAAGGGATGTATGCGCATGTATAGCTGATTCACTTTTCTGTACAGCAGAAACTAACCCAACATTGTAAAGTAACTATATTCCAATAAAAACTAATAAAAATAAAACTGAGAGTGGACTTGAAATATTCAATCCATTTTTTTTTTTTTAGACAGCTGCGGTGTTTTAGACAGAGCTCAGTCACTGATTCAACAGAATCTCAGTAAGTGCTTATAATATGACTGGAGCTGTGCCATAGACGTGGGGCATAAAAGGGCAGCAGAACAGATGTGAGGATGATAAGTGTAAAGAAGGGGATGGACATGAAATGACTAAAAGATATAGAAGAAAATGCAGGGTATTATGAGTCGATGTTAAAAGGACCTGATGCAGGAGAGGAGCTTTGGGGAAAGGCTTTCAGGACAAGGTGACATTTGGGTGATTTGTGTTTACAGAACTCCTATGTGGTAAATCACAGTCTGTTAACATTTAATCTGCTTTTAGTAAATGTTGGGGCATATTTGGTGTGTCAGTCAAGACCGGAGGAGCACATGTACTTAATGCATAGAATTTGGGATTAGCAAAGTCACATGGTGAAATGTCCCTTGTCTACAGCCGTGCCTTGCTGGGAAAGCCTTCCCAACAGTGAGCTTAAATGTGTAGGAATGTAGCTTTGATGTGGTTGCAGTTAATGTGCCGGAATTCTTGACAGTTCTTCACAGACCAGTTTCTTCCCAGGCCTGGAATCTCACCACTGCTCCCTTTTAGTAGTGCAAGGAGCGTAATTCTCTCGGGACCTTTGGTCACAGAAAGATCACAGGCCCACTTGTCAAAATACCAAAATTCCAGGATTCTATGTTTGTGGTTAAAGAACAGCCTGAAAACAGAAATGCTCTTAGTTCACAGAGGGGCCTCTGAGCACTAGTCTCTGCTGTATCGGCTGGAACACCGAGCCACAGACCAGGACCAAGTGTGTGGAGTGGACACATGACCTAGAAATCCTCAGTGGTGAGGACTCTGAACACCTACTGCCTTTTCTTCCTAACCTAGCTCCCAAATGTTCGGGTTTTTGTTGTTGTTGTTCCAAAGCTATCTTCTCAGGTGGCACTAATGGTAAAGAGCCTGCCTGCGGATGCAGGAGACGTAAGAGATGTGGGTTCAGTACCTGGGTGGGAAAGATCCCTGGAGGAGGAAATGGCAACCCACTCCAGTATTCTTGTCTGGAAAATTCCAAGGACAGAGGAGCCTGTTGGGCTTCACAGTCCACAGAGTCGCAAAGAGTTGGGTATGACTGAATACACGCACACACAAAGCATGCCTTACTTCCCTGAGCAAGGATTAAACCCATGTCCCTTGTATTGAAGTTCAGACTCTTAACCACTGGAACACACAGGGAAGTCCCCAAACGTTCTTTTATTCACACACGTTAAACTATCCCAAGGAACCTAGATGAATAAAATAACAAGACAGCTTGAGTCCTGTTGCCCTCTGTATTCTTAGGGGCCTGGACGCAGCCCCACCTACATCCCACCCATCAGAGCACAGAGTGCAGCCAGCCAGGCCCCCTCACTGCCCTGGACGCGATTGCTACATGATGTGTTCCTGCCTTCGAGTCCTTCAGCATCTGTCATGATCTTGTGTCTACTTCAACACCTGCAGCCTTTAAATAATTTAATGCGAAAATGGACTACAGTTCAGTGGAAACCCAGCCTGACCATTACCTGGGGTTCCAAGAGTTTCTCAAATATAAAGATTTATAAGATGAAGGAAGCCGAGTTCATCTGTGGGTTGTGGCCAGTGAGGCCAGGCACAGGCGGGAAGGGTCCGTCTACAGGGAATGAGTGGCCATGTATAGGGCATTTATCTGGCTCAAGATTGTCAAAAGGGCCACTGGCCATATATACACTCTTGATACTATGTATAAAATATTAATAACTGATGACATCCTACCAGATCAGGGAACCTACTCAGTGCTCTATGGTGACCTAAATGGGGAGGAAATTTTTTTTTTAAAGGGTGGGCTATATATGTGTAGCTGATTCATTTTACTGTACAGTAAGAAAACCAGCACAACATTATAAAGCATCTATACTCCAATAAAAATTAGTTAAAAAAATAATACAGTTGGGGAAAAGGGCTATTTTTTTCCAGACAACTGAAGGTTGCTCTCCTCCTCTGCCTCCTGGACTCACAGCCCCTCCTTTAAATGATCAGATTTGATTATCATCAGCCTGCCTAGCCTTTCAAATTAGTTATTCAAGCCATAGTTACTCTCAGCTAAACTAGAAGCCATTTAAAGCCAGGACTTTGAACCTTTTTGTTTCCCCAAATGTCTTCTATGGCACTTGTTTGTACTTAAAAGGCATTGAGGAAATGTCTGGCTGATGGATTGAGCTCTCTGTGACCGCCAGATTCCACAAGGCTTTCAGTGGATATCAGGGGTTGAATGGTGTTTGTCAGAAAAACAAATGAACAAACAAAAATAAACAGAGCTCTGAGGTTCAGCTCAAGTTTACTTCCTCTGGGAAGGAATCCTGCGAGCCTCGTCTCCCTCTGCTCACCCCACCCTTCCCTGAACCAGCATAATTGTGTCCATCCTTGTCCATGTTCCTCAGGATGTCTTTGTCCGGATGCTTCAGTCACAGCCACTTGGTACCAATGACACTCTTTTGGACAGATTTATTTTCATGTCTGAGATCCTGCCTTCGTCACTGAGCACTTTGGAGACAGAACTCACACCTGCTTCATCTCTCTCGTCCCAGGACAGTGGTTGGAGCACAGAAGCGGCCAGATATATAGTTATGAAATACACATAGTAAATAAGAAACACGACAGTGATAAGCACCTTTATTTACCTATCTAGCTCAGTCTCACGTCTCTAAAAGAGTGTGCCGAGTCCCCAAAAACAATGCAGATAACAATGCAGGGTTTTTAGGACAGGAAATGGAAAATGGAAATCTGGCGGCTTCTTTTCCTGCTTTCTGAAAAGCCACAGCACAAGTCACGTGAATAAAAGACATAAATGTCAGCGAATGGATTTATGGGTGTTAAACATGCCAGCTTCTCGGTGTAATGTGCCAGCATTAGTAGTTAGGCTATCCATTTCACTGCCTGCTTCTAACATACAAGTGTATATTTAGAGATGGGAACACGATAGCCCTTAAATAATTAATAATAAATAATTGATATGTACCTCCAGAGAGATGGTTTCTATTATTTCTGGCCTACTGGGTGGTCTCCATTTATCTTTTTTTAAAAGGCTTTATGATTTGGCATCAGAATAGAGGGGAATATGCAGTTCCTTTGAAACATTTTTCCCCCCTGCATACCTAGTGAGACCTCGAGCCTGGAAGTCTTTTAGAAACACACACTTTGTATTTATAGGCTCAGGTATCTATATGGTGAAAATTCTCTTCAATTGGAACACTTTATGTAAAGTCTCCAAAGAGGTGTGTTTAAAGACGGAAAGCATTGCTATTCAGAGGATTGACTTTTTCAAAGTAACTCATTCATATTATTGACTTTTTAAAGTGAAGTTTCTCTGCGTGTTTGTTCAGCACTGCAGGTTCTGAAATCACAGGAAGAGTGTTTTACACATATGTTTTGTGATCGTGCTTCTTCATTTTAATTGGGTGGAGTTGACTGCGAGAGAAAGCTTTGGTCACTCTGGTCTGCCCTGGGCCCTCTAAACAGCTGTGTAAGCAGTGGGTCATGGAAACACTGGGCTCACGGCATTTGGATGTCATTCAAGAAGCAGTGTGACTCCACGGCAGGACCTCACTCGTTGCCTAACCCTGTCACTGTTCCTCTGTGGTCATTCTGGAAATCAAAACCCAATAGCAAGGCCTCTGGAGAAATGCTTTTAATAAACTATACAAATCAGTCATCTGAAGAGAAAGCCATCTCTGATACAGTGGTGGTGCATTTCTGCACAGCGATGCCAATTACAGGCCATGGGTATATGACAAGAAGGGGACACGGCGTGGTTGCTACCACAGCTGAATCATAGCAACCAACAGAAAACACACCTGGATGTGTGGGTGATTTCTCTGTGAAAAGCAGAGAGCAGCCTCCCCTGCTTCACAACCCCTCTTCAAGTGTCCTTTCCATGAACTTTCCAGATGCTTTGATTTTCGATCATTGTTTTGAATTCACCAACCTAGTGATTGTTTATCTTTTTTTTTTTGGCCTCTTTTTGGAAGATAAAATATTTAAAACTTTTTTTAGATTATGCATTTGCACAAGTTTTGAATTCTTTGGAAATAGAATTACTCTTAATGAAGCATCTGAAAACATGAACAAACAATGAGCAAGTGGAGTTCTGTCGAATAATGGTGCTATTGTTAGGTGATTGAACACTTGGGAGATTACTATCATGGTATACTGGCATGTTGGTTAATTCCAGCCATAATTTAACAGTAAAACCTACTTAGGAAGGCAGGAGGCTGAATGGCTTGTCAGACACAGGCGCACACGTGCGCGCACACACACACACACACCCAGCTCACACAATGACAAATTACGCACTGTTTATACACAGACAGAGTTGGCCTTATTTTTTTTTGTAAACTGTGATTTAGGTAATAATGGCACTGTAATTTTAACTCTCTGTGTAGCTTGAATGTTTGCTTAATTATTTTATCACCATTGTATTTAGTGATACTAATGCAGGGTGCCAGCGGAATTTGGCTGTGTGTCCCTAAGTCTTTATTTACAGAAGGCTGGCATTGATTTAGACTTGATAACACAGATCCCATTTCCACTAGATTACTCTCAAATTGTTTGACCAAAGGCTACGGGGACATTTTAGGCCAAGCGAAAACATATAATTAAATTTCCAAGGAGTTTTCACATTCTCTAAGCTGGGGTTTTTGTTTCTTTGCAAGTTTCACAGATTTCCCCAGATGAGGCCAAAGTGCCTTTCACTGCAGTGTTGACATGACTTGTCTGCGTGTATTAGCTATAGACTGTGAGCTCATGGCAGCTGAAAGTATACAAAATGTTGGAAAAGAAGAAGAAAACAGGAGTCTCACATAGAGTTCAAATCTACCTTTTCCAACTAGTCAGCTTTGATAAAGACAGAGTTTTGGAAACTGGAAAAGTTACCTCGATTCTTAACACAACATTCATTTCTTTAAGTGCCTAGGTTCAACAGAAATGCATGGAATTTCATGACTTTTGTGTGGGGATGCCAGGACTCACTGTGTTTAAGACAGTAATGTGTATATGAAATCCTCAGGGATCTTGTTAAAATGTCCATTTTCTGAGTCAATAGGTCTGGAGCCGGGTCTCACATTCTGCTGTTTGAGGAATCTCAAGGTGATGGCCATGCCATGCTTCATAGATTGTACTTTGAACAGCAAGATCACAGAGCAGAAGAATTAAACTCAAGACATCTTCTGTAGGTGAAGATTAGGCTTCAAAAATATGCACAGGTGTGAGACAGTTAACTTAAGGAACTGAAAGTCCAGTAGGACTTTCTTCAGGGGAAAGGAACAAATACTGTTTAACCTCTTTGCCTTCTAGCTAACGTTTAACCTTTGAAGGAATGTTATGCATCCCTTCAGCTATTTTCCTTCTGTACACTAATGTGGTCTTGTATATGAATAATTATACAGAAATACGTACGGCAGTGAAAGTGACTTCAAGGTCATAAAGATCCCACGGATTGGCTAGCTTTTGCTGACTTCGTGGTTTTTAACTGAGCTGGAGTCCCCCAGCAGTCTGCCTGCTACATTGTTGATGTTCTTGAAATTTTCCATCCTTCACAAAGGAGGGGTAAGCCAGAAATCTGCACGTCCTTCGGCTTCTGTGGTGCCCGGCCCCCCAGTATGCTTGTGGCTTGATAAAACTTCAGCTTGTTTTAGATAACCACATGCAAGACCCGTGTGTTACGATCAGAAAGCCTTGGCTTTTTATATGGCCGTTGCGCTTGGAAAACGTCATGCAGCATTAACCTGATCTGGAATAACTTAAATGGCTGATCCTGAGTGCTTGGTGAAATACAGTAACTTTGTGGGACTTGAGTCTCTGGCTTTTCAGTATAGAAAGTACTTTAATAGCTTACGTAATGTTGAGAAATGACTTGAAATAAGAGGGACATTTAATTCAGCTCTTAATTTGGCCTCTATGGTAACACCAGAAGACATGATTTTATTTCGACTGTCAACTATTTACTATTGGAACTATTTTAAAACCCTCTTAAGTAGTTTATTATTATTATTATTATTTTGTATGGCATCATTTTTCTAAACTATAAGAGTCATCTCCAGACCTAATGTAAAGGGCCTCAAATCAACCAAAATCGTGTGGAGAAAGACTCTTCTAAGGAACAAGTATTGGGAAACATGGATGCTCTCTAGATAATGCCATTCTGAGTTGCTGACACTGCCTGTTTTATATTCAGAGACACACACATACACACATACACAATGATTCAGGATGCTTGTTCAAAGCATGGTGAACTATAGACACAGAATAAGACAGAACACTACAAACATTTTCTCTCTTCTGAAAATCAGACCGTGTGTTGGAAGTAGTTCATGATGCAATGAAATTACAGTGTATTGATTTCTCACAAATAGCCGGGAGGCATGACGGGAAACTTGGCCCCACGTAGTCCATCACATCTCACTAAGGCACAGTTTACTAATCTGTGAAATTTAGACATTTTACTCACAAAGAATGATATTTTAAATTCAATAGTTTGGGAAACATTAGAGAAGCCTGCAACATGGAACATTGGTAGGGTTGTGGGGAACCCACATCTGTGGGTGATACGCCACTTTGAAAAACAACACGTGCTCTCCAGGCGGCAGCTGCTCCCCTCCTGAACATAAGGCCTCGTAAAACTCTTGCACATCTGCACCAGTACATGTGGAAATGTGAATGACAGCAGTATTCATAGGGGCAGAAATGAAGGGATGCGTGTGGTAAACCTAAGTGAAAATAGATAGGGGCTGTGATAAGCAATTATGAATTATCTGTTCAGAGGAACACTCTACTCTAGTGAAAATAAAAGAATCCCCATCTGTGCACCAGCCTACCCTAGTTGGATTCATGATTTGAAATGTGAAATAAATAAGTTGCTGTAATCCATGTGAACTGTGATTTGTCTAAGTAAAGTTCTAACATGAGTAAAACTAGATATAATATGATAAAAAACCATGGAGGAAAACAAGGGGTACTTTATTACAGAATACAGGCCAGTGGTTATCTGTAGAGGAACATGCAGGAAATGGGGTTGGAAACAGGCAAATAAGATATTTCACAATTATAACCAATAATTTATTTCTTCAGCTCTGTGATGTATGTTCATCTAAAAACTTTCTACATTTTTTACACATGTTATAAATAATCTTTCACATGTTCAGTGCACACTTATATATGAATACTTATTAATTTAGTTGTATAAATTAATATATAATTTATTTATTTTGTTAAATAATGTACAATTTAAAGTAACAATAATCATGTAAAATATACAATTATATAATTCAATGTATAATTCAAATAGACATATTTATTATTTTCAATTTGAATTATTACAAATTCAATTTTCTGAATTAAATTCTAACACAAACAAAAGACAGAGTTTGGATATAAATAAGCTACAATATTAAAAAAAAAATCCATGACTATCCCAAAACATTTACCTTTTGAGTAAAATATAGAAAATAATGTCAGAAAGTGATGCATATTTTAAGTTTTAAAAATACGTTTGTCTTTAAATTTCAGTTTGATAGTAAATACTTAACTGCCATAGACTAAGAAATTGGTTTCCTAGCTTCAGAGATTCCTTTGATTGTTTGGAAGGCCTGTCCCTTATGTGCATTGAATGAATTTTCTCACCATATGGACAGCTTGAAGTAGACATATTAGTTCTTTCTCAAACAAGATTAAATCTTTACTCTTAGGGACCCTGTTGTAGGAACTGCAGGAAGTGGCCTTTCCATAAGTACACATACACAAAGACACACACACAATCACACAGATCTGTATGCTTTTCCTAATGTTCCTTTTTTGAGAAATGTATAATTTCCAGGAGGAAGCAGTAAATGTTAGCTCAAAAATAGCTGCACTATCAGTTCTAAAATAGCGAGGAGGCACATGAATGGGCAGGTATCGGCCATTCAACACCTTTATTCTTTCGCATTTCCTTGATATAAGGACATACTCTGAAATGATGATGTACTTGATATACAAAAGCAGTAAAAATTCAGTAAACAAACTGTCACCCTTAAATTCCGAAGGACATCCTTTGGTACTTGAACTATTCACTGAGAGGGTTCCCGGGTGGCATTAGTGGTAAAGAACCTGCCTGCCAATGCCGGAAACATAACAGACGTGGGTTTGATCCCTGGGTTGCGAAGATCCCCTGGAAGAGGGCATGACAACCCACTCCAGTATTCTTACCTGGAGAGTCCCATGGACAGAGGATCCTGGTGGGCTACAGTCTTAAAAGGGTTGCAAGGAGTCGGACACAACAAAACTGACTTAGCACGCAGGCACAACTATTCACTACAATTAGATAATTAGTTAATAGTAAAGATTCCTTTGTAAGTATATAAATTGTGAACCTCTGAATGAAGATCACTGCTTTTTCACATCCGCTTGTTTGTGTGTGGCTTACACTGTTCTAATAGAACTGAAATACTTTTTCTGTTGTATAGTGTGTTATACCCACTGCATCAGGGGTCCCTAACCTCTGGGATCTAATGCCTGAAGATCTGCCATGGAGCTGATGTAGTACTAATAGAAATGAAGTGCACAATAACTGTGATGTGCTTGAATCAGCCCAAAACCATTCCCCAGCCCCAGTCGGTAGAAAAATTGTCTTCCATGAAACTGGTCTCTGGTGTCAAAATGATTGGGGACCGCTGTACTACATTGATTTTGGCATTGCCTATACTTAAAAGCCATGTAGAAATTCTTTGCAAGTGTTAGCACTGGGTAAGAAATCATGTAAGCGGTGTGATATATGAAACTCATAAACAAGAAAACCCATATGTAGGAAAGGAAATTAACTCACCTAGCCAGAGTTTGTGTGGTGAGATTATGAATAATTTCTGTCTTTCTGCTTTTTTTCAACATTTTCCAAATCTGATTTTATGAGATGTATCTCTCTATAATGGAAAAAAAAATAATCACCTATTAAAGTGTCACTGCTCAAGTGAGAAGTGGGCTGAAGACTGTTTATAGAATTTCAGTTTTATGAGCATGAAGTGTGGCTTTTCATTACATTTCATGTTAAGGAAAGTGGAACCAATTATGTTCCTACGGCATATGAAAAGTTCATACCTTCTAAACATATCAACTTTTACTTTGGCTTCCTAGTGGTTAACTTTGAGACAAGGGGACAAGGGGCTACCTCCTGAGCAGAATATATTACATCTTCTTTGTGGGTGAATTCCCGTTGCGTAACGCACATCTGTAAGCACAGCACAATGAAACCCATGCTAATCCAATTGGGAAAAATCATGCAACTTCAAAGGGAAACCACCTGGCAATGGAATCAGGCTTATTTGCAAGAAACAAATATATGTCTCGGGATACAGGGTATATGTTATGTTCTTCTCAGAACTACTATTTTTATTGCTATTATGAATTTCATATTAGGGGCTGTAGGAATTTTTTTTTTCAAATTATGGGTAAAAGTCTATGGGTAAAATATGGGTAAAAGTCTCTTTACACAATGAAAACCAATATGCTGCTGACACTGTATTAGCACTTCTATTTGTATTTTGTTTGTGTATTTCTTCTTTATTCAGCCTTTGGTAAATGGTTCTAAATTAAGGATTTTAGAGGCTTAAAAGGAAACAGTAAGATTTCCTCAGAAAATGGATGGATAGGAAGAATTTTTTTTTTGCCACTCCATGTCTATGCAGCTCCTTTTCATTACAAATATCATTAACTTCTGCCACCAAGGCGAATATTCTCTGAATATTTTGTAGTGGAAAACGCTCTATAGCAGAAAGTGCTGCTTGGTAGAAGAGTGCACTGATTGTCCATTTCCAGTTTCGTGGTGTGTTTTCACAAACTAGACACACCCATGTCTCCAGCAGCCAGTTCATAGAGCAAGATGAGACCAGCACTGCAAACCCCTCATGCCTCTTCTAGTTACTAACTCAGTCCAAGGATAAGTCCCACCCTGACTTCCAATACATCGACTTACATAAATAGAATCTGGTAATGGGTGCTTCTGTCATCTGCTGTCTTCTGCTCAACATCGACGATTCCTCCCTGTTGTTTGTCGTTCCCATCACAGTGTGGTATTTTATTGTTTGAATAAACACAATATGTTTATCCATTGTATTATTGTTGGCCGTTGGGGTTTGGGGCCAGTTGGGGGCTGCTGATGAACATTCTTATAAACCATTTTTAATACAAGGAAAAAGAAGCATGGCTTCTCTACTCATTTCTTATGTTGTCTAACAGAAAAAGGAAAGTTTCAAGTCTGTTTCCTTGTAAGCAGGTTTTGTGAATAGGAGTCAGCGTCGTCGTCACTGTCTACTCGACCACTTTTGCTGCGCACCTGCTCTCCGCTGTGTTCTGAGTGATGTCTGGATAATACAAACATGGAAGATGTTTATTGTTCTTGGGTAACTCAGGAATAAGCCTGTGCTTACACGCAGAGCTACAAGGAGCAAGCACCAGACCCCCTGACAGAGGGAAGACTCCTAATTCAGTGGATAAGTGAAGTCTTTCTGGAGGAGACACGCTGATAGGAGGAAAGGAAGTTGTGAGCAAAGAGGCAGGAGGAAAGGAAGACAGTTGTTGACTGACAGAATTGCATTTTAGCAGTGAACATTTTTGAACTTTCCAGAAATCACCATGGTGGGATCTGGGGGCTCACATTGGAGGATGATGAAACTGGAAACCAGAAAGAAAACTTAGCTCACTATGTTCCCTGGCTGATGTAGTAGAAATAAAGTGCATAAAGCATCATGAGGCCAAAGGATTGTTAGAGCACAAAATTTTTCTTGGATTTTTTTTTTTTTTTTTACTGCAGCTCAGTCTAGTAGCATTGTATCTATAGTGTAATGATAATGAAGAGTTTTGCGGGGTGTGAATAGTGTCTGTAATGGATTCTTAAGGCATGGAATCTCCCCTTCAGTATTACGGGATATGATCTGGTGCTTACATATAAGACCACACACATGGCCATAGGTGTTTTGAGAAAATGTGCAAACTGTGCTTTGGGTTATGATCTATAGATGTTATGTTACACTGAGAGCATCATACATGGCTTCATAGTGGACACTAGAGACCATATATTCAAGTTTTGTTAAATAAGAGTTGATCCGGTAAAAAAAAAAAAAAAAAAAACTTTCAAGAAGACATGATTGTCTTCCTGACTTGGGAAGCAGCTGAATTTTCCTTACATTTTCCGTTTAGCCCTTAGCCTTCCCAGGTGGAATCCACTGAAAGCGTCTCAGAGGTGTGTTCTTGGTCATGCGGAACACTTTCTTCCAGGCAGAGTGAGAGGAAGGCACTCAGAGGTGTGTCTGGGCACCTTGTCTGAGGGTTGAGGTAAATGAACCAGCAACTGCTGATGACTGGAGGCAGGCAGCATGGCACCCAGTTTGCAATCTTCTCACTTCCTTAATTATGGTTTTTGGAATCTATTTATATTATGTGCCTGAATTTTCTGACTATTAAGTAATTGAAACATTGAGCATCACCCCAGCAACTACTGTTTTGGAAAATCTCATGCTATCAGCTTATCATTAAGCTGGAATGTTTAACATGCATTCTTTTATTAGGTCTTCTCACTTATCTAGTGAGATAATTATATATTTTTACATTCAGTTTTTAAAATACTGTGAATAATACAGTGAATGTATAAAACAAATAATCTTCACATAAGTAATTTGACTGCATCATTGATTTACGTTATCATGAATTATCTGAATATCCATTAGTCAGTGAGTTTTCTGCTATGGTAATGCAAGGACTGAATCTTTTGGCCTGATACAGAGAAGTTTTATGGATAATATTTTAGATTATATTTACTTATGGATATAATACTTATATAATAAGATTATATAATACTTATCATAGAATATATAATACTTAGAATATATAATAAGATTATATAATACTTATGGATAGTATTTCACATGTATATGGGAAAGTTTATAACTTTTTCAAAATCTTATGTGAAGAGATTGATGTATTGACAAAAATGTTTTTGTTCTCATCCACTTGGATTCTTCATTTTATAAGCTTTGATATTAAGGATATGAGAATTATTTTAAAGTTTGACTTGATTTTCATGTTTTCTGTTTCTGGTATATATGAGCTTCATGGAGCCACTTCTCTCTACATGACATGGTTTTGTCTATTTTCTAACTGCAAGTTCTGACTCATTTAAATGAAGCAGTAGCATTCTTATATTTAAAAAGCTTACAGTAGCTGCTCTACTGTATGAAATTCCTCTTTCATTAAATTACATCAATTCTTTGTCTCAAGTGTCTTTGCCAATTTAAAATAACACAATACCATAAAACATTTTACAGCAGAGACTTTCAAACTCTTTCTTATTTTGGCTATTGAGTGACATTAAAAGTCATTCTCTTCTTAAAATGAAATAAATGTGCTTAGTATAAAATATAAAAAGTGATGTATCATTGTCAGTAGGATATACACTTTGCCATGCTGCAAAGTGGAAGATATATCTGTGCTTAAATATACTTGACTTTGCCACCCTGATTGTCTCGTCTGATGTTAGAGATGTGATATATGATATTCAGTCCTTTATTCATTCATTCAACAAATCTTTATTGAGTAAGCCCTGTTTGTAAGGCCAGGGATATAAAATAAATAACATCTATGCACTACCCTTGAAGAACTCACCAATATTAGGATGGACAGTACATGCAATATTGATGAAGTATTGCATTTTTGTCATTAACACAATTGATGATAAAATGTACTTTCTAATAGAGATATACTCCATGACATGTTGGATCATAACTGGAATAAAAATAAGCTTCTGGGTGAGAAAGAAAAGGCATCAGAGAGAATATATCAGTTGAGTTGAGGAGGAGGAGAAGAGTCGTGACAAAGAAAATGTGGGGAGAAATTAGAAGCAAAGTGACGTGTGTTAGGATTGGGCAGTAATACCTTATTAGTTGGGTTTCCCTGGTGGCTCAGATGGTAAAGAATCTGCCTGCAATGTGGGACACCTGGGTTTGATCCCCAGGCTGGGAAGCTCCCCTGGAAGAGAGCATGGCAACCCACTCCAGTATTCTTACCTGGAGAATCCATGGACAGAGGAGCCTGGCGAGCTGGAGTCCATGGGGTCACAAAGAATCAGAACGAGCGACTAAGCATGCACACACTTTATTAGTCACACATCATTTCTGAGAACCTGATTAGGTGGCTGTGGTACTGAGAGAGAAAGTGGAAACCAAATGTGTATTCTGCTGCTGCTGCTGCTAAGTCGCTTCAGTTGTGTCCAACTCTGTGCAACCCCAGAGACAGCAGCCCACCAGGCTCCCCATCCCTGGGATTCTCCAGGCAAGAACACTGGAGTGGGTTGCCATTTCCTTCTCCAATGCATGAAAGTGAAAAGTGAAAGTGAAGTCGCCCAGCCGTGTCCGACTCTTAGCGACCCCATGGACTGCAGCCTACCAGGCTCTTCCGTCCATGGGATTCTCCAGGCAAGAGTACTGGAGTGGGGTGCCATTGCCTTCTCCGAATGTGTGCTCTAAACAGCTTAATTCCATGGATACTAGAACACGGCTCTCAAAATGGTCACATATGCTGCATGTTTGATGCAGTTTTTTTTTTTTTATAGTGTTAAATCAATAGATGATGTCAAGATTTACAGAATCTGAGGTTTGATGTCTTTTCCAAATACAAGTGTAAATTCTTTTATTTTTGTGGAGGGGTAGAATTCCCCTATTTTTATAGTATAATTTGAAACAATAGTTTTAGTGTCAGACAACACATCATTCAATATGCTGCTGCTGCTGCTAAGTTGCATCAGTCGTGTCTGACTCTGTGCGATCCCATAGCCGGCAGCCCAACAGGCTCCTCTGTCCCTGGGATTCTCCAGGCAAGAACACTGGAGTGGGTTGCCATTTCCTTCTCCAATGCATGAAAGTGAAAAGTGAAAGTGGAGTCGCTCAGTCGTGTCAGACTCTTAGCGACCCCATGGCCTGCAGCCTACCAGGCTCCTCCGTCCGTGGGATTTTCCAGGCAAGAGTACTCGAGTGGGTTGCCATTGCCTTCTCCGATCATTCAATATAAACCTATGTATTTTTCTTTTCTTTTTTTAAAATTAATTTTTATTATAGTATAATAGCTTTACAATGTTGTTTTAGTTTCTACTGTACAGCAAAGTGAATCTGCTATACGTGTATATAACTCTCTCTTCTTTGGATTTGCTTCCCATTCAGCTCACCATGGAGCATTGAATACAGGTCCCTGTGCTATACAGTAGGTTCTCATTATTTATCTATTTTATACATAGTATCAATAGTGTGGGTTTCCCAGGTAGTGCTAATAGTAAAGAACTTTACTGTCAGTTCAGGAGAGAGGAGATGCGGGTTCGGTCCCTGGGTTGGGAAGATGCCCTGGAGGAGGGCATGGCAGCCCACTCCAGTATTCTTGCTTGGAGAATCCCATGGGCAGAGGAGCCTGGTGGGCTACAGTCCATAGGGTCGCACAGAGTTGGACATGACTGAAGTGACTTCGCAAACACACACACACATCAATAGTGTATATATGTCAGTTCCAATCTTCCAATTCATGCCACCACTCTCAAGTATAAATTCTGCTGTGAAGCTATGTCTTCCATTTTGCATTCAGTTTGCTGCGGAGTCACACTTGTACTAGAATGGGCCACATGTTGTAAAATCAGAAGCTTCTTTAAGAAATGAGGTACTCTAGAAGTGATTTCTAAAAATCCATGATGAATGTACTGCTGCTGCTGCCAAGTTGCTTCAGTCGTGTCCGACTCTGTGCGACCCCACGGACTGCAGCCTACCAGGCTTTTCTGTCCATGGGATTCTCCAGGCAAGAACACTGGAGTGGGTTGCCATTTCCTTCTCCAAGATGAATGTACAGCTATACTATTTCCAAAGACTTTTGGTCATTTCTCTGCTTTTTGTGGTTGAAGTCATGTCCAACATGTACAAAAGACTTACAAATGCTTTTGTGGCCCCAGGACTGATCAGGGGGCTGACTTTTATCCAAGCTTTTTCTCTAAGTATTGAGAATGGTATAATATCAAGGAAAGAAGAGGGATTTTTATAGCCAAATGCCCCCGAGTTCCAATGCAAGCACGTTAACGCAATAGCTGTGTCATGTTGGGTAAAATCACCTACTGTATCTAAGTTTAATTTTTCATCCTTAAAAAAAATTAGAACAGTAGTCAGTTTATTTGGAGGTTGTGAGAATTTGGAATACAGTGCCTGGTGGAGTCTGGGCAGTGACTGGCTATAGCAGGCGCTCCATTCATGGTATGTGTGTATTTGGGTAGAAATGTAGTCTACTACCCATCCAGCCTCTGCCACAGAGGTGTTTTCCGAGAGAGAGAAATATGGTGAGTTCAACATTGTTGTGTTTTTGAGGTGACCATTCAACATCCAAAGGGAAATATCCAATATCTCTAATTTTCCAATTAGAGACTCTAATTGGAGACTCCAGACTGAGGTATGATGGTGAAGACAGATCCACAGAAAGAAACATGAGAGGGAAACAAAAAGAAATGGAAATTCAAAGTGTGGTAACGAAGGAGATTTCCAGTTAATGGTTCTCACAATATGTTCTTGCTTCTTACCTGTGAGTTTGGTAGACATGCAAATTCTTGTGTCTCCTTCCAGTCAAACAGTCAAGACTGATGTGGGGACACAGAGTTGTAAGAAGCCACCCAGAGGATTCTGATGCATGCTCTTTTAGAGTTATCAGACTCATGGCTACTGTAGCTCCAAAACAGAAGGGGGCTAAGAATTATGTTTGAGGTATACCCACTTTCAGAAATCTAGAAGAAGAAAAAGGGCAAGTCAAGGAGATAAAGAGTAATAATCTGCAAGGAAGGAAGATAACAACTGGGTTAATTGCTGCATGGGACCCAAAGAAGGATGTTTCCCGAGAAAGGTTTTCAAGACAGTTGAATGGTAGTGAGAACTCAAGGATGATAAGAAATGATATCTTTTTACTTATTAAGAATGGAATATTACTTAACCATTAAAAAGAATGAACTTGAGTCATTTGTCGAGATGCAGATGGACCTAGAGTCTGTCATAAAAAGTAAGAAAGAGAAAAACAAATATTGTGTGTTAACATAAATATGTGAAATCTAGAAAAATGGTACAGATGAAACTTTTTGCAGGGCAGGATAGAGAGCAGATGTAGAGAATGGACATATGGACACAGAGGAGGGGGAAGGGGTGAATGGAACCAATTGGGAGAGTAGCATTGACATATATTCACTACTATGTATAAAGCAGATAGCTAGCGGGAAGCTCCTGTGCAGCACAGGGAGCTCAGCTCTGGGCTCTGTGATGACCTAGAGCGGTGGCGTGGTGCTGGGTGGGAGGCAGGCTCAAGAAGGAGGAGATATACGTATGCATATAGTTGATTCATCTCCCTGTACAGCAGAAACTAACATAGCATGGTAAGTAATTAATTCCATTAAAAAAAAAAGAAGTTACATAATTTTCACTATGTTCCAATAATGAAAGTCAGTATTTAGGAAGTAATTAGATATTAGATAATGAGAAGAAAGAAATCATATGAGCAGAGCAATCATTCAAGAACATTCTCTCGAGGAACAGAAAGAGAGAAACATGATGCTAGCCGATGTACTGGGGGGGCAATGTATGGCAAAAAATCCACCATGATATTGTAAAGTAATTAGCCTCCAATTAAAATAAATAAATTAATATTTTTAAAAAGGATCTGCACATATTTAAGGAAAGTCAGAGGGGGAAATGCCCTTGTGTTGGGGAAGAAATTGTTTCAGAATACTTAGATGATATACAGTAAGTTCCTACATATGAACAAATTCCCTTTCGAGAGCACATTCGTAAATCCAATTTGTTCGTAAGTCCAACAAAGTTAGCCTAGGTACTCAGCTAACACAATCAGCTATACTTTTCATTCAAATAATACATAAAAAACAAACACAAAAATAAACAAAACGTGCTTAACCTTACAGTAGAGCATCTTGAGAATTACAATAGTACAGAAGAGCAACCAGCATACCGGGTCTGGCATGGAGTGAACAGACAAGAAGAGCTGCTGACTGGAGGGAGGAGAGGAGATGGGAGAAGGGAGGGCTGAAGGCTTGTCAGCAGCAGCAGACGGAGGGCAGGCTGCAATTTCACTCACGCCTGATGTTGGCAGCACGGGCTCTTATTCCTTGCTGGTTTCAGTTCTATCTACCGTCCTGGAAAACGATCCAGTGGTGTCTGAATCCAGTGATGTCTCTTTTCTCTCATCATAGATGGCGTGGCAGCATTGGATTATGTTCTGAACAGCTTCTGCAGCCCTCATGTACCATTCTGCGTTCAGGTCCTGTGCCGCAACAAGTAACCCTGCCTGCTTAAATAAACAAAGGGCATCTGCATCCCCTGCATGATGCATCTCTTCAGTTCTTCAGTTACTTCTTCTTGTTTCTCTTCATCCTTTCTGCGGGCACATTGGCATCTTTGAAAGCTCTCAAACTTGAAGGTTCTTATGTAGGAGGCTGTATGGGAAACATGGGCACAAATGTGGCAGGGATGAATAGGAGTCGGGAGAGAAAAAAGGAGGAGCCGTGGCTTCTGTTTTCAGACAAGAGGGTGGCAAGAGGCACTGAAGCTGAAAGGCAGACTCTGTGCTCTGGAGCCAGATAGTCTGGGGTTCTACTTCTGCTACTTCCTGGTCACATGACCTTGAGAAAGTAACTTCAGGTGTTCCTGTCTCAGGGTCCTCATCTATAACAGTTAGTGGCAGTGCCTGCCTCCCTGGGGTTGTGATGACTAACAAAAACAGGTCTACAGAGAGAGCTCATAGAAAGGGTTATAAAAGTGTCAACTAAATAAAATAAATAGAGATGGACATTAAAGAGGTTTTGAAGAGGAGACCCATGAATGCTTGACACAATGACTTTGTTTCTGGTGAATGAGTGAGTGAGTGAGTGAAGTTGCTCAGTCGTGTCCAACTCTTTGCGACCCTGTGGACTGTAGCCCCCCAGGCTCCTCTGTCCATGGGGTTCTCCAGGCAAGAATACTGGAGTGGGTTGCCATTTCCTTCTCCAGGGGATCTTCCCGACCCAGGGATCGGACCCAGGGATCGAACCCACGTCTCCCGCCTTGCAGGCAGACGCTTTACCGTCTGAACTGAAGGGTTTGCTGCTGCTGCTGCTGCTGCTGCTAAGTCGCTTCAGTTGTGTCCGACTCTGTGCGACCCCATAGACGGCAGCCCACCAGGGTCCCCCGTCCCTGGGATTCTCCAGGCAAGAACACTGGAGTGGTGTGTCATTGCCTTCTCCGGAACTGAAGGGTTTAGAGGCCGTCAAATGGACATGACCTTTAAAGGTAATTTTGATGGTTTTACATAGAAATGACCTCTAATGGAAGAGAACACAAATGGGAACTATTTGAGACACATTTCTATGTAAAATGTAGTTTGCACATAATTCAGCATTTTAAATGAGCACTCTGCAACCCAGACCAAATATCAATCATGTCTTGAGGTTTTCTACTATGTACCAACATCAAATCTACATAGGAACAAATGTTACTCCTGCTTTTCTCTTCTATATCAAATGTCCTGAAGCCTTTGTCTCTCTGGAGCAAGGCCGAGTTTCTGAAGGCACATTCCAGTATAAACATCATCGATGGAGTAGAGAAGGACCTGGTCAGTCACATTGTACAGTCTCAGGACCAGGTGGCCGGAGTAGAGGAATCCACCTCCTCCTGCATAAGGCGGGTAGACACCAGTGTAAACAACTTCCGGAATGTAGTACTTGAGTTTCTTATCCCGATGAGTTCCAGCATTATGAATCACGTCACCAATAAACAAATCTTTGGCTTTGTTCCCGGATAAGCTATTCAAGTAATTCAGGAGATGATGGGTGTTCACAAAAACATCATCATCGCCCTTGAACACGAACTCGGCATTTGGACAGGAAGTGCTCACCCACCTGAGAAAGAGTACTTCTTTCAGAGACAAGTTGAAGAATGTATCTCTGTAGTTCCACAAAAGAATGTCTTGGTGCTTCTCACTCTCAAATTTCAGCATATCTGAAAGGTCAGACATATTTAAAATCTCCAAAACCTAAAATCCACTTACAGAAGACTAGGGTCGGGCCCGTGAAGACCAAATGGTCCCAGTGTGGGATGCTACTGACAGCTGACTGTGCATGGATGAGCTAGCAGTGGGCAGCGGTGAGAACCCAGGACGGCCAGGGTCAAGATATGGTATCCCAAGTGCTGTGCCTTATTGGCTGCTTGCCAGGAAAGGGGGAACTTGGGAATGAGTGGGCCTGGGGTAGTCAATGGAGCAGTGTGTCTTGGTGGGAGGTTAGAGGCAGAAGCATCTGGGGAGGTAATGGGGGAGATGTGGAAGGGGCTGAACTTAGAGAACAGACTGAGCGAGGAGTTAGGTGTTGCCAGGAGAAGATGGGATGAGTGGAGGAGAAACTCTGGATTGCCTTGGAGTATAAATAAGAGGTCATATGTGCATTAAAGCATGTGCTTCCTAAGGGGTCTGTGCAAGCATGGGACTGGGACATGCAGGCTCTATCACATAAGCAAGAGATGTTGTTATCCAAGATACCATTAGTATGTTAGACAGTGTATGTATAGGTAATAGAGTGTAAGGCAGGCTTTAGTAAGATCATGAAAGAAATTTCAACATGTCACCCAGTGTACTAGGAACGTCAGCACACACTCTTATTTCATCTTTATACCCTCTATAAACAAGAAGCAGGTCTAGTGATTATACTCTACAGATCAGGAAACTGAGATGCCAAGGTGCTGAGTAGTTGTTTTATATCCTATGGGTGGTACAGGTCAGATTCAAGTCCATATCTTTTTTCTTTTTATTGTATGTTGGAATATAGTTGATTAGCAATGTTGTGTTAGTTTCAGGTGTACAGCAAAGTGGTTCAGTTATACTATACATGTATCTATTCTTTTTCAAATTCTCAGGTCCACATCAGTCGATTCCAAAGTCCATTCTCTTTTCACGTTATCAGAACAAATACTGCAGGATGTTAAGCATGCTAAAATGCCCTATGATCAGTTGTAGGAAGTACTCAAAAGAATGGGGTTGCCATCCCATTTTTTTTAACATGGAAATCCCTTTCTCTCTAGCTTTCTTTAGGGTGACAGGTTAGATACTCTAATTGGACAACACAAATATACAACCTAAAGTGTAACCCAAGAGTTAACCACTAAGTGATTTTTGTTTTGTTTTGCTTTGCTTTACAATTTGGAAGCATTCATTTCTGGACTGGTATATCCATTCCAGGTTTATATCCATGTCTAATTAAAGAACCAACAAAGACACTAACCAATTAACGATCATGACTTGCCCTGCCAGTTATCTTTGTTCATATTAGTACTCTAATTCAATCAAACTAGGAATTTGCAACTAGTTATATCACGTAAAAGAAGAGAGTTACATAGACATTGCTTGTGTGTTTTCTTTGGACTTTTTCAAAAGTCCCTGACAAAAATTTCAAAGCCTCTGTCCTTGTGATGTAAAAGTTGTTCTTATATTGACTAGATGAAAAAACATTACTAAGCAAAACCTCTGAGGAGAATTTATAGTCAATCTTTACCAACATAGATTATCATTTGAACGAAATCAAATGCTGTTTGCAGTTTTGAAAGTATTCAGTAGTTCTCCATGGCTTAGGAAAGCTCCCTAAGCCTGTGAGTTTTGCAGATGACAAAGTGCTTTGCTGTTTGTATGTTACTCTCTTTCTTGAGGTGATGGTTCTCAGAACAGTCAGCAGCATCAGTATCACCCGGGACCTCATTAGAGATGCAAATCCTTCAGGCCCACCTCATACCTGCTGAGTCAGTATTTCTGGGAGTTGGGCCCAGCAATCTGTGTGTCAATAAGTCCTCCAAGATATTCTGGGGCACATCAAAGTCTGAGAATCATTGACTTGAAGTTGGTCAGGTTGTAAATGCAGCACAGCAGTCCTGGCATCCTGGTGAATCTGTAATTTACTAAATAGTAACTAATACATAGATCTACAAAAGAAACTTTTTTTACAGTTGTTTTTCTTATCCCTAAGACATGTAAAAAGCATCTCTGATTGCCAAAATATTGCTCTGTCTTCATTTCTTTTAACTGTGTATATTTTTGGCAATCCTGGGTCTTTGTTGCTGTGCGCGCTTTCTGTGGTTGCAGCGCGCAGGGGCTACTCTTTAGTTGTGGTGAGTGGGCTTCCCATTGTGGTGGCTCCTTTTTCTACTGAGCACTGAGCTCTAGGACACTTGAGCATCAGTAGCTCTGGCTAGGGCTTAGTTGCCTCAAGGGATGAGGGATCTTCCTGGGACCAGAAATTGAACCCGTGTCCCCTGCATTGACGGGTGGATTTTCCACCACCAGACCACCAGGAAGTCCAATTGCTCATTCTTTAAACACTTCCTCCTCCTGGATATTTTCCTCAGTTCTCCCAGCTAGAAAATCTTATATCGTATTCTTTGTAAGTTTAAAAGGAAATTTTGCTTTGTGCAATACAATTGTGAAATCTACTTGGTGTGGATTCAAGAGCTTAATTACCTCTGGAGGGATAAAACCAAATACCCAGATTGCAAAGCCAAGAACAAGTTTCCAGAGTATCAGTTGTCTGTTCTGGGTGACCCTTGTTATCACACACAGGTCTTGGGTGACAGAGAGCTTGGAGGTGTTGTTTGACGGCTTGGCGGGACCCACTGCAGAATCGTTGCACCAAGCATTCAAGGAAGAGTCTTGTCTGGATAGTCTCACCTTGGTTGCCTTTACCAAAGCTCAGTAGTCCTCGGATAAGAGGTGACTGTGTTAGATTGCTAGGCTGCCATAACTAAGTACCACTTAAGCAACAGAAATTTATTTTCTCATAATAAAATGATATGAGATGAAGGTGTCACAGGGGTGATTTATTCTAAGGTCTCTCTCCTCAGCTTGTAAATGACCATCTCTTCCCTCTGTGCCTTTGTCCTAATTTATGATGTTGGTTGGTTTAGGGCCCACCCATAGGACTTGGTTTTATCTTACCCTTTTAAAGGCTGTCTGTCCATATATTTACATTCTGAGGTGCAAGGTGTTAAGACTTCAACATACGAATTTTAAGGCAATATGGTTCTTCCCACAACAGTTATTTCTGGTTTTGACCACTCGTTTTACATATATATATATATATAGTTGTGTCAGACTCTTGCAACCCTATGGACTGTAGCCTGCCAGGCTCCTCTGTCCATGGGATTCTCCAGGTAAGAACACTGGCTAGAGTGGGTTGCCATTTCCTTCTCGAGGGAATCTTCCCAACCCAGGAATTGAACCCAGGCTCCTGCATTGCAGGCAGATTCTTTACCGACTGAGCTACAAGGGAAGCATATAATATATATATTATACACACACAC
This sequence comes from Bos mutus, assembly GCF_027580195.1. Lineage (NCBI taxonomy): Eukaryota > Metazoa > Chordata > Mammalia > Artiodactyla > Bovidae > Bos > Bos mutus. The sequence goes on from NC_091638.1 coordinate 4,333,034, forward strand.
ACACGCATATATTGGCTGCACTGGGTCTTAGCTGTGGCATGTGGGATCTTTAGTTGTACATGGGATCTAGTTTTCCTGACTGGGGATAGAACCTAGGCCCCCTGGGGTGGGATCATGGAGTGTTAACCTCTGGACCACCAGGGAAGTCCCCTGACCGCTTGTTGGTAAAATGAACTTATAAATGCCTCAGAACATTAATGGATTATGGACTTGTTCTCTTGTAGATGAAATCCAGTTGATGTGGTCCCTCAAAGGGATAGTCCCACCACATTCCTACTGGATCCCCAAAGCCGTACATATACCCCATTAGCATCCCCAGATGCCCAAGAATGAATGAGCCATATAGAAGTAGGCAAACAATCACATTGGCTGAAAGGATAATATTCCATCCCTTAAATAAATGTAGTACCTTTGTTCTTGTCTTGGAATCAGTATGGAAGGCATGTGAAAAATGAGTTAGCTGGGAGTTAATTGACTGCAGAACCTATTTTCAGTCTCTGCTTGTATTTTTTGAATTATAATACACAGTGGGTGATTCAGCAAAAGGCTTCAAGAAGAAATTCTTTAAAGAAAGATCTTACTGAATTGATGTCTTCATAATTCATGAGGAGTAGATCCATAATAGCCCTATTTTCTCTTCAATTTTGAAAAATAAAAGATGCCATTAGTTTAAATTAGGCTCATATGTGGAATAATCAAGGGTATCAACAAATCACTCCCATGCTATTCAGGAATGGGAATAAATGACAAAAAGAACAGACTATTTCTTTAAAAAATTAAATGTAAAATCTGTATTGATGGGTTTGGGTAAACTTATTTTGAAGAGTTGATAGACAACGTATGACTTTATAAAACTCGGTTGTGGAAACTCAAAATATAGTAAGTGGGTAGTTGTTGCACATTGACTTCTGTTTGTGATTGCAGAGTCCTCTCAGCTATAAACATGATCTTTTGGGATTGAGCTGTGTTTGGAGAATGTACTCAGGACATTTGGTGACTTTATAGATATGATGTGGAGTTTAATTTTTATATTAAAAGATGTCCTGGCAATGCTGTACGAGCTGCTTCTCATACTGGCTGGAGAAGGCAGTGAGCCCAGATGGAAAGAATTAGGGTAAAAAAGCGTGTTCATTTACTTGTTTCCCCCAAGAAGCTGAAACCCCAGGAAGTTGACTATGGGTAGTATTTTATCTCTTCTAGCTACAGGAAATGAAAATATAGAAAGGAGAATTGGGGACCCTGCTGAGATGTCTATTTCCAGGCATTGTTCAGTAACTTGGTCACATTTTTTCCTCTAATATCAGATTTTGCTTTCCACTTGTGGGTGGCAGTGGGAAAAAAAGAAAAAAATTTTTTCTGAACATAAATAAGTAACAGAATGTAAGTTTAAGAGTAATTTTATCTGAGAAATAATTTTTTTCAGGGTGTATAAAGATGGATTATAGGCAGTAGTTTTTACATTACTTTGATAAGACATCAGTAAGAGTAATTTAATATAATTCTTCACAAGCATATGACATGGATGACTTTTGTCTTTGTGGTGGTTTTAAGTCTCTTCCCCCAAATAGTCTAAACTTGATTTACCTACATCAGGAGTTGACTTTGCAGGGCACAGAGGGCACAAGACCAGTCATGCAGAATGTACCTGTTTGTCACTGTGAGAGTTCAGACATGAACTAGAACCAATGGCCCATTAAATACCCACTTAGTTGTTTAAAGCATATTCTAGCTTTGAGAAATAATTGTTGATACAGAATCTTGTAGCTGAGCCAAGGACTGGAATTCCTGTAACTCTAGTCAGAGTAGAAGCTAAATTAAGCAGTTGTGTTCAAGGATTTTGTGATTCTGCTCCACTGGAAAGTCTCATCTAGAGAGTAATTAGGAACAGGGGAAGCCAAGACATAGCATACTTTGCTTTTTGGTGTGTGTGTGTTTGTGTGTGTATGTGTGTGATTATGTTTTCCATGTATGGTAGTATTGTAATACTTTCTGAATTATAAATTATATTTTTAAGAAACCTAGAGGGGTGGGAGGGGTGAGAGGAAGGAGGTGCTATATGTATAATTATGGCTGATTTGTGTTGTTGTATGGCAGAAACCATTATAACATTGTAAAGAAACTTTCCTCCAAATAAAAAATAAATTAAAAAAAATGTTGCTTGATAAAAGAGTCACAAATGTTTTCTCTGAGAAAGCATTTTGTATTGGGGCTGTGAAAAACTGGAAGTGATTCTTCCCATATACTGTTGATACATTTAATAAAAGAGAAGTCTTCTGTGTAAAAGTGTTATAGGTATATAATATAGGATGCAAGGTATATCGTAGGTTAAAAGTCTCATTGTCAGAGAGAATTCACTGAGATACAGTAACTTTCAATTTCCTCTTTAAAAGACAGAGCTAAGTTTTAATTTAGAGGGTACTTACATGAAAATTTCAGGAGTAGTTTAGAAACCAATTAAAAAGGATTTTTGTCTTAAGGGTTTGTGTGCCTGATGTGAGATGGTTATAAATGCTCTAAATTCTTTTTCTTCCTCTGCATTTTACTTCTCTTATATTGTATTGATGGGTGCTTTGTATGGGGGGGAAATTTCTGCAGATGTTCCCTTTCTTCTCCGTTTTTGTTTTATTCTCTAAGATATGTACAGTTTTGCAAATGTTCACTTGCCTGAATAGTCAAAATCTAGCAAACCTCACTGTAGTTGATGTGTATGGGGGATAGGTACTTTTAACTATTGTCTACTGAACACACTGTTCAAAGATTATATTATTGTCCTGGCTATTTTCCTAAAGGAAAAGCTCTTGGGGTGAAATAAAGCTGTTAAGCTAGGTTGTGTTTGTGTGCTCCAAGGCTGGGGAAGGTGGAAGGATTAAGAATTTAGGGGAAGGGGGAGCTGTATACATACCAGGTTTTAAAGCCACTTCACAGAGCATTTGAAAACCTGAATATCAATAGGTATTTTGTAAAGGAATATTGGGCTTCCCTGGTAGCTCAGATGGTAAAGAATCTGTCTGCAATGCAGGACCTGCGATCGATCCCTGGGTAGGGAAGATCCCCTGGAGGAGGGCATGGCAACCCACTCCAGTATTCTTGCCTAAGAATTCCATGGACAGAGGAGCCTGGGGGGCTACAGTCCACAGGGCCACAAAGAGTCAGACACAACTGAGCAACTAACACTTTCACTTTCTTTCAAAGGAACATTGGCGTAAGAATATTGGTTGATGTACAGGAAAATTTGGCCTTGGAGTACAGAATGTAGCAGGGCAAAGGCTAATAGAGTTTTGCCAAGAGAACACACTGGTCATAGCAAACACTCTCTTCCAACAACAAAAGAGAAGACTCCACACATGGACATCACCAGATGGTCAACACCAAAATCAGATTGATTATATTCTCTGCAGCTAAAGATGGAGAAGCTGTATTCAGCAAAAACAAGACTGGGAGCTGACTATGGCTCAGATCATGAATTCCTTATTGCCAAATTCAGCCTTGAATTTAACAAAGCGGGGAAAACCACTAGACTGTTCAGGTATGACCTAAATCAAATCCATTGTAATTATACACTGGAAGTGAGGGACTAGATCTGAGAGACAGACTGCCTGATGAACTATGGATGGAGGCTCATGACATTGTACAGGAGACAGGAATTAAGATCATCCCCAAGAAAAAGAAAGGCAAAAAGGCTGTCTGAGGAGGCCTTACAAATAGCTGTGAAAAGAAGAGAAGTGAAAAACAAGGAGAAAAGGAAAGATATAACCATTTGAATGCAGAGTTCCAAAAAAATAGCAAGGAGAGATAAGAAAGCCTTCCTCAGTGATCAATGCAAAGAAATAGAGGAAAACTGTAGAATGGGAAAGACTAGAGATATCTTCAAGAAAATTAGATATACCAAGGGAACATTTCATGTAAAAACGGGCTCAATAAAGGACAGAAATGGTATGGACCTAACAGAAGCAGAAGATATTAAGAAGAGGTGGCAGGAATACACAGTAGAACTATACACAAAAGACCTTCACGACCCAGGTAATCATGATAGTGTGTTCACTCACCTAGAGCCAGACATCATGAAATGTGAAGTCAAGTGGGCCTTAACTTGTTCACTACGAACAAAGCTAGTGGAGCTGATGGAATTCCAGTTGAGCTCTTTCATATCCTAAAAGAGGATACTGTGAAAGTGCTGCACTCAATATGCCAGCAAATTTGGAAAACTCAGCAGTGGCCACAAGACTGGAAAAGGTCAGTTTTCTTCCAATCCCAAAGAAAAGCAATGACAAAGAATGCTCAAACTACCACATACTTGTACTCATCTCACATGCTAGTAAAGTAATGCTCAAAATTCTCCAAGCCAGGCTTTAGCATTATGTGAACCATGAACTTCCAGATGTTCAAGCTGGTTTTAGAAAAGGCAGAGGAACCAGAGATCAAATTGCCAACGTCCACTGGATCATCGAAAAAGCAAGAGAGTTCCATGAAAACATCTGTTTTTGTTTTATTGACTATGCCAAAGCCTTTGAGTGTATGGATCACAATAAACTGTGGAAAATTCTGAAAGAGATGGGAATACCAGACCACCTGACCTGCCTCTTGAGAAACCTATATGCAGGCCAGGAAGCAACAGTTAGAACTGGACATAGAACAACAGACTGGTCATTAGGAAAAGGAGTATGTCAAGGCTGTATATTGTCACCCTGCTTATTTAACTTATATGCAGAGTACATTATGAGAAATGCTGGGCTGGAAGAAGCACAAGCTGGAATCAAGATTGCTGGGAGAAATATCAATAACCTCAGATATGCAGATGACACCACCATTATGGCAGAAAGTGAAGAACTGAAGAGCCTTTTGATGAAAGTGAAAGAGGAGAGTGAAAAAGTTGGCTTAAAGCTCAATATTCAGAAAACTAAGATCATGGCATCTGGGCTCATCACTGCATCACAAATAGATAGGGAAACAGTGGCTGACTTTATTTTTGGGGCTTCCAAAATCACTACAGTTGGTGACTGCAGCCATGAAGTTAAAAGATGCTTACTCCTTGGAAAAAAAAGTTATGACTAACCAAGCAGCATATTAAAAAGCAGAGACATTACTTTGTCAAAAATGTCTGTCTAGTCAAGGCTATGGTTTTTCCATTAGTCATGTATGGGTGTGAGAATTGGACTCTAAAGAAAGCTGAGCACTGAAGAATTGATGCTTTTCAACTGTGATGTTGGAGAAGACTCTTGAGAGTCCCTTGGACTGCAAGGAGATCCAACCAGTCCATCCTAAAGGAGATCCATCCTGAGTGTTCATTGGATAGACTGATGTTGAAGCTGAAACTCCAGTACTTTGGCCACCTCATGTGAAGAGTTGACTCATTGGAAAAGACTCTGATGCTGGGAGGGATTGGGGGCAGGAGGAGAAGGGGACGACAGAGGATGAGATGGCTGGATGGCATACCAACTCGATGGAGATGAGTTTGAGTCAACTCTGAGTATTGGTGATGGACAGTGAGGGCTGGCATGCTGTGGTCCATGTGGTCGCAAAGAGTTGGACACAACTGAGTGACTGAAATAACTGAACTGAGTTAAAGTTCAACAGGGCAATAAACTGTAACCTTAAGGTCATCTTCTCCACTGGACAGAATTTATTTACATCCCTGCTCAATAAAAATCCACAAGTTAAAAAAATGGGGTAATAGACATTTGGTAGTGATAAACAACAACAATAAATTGAACCTATGGGTAATTGTGTGATTAAATACATCAAGAACCTAGTTAATAAAACGCCAAAGATTAAAATAAGATCAACATTAATTATAAATGTAAATCATCCTTTCAGCAAGTAACTGCCTGAGAAGTTTTCTTTGTGGAAGGTGTCGACAGTCTAAATAGTAGTGTTTTGTTTTGTTGTTGTTTTGGGATATTTTTGGCTGTGCTGGATCTTTGTTGTGGCATGTGGGCTCTCTACTGGTGTCATATAGGCTCTAGAGTGCGTGGGCGCAGTGGTTGTGGCCTGTGGGTTTAGTTGCCCCATGGCATGTGGTATCTTAGTTCCTTGATCAGGGACTGAATCCCTGCCCCCTGCATTGTAAGACAGAGTCTTTACTACTGGACTGTCAGGAAATTCCCAGTAGTAGTTTCAAGCTGTCACTTGGGATAGAACCTCAACTTCCTCCCACTACTTGTCTACTTCAGAGACTGCGAAGGACTAGAGATAGTTCTACATTGCAGATAAGAGCAAGAAAGTTATTGCAAGTAAAGCTTACATAAATGAGCACTTTTTCTATGCCAACCAGTGTTATCAACACTCTAGGTAAACCCCACTTACCCTCACAACAACCCTATGAAGTAGAGACTATTGCCATCATTTTATAGATTTATAAGTAGATATATACAATTTTAAGTAAATAAATCAATATTAAAAGATAAATTTATATCATGATGGCTTCCCAAGTGGTGCAGTGGTAAAGAATCTGCCTGCTAATGTAAGAGAACCCAGACGTGGATTTGATGCCTCACTCAGGAAGATCCCCTGACAGAGGGCATGGCCAACCACTCCAGTATTCTTGCCTGGGAAATCCCATGGACAGACAGGAGCCTGGCAGGCTACATTCCATGGGATCATAAAAAGTCAGACACTATTGAGAGCTTTTACACTCCACTTATATCATGATAGATGATGAAATGATGCAAAGAGCATATAAGACTTACTTAGCCAATCATATATACTCAGGCTGAACTGAGATTTAAGTTATGGAGGTTGGTCACCACAATATATTCTTTTAATGACTACTCTGCATTGCCCTGAAGGTCAAATATTCGGATTGCCAAAGACATGAAAGTTGATGGAACAAGAAAATTGATATATGTAACTTTTCTATTCTACAGGCTGCACACTACATTATTTAGTTCAGTTCAGTTGCTCAGTTGTGTCCAATCTCTGCAACTCCATAAACTGCAGTATGCCAGGCCTCCCTGTCTATCACCAACTCCCAGAGTTTACCCAAACTCATGCCCATTGAGTTGGTGATGCCTCCATCTCATCCTCTGTCATCCCCTTCTCCTCCTGTCATCAATCTTTCCCAGCATCAAGGTCTTTTCCAATGAGTCTGATCTTCGCATCAGGTGACCAAAGTACTGGAGTTTCAGCTTCAACATCAGTCCATCCAATGAACACTCAGGATGCATCTCCTTTAGGATGGACTGGTTGGATCTCCGTGCAGTCCAAGGGACTCTCAAGAGTCTTCTCCAAAACCACAGTTCAAAAGCATCAATTCTTCAGTGCTCAGCTTTCTTTAGAGTCCAACTCTCACATCCATACATGACTATTGGAAAAACCATAGCCTTGACTAGATGGACCTTTATTGACAAAGTAATGTCTCTGCTTTTGAATATGTTGTCTAGGTTGGTCATAACTTTTCTTCCAAGGAATAAGCATCTTTTAACTTCATGGCTGCAATCACCATCTGCAGTGATTTTGGAGCCCCTCAAAATAAAGTCAGCCATGGTTTCCACTGTTTCCCCATCTATTTCCCATGAAGTGATGGGACCAGATGCCATGATCTTCGTTTTCTGAATATTGAGCTTTAAGCCAGATTTTCCACTCTCCCCTTTCACTTTCATCAAGAGGCTCTTCAGTTCTTCTTCACTTTCTGCCATAATGGTGGTGTCATCTGCATATCTGAGGCTATTGATATTTCTCCCGACAATCTTGATTCCAGCTTGTGCTTCATCCAGCCCAGTGTTTCTCATGATGTACTCTGCATATAAGTTAAATAAGCAGGGTGACAATATACAGCCTTGATGTACTCCTTTTCCTATTTGGAACCAGTCTGTTGTTTTATGTCCAGTTCTAACTGTTGCTTCCTGGCCTGCATATAGGTTTCTCAAGAGGCAGATCAGGTGGTCTGGTATTCCCATCTCTTTCAGAATTTTCCACAGTTCATTGTGATCCACACAGTGAAAGGCTTTGCCATAGTCAATAAAACAGAAATAGATGTTTTCCTGGAACTCTCTTGCTTTTTCAGTGATCCAGTGGATGTTGGCAATTTGATCTCTGATTCCTCTGCCTTTTCTAAAACCAGCTTGAACATCTGGAAGTTCATGGTTCACATAATGCTGAAGCCTGGCTTCAAGAATTTGGGGCATTACTTTACTAGCATGTGAGATGAGTACAATTGTATGGTAGTTTGAGCATTCTTTGGCATTGCCTTTCTTTGGGATTGGAATGAAAACTGACCTTTTCCAGTCCTGTGGCCACTGCTAAGTTTTCCAAATTTGCTGGCATATTGAGTGCAGCACTTTCACAGTATCGTCTTTTAGGATTTGAAAGAGCTCAACTGGAATTCCATCAGCTCCACTAGCTTTGTTCGTAGTGAACAAGTTAAGGCCCACTTGACTTCACATTCCATGATGTCTGGCTCTAGGTGAATGAACACATCATCATGATTACCTGGGTCATGAAGGTCTTTTGTGTATAGTTCTACTGTGTATTCCTGCCACCTCTTCTTAATATCTTCTGCTTCTGTTAGGTCCATACCATTTCTGTCCTTTATTGAGCCCGTTTTTACATGAAATGTTCCCTTCGTATCTCTAATTTTCTTGAAGAGATCTCTAGTCTTTCCCATTCTATTGTTTACCTCTATTTGTTTGCATTGAACACTGATGAAGGCTTTCTTATCTCTCCTTGCTATTCTTTGGAACTCTGCATTCAAATGGTTATATCTTTCCTTTTCTCCTTGTTTTTCGCTTCTCCTCTTTTCACAGCTATTTTTAAGGCCTCCTCAGACAGCCATTTTGCTTTTTTGCATTTCTTTTTCTTGGGGATTGAAAAGTTGTTGCTTACCCATGAAAAGCCGCCAGGATTCTTGGCCTCCGGAGGAGAAGAATTTAATCCAGGGCCAGAGACAAGGCTTGATCGCTCAGAGCTTTTGTGTAATAAAGTTTTATTAAAGTATAAAGGAGATAGAGAAAGCTTCTGGCATATGGCTGGGAGTACCCCACTGCTAGTCTTCATCTGGATGTTATATAGTCACTAGCAGTCTGTTAATGAAAGAAAGGAATGTCTTAAAACTTAGAATGACACCAGGCCCCTCATCCATAGTTGGATTTTGGGATAATCTTGGCTCCAGAGGATTCATTCCGGGCCATTCTTGAATCTTGTAGAAGGGCAGATTACCATACAAATAGTTTCATTTACATAGATTAGGGGAACAATATCTGAGTATAACATAATGTTTTGTCAAGTAGCTTCTTAGCCATTAGGCAGAACCGACCTGAAGACAGAGTCTGGGGTAAATGCATAGTACATTAACATTATGTATGTTATTATTATGCTTAAGACAAACATTTCCATAAGAAAAATGCATTGGTTAACTCCAGGTTTGAGAGTAGTTAACTTCAGGTGAAACTAGGTGTCATTATTGCAACACAGTATTTTAAGAGAAGCCTCCTTTTAAATTTGTATAGAGAAGGAAAAAAATACCTCTAGTTTGTTTCCTCCTGCCTCTTAAGAGAGATAAAAATGTCTGACACTTGCAGCCTATTTCCTCTGTTTGGAGACCCCTGGCCTTCCTGCCTGTTACCCTCTCAGGATAGTCTTGATCCCTGTCTCCTGTACAATGTCACGAACCTCTGTCCATAGTTCATCAGGCACTCTGTCTATCAGATCTAGGCCCTTAAATCTATTTCTCACTTCCACTGTATAATCATAAGGGATTTGATTTAGGTCATACCTGAATGGTCTAGTGTTTTTCCCTACTTTCTTAAATTTAAGGCTGGATTTGGCAATAAGGAGTTCATGATCTGAGCCACAGTCAGCTCCTGGTCTTGTTTTTGCTGACTGTATAGAGCTTCTCCATCTTTGGCTGCAAAGAATATAATCAATCTGATTTTGGTGTTACCCATCTGGTGATGTCCATGTGTAGAGTCTTCTCCTGTGTTGTTGGAAGAGAGTGTTCGCTATGACCAGTGTGTTCTCTTGGCAAAACTCTATTACCTTTCCCTGCTTAATTCTATACTCGAAGGCTAAATTTGCCTGTTACTCCAGGTGTTTCTTGACTTCCTACTTTTGCATTCCAGTCCCCTATAATGAAAAGGACATCTTTTTTGGGTGTTAGTTCTAAAAGGTCTTGTAGGTCTTCATAGAACCATTCAACTTCAACTTCTTCAACGTTACTGGTCGGGGCATAGACTTGAATTACCATGATATTGAATGGTTTGCCTTGGAAATGAACAGAGATCATTCTGTTGTTTTTGAGATTTAATCACTGCACAAAATTCAAAAATGTCATATTCAAGTGCCTACTATTAACTTTCACAAATTATGAGATTTTGATCAAATTACTGATCTTTTAGAACATACTTTCTTCTTCTGCAAAATAGTCATAGATATTTTCAACCCTAGCTGTCTTTGATTTTGTCTTATATATGGTGATGCAGGAGAAGAATGGGTACTAAGTATACAAGTGGCTGAAGCTTCACGGTTATGTGGGTGAAATCTGCCCAGTTCAGCATTGGACAGCTCCAGCCCAGTTTTACCTGACTTAACAAGGGTGGAGCTTGTAGACGAGAATCATTGCAAACCCCTTCCACTGATCTCAGTGCTGTTTCTGTTGTGACCTACCAATAGCTCAGCTCCTATTGGAATGATTTTCAAGGCTATAGGTGATATTATTATAATAACAGTGAAAGTGACTGAAAGTGAAAGTTACTCAGTCGTGTCCAACTCTTTGTGACCCCCATGGGCTATAAAGTCCATGGAATTCTCCAGGCCAGAATACTGGAGTGGGTAGCTGTTCCCTTTCCCAGGGGATCTTCCCAACCCAGGATTGAACTCAGGTCTCCTGCATTGCAAGTGGATTCTATACCCGCTGAGCCACAAGGGAAGCATTCTCAGCACTATGCTATTTTCAACACTAGAATTTTAATAAATGACCACTGAAATGCTCCAAAGCATCAATGATATAGTAAAAGGCGGTTAAAATGCAAAAGAAATGTTTAATATTCATTAAACACAGAATCTTTAATATTTAGCCTATGTTCTTAATACATGGAGTCTTTAATATTTAGCCAATGTTCTTACACTTCCTTGTTGTTGATGTTCAGTTACTAAGATGTGTCCAGCTCTTTGCAACGGTAGCACACCAGGCTCCTCTGTCTTCCACTATCTCCCAGAGTTGCTCAAATTCACATCCATGGAGTCCATGATGCCCTCAATCATCTCATCCTCTGCTGCCAACTTCTCCTTTTGCCTTCAATCTTTCTCAGCATCAGAGTCTTTTCCAATGAGTTTCACATCACATGGCCAAAGTATTGGAATTTCAACTTCAGCAACAGTCCTTCCAATGAATGTACAGGGTTGATTTCTTTTAGGATTGACTGGTTTGATCTCCTTACAGTCCAAGAGACTCTCTCAAGGGTCACTTCCAGCACCACAGTTTGAAAGCATCAACTCTTTGGTGCTCAGCCTTCTTTATGATCCAACTTTCATAACTGTACATGACTACTAGAAAAACACAGCTTTCACTATGTGGGTGTTTGTTTGCAAAGTGATCTCTCTTAGGAACACAAAATTATAGGAAAACTTGCCAGAGATTTTCTGACCATACCTGAAATCTTGAACATAATAAACTTAGTCCTTAAATTTGCATTATAACTTATCCATGTCTTATGTTGATCCAGAAGCATCCTTCATGGAATCCTAAAGAAGGACCAGGTTGTAGGAATTATCTTCCTTGTCTCATCATTTATACTTCATAAATGGGCTTGATAAGATTTTCTCATTCCCCTTATCCCTCATCTTTAAAAAAACCTGACAGTAGATTTTCTGATAGAGTTATAAAATAATTAATACAGATATGATGTATCTAGATATATATGGTAGAAATTTGTTGTAGAGGAAGCATCATAGATAACCTATATAATTTGTTATTTACCACAGATCTTTATTAAGCTTCTATTACCATGCGCTAGGCATGGGGAACACAAAACTCAGTCCTTACCCTGTATTAACTTACAGTAAAATTAATACCATTTTAGTAGCCAAAAAAAAGTCCTATTTGTCCTAGGACCTACTAGGAATGACAGCATTTCAATGTAACGTTCTTGCAAATCCTGCAAGGTGATTATTCCTGTTCTCATTTTTACAAACGAGAAAGTGGGCTTGGAGAAGTTATGCTGAACTGCTCAGAATCAGAGAGCTAGCTAAGCGCCAGAGTTGGACACAGGCGCTGATCAGTCTGGTTCCAAGTTATGTGCATTTTTCCATGAATCCACAGAGTATAATTTGCTTTGATCACAATCACACACAATCCCCTCTCAGCCAGCTATGACAGCCTGACAGGTTTATTTTCGAAGGTTCAACCCAGTGATTATGGAGGGAAGGAAGCCCATTCCCAAGCTGTAAAGAGGTGCTGGTAAAGAGAGGTTATCCAGCTGTGAAATGGGGATTCAGAGCTTGTTTGCTTGGTTTATTCCTGCTTAACTGTGTGTGCACCAATGTTCATCACAGTGTTTTAAGTATCTTCAATGAGTTACAATAACATGAATTTTTCTCTCTCTCTTTCAGGTATGGAAAAATCGTATCCACAAAGGCAATCCTTGACAAAAACACAAATCAATGCAAAGGTATGTGTCAGGACATCTGTAAGTGAGCTCACACCTGTGTGTTCCACCGATGCCTCCTGCCAGGCAAGGCCTGGGCATCAGCTGCACGAGGATTCCTGTGTACAGTATATGGCATCCTGTTTATAATGATGCCTGGGCTTTGATCAGTTGCGTTTCTAGTAACATTGCTCATTAATTTTTTTTCATTTACAAACAAAATGAAAATCACAAATCAGAAAAAGTATGAAATTACTTCAGCATAAGACTAAATTACCTCCTAACAACTCTGGGTTGTCTGATTTGAATGATATCATCAGTGATGCAAATTGATTTCCTATATAAAAATGAGGAACTCTGGGGAAAACTTTCCATGCCAAACACAGTTTCATTTATCTGTTGTTTAAGGCTTTAGCTACATTGTTTGACTAGGAATGGATTTACTGGTGGGCCCATTGTGTCTAAGCCTCAGCTGTAAGCATCTCAAGGGATCTCAGAATTTGTATCATATCAAGGCTTTTTCCTTTTCCTGGAAATATTTCTGAAGTTATTTGACTATATCTGTGGCTCATGTATTTTTCATGTCTGGGAATCCATACTCTTTTAAGGGTGGCATTCATTTATTCATGAAATCTAAATGATCTGTCTTGCTTGACTCAGTTTTTACTGGAAAGTTGGAACGCTTCTTGTAACATGTGTTATTTGCTGTTTCTCTAATCCAGTCATTTTTATAACACCAACATCAAGAAATATGTTAGATACAAGGTCATTCTAAACATTGCCCCTGTTTCTCATACAAACGCAATGTATACAAATTTGAGGGACATTTAAATGCTGCAGGTATATATCCTGACTTAATTGGGGAATGGTCAGATTCAGTTCAGCAATTAAAGAAAAAGTGGCATTCCTTTTCTCCTATAAACTCACAAATGTTCTAGGAATTTAGCTACTAGAAGACAAAAAGTGGTAAGACAACATTTCATCATCTAATAGCTCAATTTCTAGTTGAAAATGAAACTACCAAGAAAACCAAGAAACTAATCTTAATATATGTGTTGGGATCCATACACCTAATATATGTGAGAGTATAGCAGAGATGGCTACAATACAGGAATCCACAAAATATGGTGAGAGGAGAATATGAGGATTCCCTTTTGGACCATGAAGTTTGAAAAGGCAGAATGAATGGGCATGGAAAGGTTGATGCTCAGGAGGAAGAATTTCAGAATGTAATTGAGCAGACTCACATACCAGAAATAGAAAAATGCCCCAGTAAGGGTATCATTAGAAGGAAGGAAGGGGTCAGAATTTTGGAGGCATTTTTAGAGTTATCCTGAATGTTTTGAACTTAATTCTCTATGTAACTGTTGCTGTTTTTTTTTTTTTTTTCTGAGCAGAAATGATATGATTTTATCTTGAGTTCTAGTTATTTTGCCAAAGCAAGTGAAACCGAGTTACAAAGGGGAGGAAACAGGAGGCAGAGAGAAAACAATGCAGATTTGAAATACATAGATGACCAGGAAAATGAGGAAGGTCCTCCAGGCACGGGTAGAGAAATGGAAAGGGAGGTACCATGAGCTTTCAAAGGTAGAATTAGATATTTTCTATGAAGGTGAAAGGACATGGGTAATTAAATTCACATATTGAACTGTTGTGATTGGGAGGAGGGCTGTGTCAATGACTGAGGCAGGAAGTCCAGAAAGAGTATGAGTGAGTCTTGGGGAGAAGTGCTGAGCTTATGTATCAGATGCCCTGATCTAGAGGTCTTGGGGTAGCATCCTTGAGGGAGAGGTCAAGCCAGAGCTACAAGGAAGCTCAGAGTTGCTATGGTTGCCATAACCAAGGGAGTGCATAATGACACCAAAGGATCCTTGTAGGGGAGGGGATGGAGTGGGGGGCATGAGGTAGGCAGCTAAAAACTGAACCTTGGATGATGTATAGGTACAGAGTTGGGCCACGACTGTGAGTAACTCTTCACTCTCATCCAGTGGGAAGCATGTGTGTGTGAGAAGCATTAGACTGTTAATTATATTGCTTCCAGACATACCTGACTGATCCCAAAGTCTTTGGGGTAAAAATATTTATAGGAACAGGCTTCCCTGGTGGTTCAACAGTAAAGAAGCCATCTGCAGTGCAGGAGCCGCAAGAGACATGGGTTCAGTCCCTGGGTCAGGAAGATCCCCTGGAGGAGGGCATGGCAACCCACTCCAGTATTCCTACCTGGAGAATCCCATGGACAGAAGAGCCTGGCAGGCTACAGTCCATGGGGTCACAAAAGAGGCAGACACTACTGAAGCAACTTAGCACACACGCACTTGTCTGTAGGAACAATCAGAGACCACTGAGGCAGCCACTTCAGGCAGTCAGTTATATTGATTGAGCCCCACTCAGAAAGGCAGATGCTTCACAGACAAGTGAGTCCTGCAAACCACAGTGGATCCCATGACATGTCTGATCCAAGGAGTGGTCTATATGAGGGGACCCTCCAGTAGGCAAAGGTTTGCTCAAGAGTGCAGGCATCTCTTGTCTGTGTACAATACTGGGGACAACAAAAGCATTGGTTGCTAACCTGGAAAAACTGTATTCTTGTACTGTAATAACGAGGTTTGAAGAGGAAGAGGATGTAGCTGAAATGGATTGTCAAGAGTTTCCATATGTAGTCATCTCTTAATTGTGGAGTTCTTGATCTGGACAAATGCTATGGGTATCATTCTCTGAATGCCTAAGACTCCTATCCACATTATCCTCTAACTGCTTATTTAATTGCCTTTGTCTCTCTCCAAAGAGACCTTTTTAGTCAATGAAGACAGGACCTGTGTAATCTAGAAAATGTTATCTTTGGAGCAGGAAATTGCAGGGGAATGTGTCATTGTCTATTGGAAATACTTGAAAAAAATATTAGAACATGTCTCTGGTTTAAAGTCAACTTTCTCTATGTGTTTTTTAATGTACATATCAGTATAATTTTTCAAATGCTTGTTTTAACACATAAATATATAAATATTGAGTTTACTATTCCATGATATTTTTATTCATAAGTCTATGGATGTAAAAAGTAGTTTTGGAGAGTACTTGTCTCAAACATAAGAAGCACTGATAAATTTGGAAGGAGAAAATGAGCGGAGGAAAAGAGAGGAGAAAGGGAGGAACCACCTGGGGACATCACTGGAGGAGGGTACATAAGGATGGTTTTATGAGAGGTAGATCTTTTGTCTTGAGGCTCATGTGAAAAAGTTGGGGGCATCATGTAGTTGAAGACTCCAGGGGCCTTTTCTGGCCCCAGTGTTTTGAGCCTGTGGGTGGTGGTGATAGCCAAAACTCAACTTTCACCAAGGACGTGGTGGGGGCAAGGGGTAGCCTAAAACTAAATCTTAGTGACAGAGAGGTACCACTGCCACTTCCGTGTTTGGGGAAAAATACCACTTTAATGATATTTTTGAGTCATATTTAGAGTATTTTGTTTTTCAGAAAAATGGCCCCTAAAATAGTTACAGATAGAAATTCCTTAAAATTGGAAGTGAGAGTGCAATAGCATTTATGGAAAATGGTTTATAGTTGTCGATGTGTGCAAGCAAGTTGCTGAAGTTGGGGGGAAGGTCATTATGACATGTAAGGAGTTGATGGGACCAGACCCCAGAGCAGCACTGAAGTATTGATTTAAATAGCCAAGAATTGGAGCAGGTGTAATGTTGGGAAAATGGACTGGTCCTAAAAGTATTTGTGGAGAAATCATAGGAAAGATACCAAGAGTTTGAAGGCCATCGGGGACAGGAAGGTGTGTTGGTTATAAACTGTTGTGATGTGAGATTCCAGTTGGAGATTTGAGGTAGGAGGGAAGCCATTCAGAGTTAGGAGCAACAAGGACTTCCCACTTATACATCCAATGAGAAAAGGGGTGGTTGGGGGAAAACACGTTTGGGAGGGCTACAAAAGCCCCATGTCCCCAGGATGAATTAGTTAATGATTGGAAAGATACAAGTCAAAGCAATTCGCAGTGATAGTTTACATCCACTCACATAGCAGACATAACTTGCAGGCCCTCCAATGCTGGACGCTGTGAAACGGATTCACCCCTTCTTTATCTGTTGTGCTCAGTCACTCAGTCATGTGTGACTCTTTGCTACACTATGGACTGTAGCCCACCAGGCTCTTCTGTCCAAGAGGTTTTTCAGGAGACAATATTGGAGTGGGTTAGGACCGTGCTAACTTGGTAGTGTCTTTTAAAAAATCAATATGAAAGAGCAATCAGAGATGTACTATGATGTTAGTGATTCTAGTGAGATGTCCCAAATATTGTATTCAGACATATTTTTAAAGATGTTTCATATGCTGATGCTTGCTGCTAAGTTGCTTCAGTCGTGTCCGACTCTGTGTGACCCCATAGATGGCAGCCCACCAGGCTCCGCTGTCCCTGGGATTCTCCAGGCAAGAACACTGGAGCGGGTTGCCGTTTCCTTCACCAGTGCCTGAAAGTGAAAAGTGAAAGTGAAGTCGCTCAGTCGTGTCCAACTCTTCGGGACCCCATGGACTGCAGCCTACCAGGCTCCTCCATCCATGGGATTTTCCAGGCAAGAGTACTGGAGTGGGGTGATGCTTAGCACCCCTGTATTCTCTTTATGAGAGCAAATATAGGAAAACTCTGATTCTAGGGTTTGGAGCATCTACTACTGTTCTATGGCCATTGTTGAGAGGACTGAACTATGGCCCACCATGGGATTGTTTATTAGAGGAAGTTAAATGAAGAATGTAAAATCATGCGTATGGTAAATATGGGCTATGAAATATTTGCTCATGGTTGGGCTTCCCCAGTGGCTCAGCAGTAAAGAATCCTTCTATGATGCAGGAGACACAGAAGATATAGTCCCAGGGATGGAAGGATACCCTGGAGGGGGGCATGTCAACCCACTCCAGTGTTCTTGCCAGGAAAATCCCACTGACAGAGAACCCTGGTGGGCTAGAGCCCATAGGGTTGGTTGCAAAGAATCAGGCGTGACTGAAGTGACTGAGCATGGCATGGCACACTGCTCATGGTTACGTCTGGGGTGGGGCCAGAATGCCTGGTGTGAGCACTGCCCACTTTGTAGCCTTGTGACCTGTGGTCAGTCTTTCAACTCTGCTGAGTGCCTCAGTTTCCCCATCTATAAAATCGTAACAATAATAGGGCGTGCCTTGATAATCAAATGGGCTTTCCTTGTGACTCAGCTGGGAAAGAGTCCTCCTGCAATGTGGGAGACCTGGGTTCGATCCCTGGGTTGGGAAGATCCCCTGGAGAATGGAAAGGCTACTCATTCCAGTATTCTGGCCTGGAGAATTCCATGGACTATATGGGGTCACAAGAGTTGGACATGACCAAGCAACTTCCACTTTTCACTTTGATAATCAAATGAGTTAATACATGGATAATGTTCAACAATATCTCATATTGACTGTTTCCATAAAACACTGTGAATATTAAGCAAAAAAAAAGTTTGTATTAAGGTGATAAATTATTATTAACTTTACACTTATCCAAATGTGTTTGTCTTTTCAGGCAAAAACAAAAATAAAAAACCTAAGCAAAGACAGCTCTTGGAAAAATTAAAGTGGTTTCAATTATTTTTCCAATATTGTGACTCTTTCTGTGATTTCTGGGTAGCACATAACTATCCTTGTTTATTTTTGCAAAATAACATTAGCTGAGAATAACTGAATACAGAGAGGATGTTACTCTCTGCTTTTTTAGTGAGAAGGTAAAAGAGAGTTCTTCTTGACCATTGCTTTCTTAAGGAAAGAAAGTGAAAGGTGTCTGAGGTGACATTTTAATTGAGTTAATTATTGTTATTGTTTTTACTTTTGGCTCTGATGGGGGCTCATTGCGGGGTGCAGGCGTTCTCCAGTTGCAGTGTGAGGTGGCTTCTCCTGTCAAGGCGTCCGACTCAGCAGTTGCTCTGTGGCATTGGGATCTTGTTTGCTGACCAGGGCTTGAACCTGTGTCCTCTGCAGTGCAAGGCAGATTCTTAACCACTGGACCACCAGGGAAGTCCTGGGGTGGCTTTTTTAAGCAAATCACTAAGGGCCTTGAGCCTGTCATTAGAAATTGAAAATTGGATTTGGTCTTCTTGGAGACACTTGCTTTTGAATCATTTGCAATGTGGCCTCCCGACTCAGGCTATGCAAACAAAACCAAGTATTATGAAGACAGGATTTATTGATTCTGTTTTGAAAGATATGATATGAATTCAGTTTTTCATGAGCTGATGAAAGCAAGGTATGAGATGGTGCATGCACTAGTCTCCTTAGAGGTGAAAAGAAAAGGCATCAAAATTAATTTTGAGATAATAAACCAATTTTGGATACTTCCTGTATCTTAGCATCCGAAAGAAAGGTTGTTGTTCCCTTCCACACTGCGTCATGCACCGCCCCCCCCGCCCCCGCCTCCCCAGGTTCTCTAAGTCTGTAGGGTAGGCAGGCCCAGATAAACACACTCGCTCTATTGTGGAAGGGCTCTCGGGGAACTCTTTCAACATAACCCCTCGTTTTCAGGATTGTTCTTTCTTGGGTGGTGGCTGCGGCAGCTTTCATTCTGTATAATATGGCCGCATAAAGCAAAACAGTCACCAGCAGGCCCGAATGACTAGAAACTGATGAACAAAGCAGGCCGCAGCTCCAGATGGAGAGTAATGGAAAACAGACTGCAGTTCATTCAGCCACTCAAACACCGGGACCCAATAAGAGCTATTGCACAAGTCACAGAGATTTGCATGGCTTTGTTTTCGGTTTTTTGTTTTTCCCATGTGTTTTCCTCCCGGGTCCAGTGTATTTGCTAATTTAAAAAAGTCAAGGGAAATGGAACGAAAGAAGCCATTGAAAACAAGGTGTAAATCTTCCATGAATTGACTTGTCTCTGCCTTTTCCTGCTTTTTAAGTTTGGCTTCCTCCATACCACCCCCCACCCCTGCCAGCCATTTTTTTCCTGACAGGCTATGTGTTTAGAGCAGAGGGAATGAGTAATGGATATTCCATAGAAAGTTTCCATGCTTAATAGCCAAAGGATATAAGAGCCGTGAGAGTGTGCCAAGCATACCGACTTCTAAGAGCTTGAAATACTCCCTTCTGTCTTTGTTGTCACAGGCTGGTTGAATTATATTTATGGAAGATTATGTTGCCTTTACCATTTCACTGGACCCCTAAAATCAAAGATGAAGACAATAATCCAAAGGCTCTGAAATCATCCATGAAATTTATTCATTCTTTATTAAATGAAACCATAAATTGTTTTTCTTCTCTAAAAGGAATAATTCTGCATACTCGATTCATTTGTACAGAGAGGGATAGAACCCACCTAGATTGTTTCCAGGAGGGGTGTGAATAAGTACATTTAGCAGTTATAGATTTATAACTGTGTTACCTGCTTTTTAAAATTATTTCCGGGGACTTCTCTGGCAGTCCAGTGGTTAAGACTTCATCCTCCAATGCAGGGGGTGTGGGTTCAATTCCTGGTCAAGGCACTAAGATCCTCCATGCCTTATGGCCAAAAAGTCAAAAGATAAAACAGAAGCAATATTGTAACAAATTCAATAAGGCTTAAAAAATGATCCACATAGAAAAAGCTTTAAAAATGTTGAAAAATAAAAAATAAAATTATATAAAAGTATTTCTGGGTAACTAAGTAGGAGGTGGTTTACAAGAACAAAGTTGAAATTAATCCATTTTGTTTATTATTTAATTTTCTCCCTTACTTACTGAAGGGGAGTATTTATATAGCAAGTGGGGAAAGTGTAGGAGATTTGCATTACACCCCATGAACCTGGATGGGGGAATAGATGCTCTATTTTGTTATATTTTTCAGTAGCCTTGGTCTCAGGTAGCCTCAGCCTGCTTGGAGTGGGGTTTTGGTTTCTAGCCAGAGATTCAGCCCAGGTCATGGCTATAAGAGTACTGAATCCTAGCCACTAGACCAGTGGTCAGTGATAAGGCCCTGACTCTTTGACTTTGCAGGGAAGAATTCCCACAAAGATGGAAAGTCCTGAAGCAAATAAACTATTTCTTAGACAGAAAAAACAAAAAAACAAAAAAAAACACGAGTATGGTACATGTGGATAGACACGCATGTCTATCCAGTCTCCATGGGCAGACTCAGAGGGTCTGTGCCCTTGAAATGGTTTATGTTACTTTTGGGGGCATTTCTTCCAGTTTTCCTTTTGATTTGCCTGGTTGAAAGTCCGTATTTGGTACATCCCAGGATTCTCCCATGTGTGTGCACGCATCTTTTAGCCAAAGTAGATACTACCACAGAGGCCTCTTAGAATCACTCCCCTTTGACTTCTAAGGAGCCTACTGTGCGTGTCATCGGGGAGGTCTCCTGATTGCTAGAATGAGAAATATGTGGTTTGGGCAAGGTCCGTCCCCCACTCTTAATTGTCCTGCTATTCTTGTTTTGGAGCTTCTGTCCATGGGGAATGAATCTCCAATCACTTTACTTGGGTTGGGGGTGAGGGGACGTCTACCTCCTGCCTCAGTGTTTGCAGGGTTTGCAGTAGCCCCTACTGAGGGACAGCCCTAGTAAGTGACACTGACGCGTGCCTGGGTGGAATGTGTATGTGTGAGTAGAACCATTTGATTTCCAGAAAAGAGCATACCTACTTCAGGCTGGTCCACCAGGAAACTTAACAAGAAATGGAAGAAGCTCAACACCATGCAAAGCCTCTTTTCTAGTACCTGTTGTTCCAAATTCAGTGCAGACTAAAGTAAATGCTGTGAAATTTATGAGTGTGAGGAATTGCATCTTGAGAGTCACAGGCTCCTTCACCGGGGTGGGACCACAGTCTCTAGAGCAAGGAGCCCAAAAAGCAAAGTGACTTGAAAAACACATTTATTTCATTTTCAAATATTGGGATTAGGTGAAGTGAAGTCGCTCAGTCATGTCCGACTCTTTGCCACCCCATGGACTGTAGCCTACCAGGCTCTTCTGTCCATGGGATTTTCCAGGCAATAGTACTGGAGTGGATTGCCATTTCCTTCTCCAGGGGATCTTCCCAACCCAGGGACTGAACCTGGGTCTCCTGCATTGTCAACAGACGCTTTACCGTCTGAGCCACCAGGGAAGTAGGTTACCAAAAAAAGATGAAAACACTTCTATGTAGACAACCGCATTTCCCATTTCCCTTCAGGATATGTGATTTTTTCCCTGCACTCCTTTTGTGAATTTTACTCTCATCTAGTCCAGTATTAATTTTACAGCCAGGCATAGGTGCTCAATATATAAACATATGCTGGCTTCCTTTGGTATTGATATTGAGTTTGGTTTTCATTTCAGAAAAAGTTGGTGTAGGAACTTTGGTAATTTCAGTCAGAATTTTCCTATAGGTACCTTTTTATCAATATGGGAAATTTTTATCCTGGGCTTCTTTTGAGAAAATTCCAATGTTTATCGTCTTATAGCCAGACTTAAGAGACAATGCCTACTTTGAGGGTAAATGGTCTCCATGTGTTGTTTCCAACTTAGCCAGACACCTGAAGCTAAAGACACTTCTCCTGTCAAAGATAATCCTTCCAGGGACTTCCCTGGTGGCCCAGTGGTTAAGATGCCAGGCTTTCAGTGCAGGGGCCATGGGCTCCATCCCTGGTCGAGGAACTAAGATCCTGTATGCCACCCTGTGATAATCATTCCACACTTGCTATTCTCAGTTCAGTATATTCAGTATTTTAGAGGGTGCTTTTATGAAAATGATGATGTGATGGTGCTGTGTGAACTTTGAGAAGTCTTTGAGATACATGTAAAGCAAAATATCTACTCATGTTCTGGGAGTCATACAACCGCACATTTTTTCTTTAAGACTCTTATAGCTGTATGTTTACTCAGTATTTGCTTATGATTACCATGATTATACATATTAGGCAAAAGAAATCTCTCCACCAACATTAATATGTAAATTGCTATTTTGAAGTATAAATTTGTATTTGGTATCATTTAGTATCCTTACCTATCTCCCTATCTGTTTTGCATATGAAGAAATTATTTTATGAATCTGTGTTTCATGAATTGACATGTGTTTATTGAGACTGGCATTTTTTAATTTAATTTAATTTTTAAATTAACTGAAGAGTGGTTGATTTACAATGTTGTGTTAATTTCTGCTGTATATTACAGTGACTCAGTTATACGCAAACACACACACACACACACATATATATCCTTGTTATATCCTTTTCCATTGGAGTTTATCCCAGGATATTGAATTTAGTTCCCTGTGAACACAGTAGGACCTGGTTGTTTATCCATGAGACTGGCTTTGCTTATAGTAAAAAGTGTAAGTACTTAAAGGACTTTTCTTCATACTTTTTGGTGATGGCTATATGATAGCCCTCAGGATTTTTCAAGGCCTATAAACCTGATGTCTTTGAGGAAAAGTGCATTCCGTCACGTGCAGGTGGTGGAATTCATTCTCAGTTGGTAGGTTCTGAAAGGAAAAAAAAGTGTGCCTTTGTTCACCCCTTGTCATGATGTTCACTCTGTAGCATGGTTTTACAAGTTAAGAGGTAAAGGAAAAAAGCTCAAGATTCTTGGCTTCCTTATCTTCCTTAGCTTGGAAACCAGAGTAAAAGCATAAAGTAAAGCATAGCTTGTTTACAGGATGGTGAACAGTCATTTGATTTGATGCTTGCCATTGTTCTTATTGACTTAATGACTTCATGTCTTTCTTAAAATAGCTATTTTTCCTTTTCTTCAGTAAAGGAATGAGAACTCTGGAGTAGTAAAGAGAAAAATCCGTGCACATGACTGAAAAAAGTACTGAACTATAAAAACTGAAATTGAATTCGAAGGATGAATGTATCATTTGTTATGATTCTGTAAGTGGCTGTAAGTGGGCTCACATGTCTCTTTATCTATAAAATATTGGTGATATAAGGTCTCTATTTCATAGGATCATTTTAAAAACCAGCTTGGTTTCCCCTGTGTGTTTTGAAACAGAAAATAGCAAGGTTTGCGTTTAATTTGTACTACTTCTCTTAGAAAATGGCAGTTTAATTGCTAGGCATCTGAATAGACGTACTGGTCATTAAGCTGACATTAGCCCTGGGTTGGAAGAAACCTGTATTCATGAAGCATCTATGGGATACCTTGTCTGTGCCGCTTTTGAAGATACAATTTCTCTCAAGAAGAAATAACAAAACGCTTAAGCTGCAGATATAACAGCTGTTCACATCCTCAGGGCTTGTCCACTCTGGGAAAAGCAGGAGCTGAAACAAAAGATTTTAGAGAAGCCAGTGCTAAAAACCACACTAGGCTTTGGGCTTAAAGTTGATGTGAAAAATAATGATGTTTGAGATTGTACTAAATGAAACCAAGTGGCAACATTCCAGGAGACACATTCAGCCACATTTTTAACCCCTTATTACTCAAAGATTCTCATGAAATGTTTTTGAGTAATCAGATCAGAAGGGGTTAAAAACTAGAAAAATCTTTAATTCCATATATATAATATAAAAATTATGGTTAGTGCTATATTCTTCATGGAGAAGCAAGTGATGAAATTAAGAATAATTTGACTATGGAAAGCTATTTGAATTTTATTTTTTAAATAGAAATTTCATTATTTAAGGTGAACGGCATGGTGATGCAATATGCATGAATGCTGTGAAGTGATTACTGTAGTCAAGCTAGTTAATGTGTTACCTCATAGGGTTGTTCAGCCACTCAGTTGTGTCTGACTCTTGGCGACCTCATGGACTGTAGCACGTCAGGCTTTCCTGTCCTTCACCATATCCTGGAGTTTGCTCAAACTCATGTCCATAGAGTTACCATTTGTGTGTGTGTGTGTGTAAGAGAGAGATGAGGGCACTTGAAATCCACTCTGTTAGCACATTTTCAAGATCCAGTTCTGCAGGATTAACTATTTTCATCATGCCTCCCATGAGATCTCTAGACACGATCAGCTTACGAAGCAACAGTTTTGAACCCTTAGACCAGCTTCTCCTCATTCCCCCCACATTTCTACTCTCTGTTTCTGTATATTTGATTTTGAAGTTCCATATGTAAGTGATATGATGCAGCATTTGTCTTTCTGTATATGACTTATTTCATTTAGCATAATGTTCGTTCATCCATGTTGTTACAAATGGCAGGATCTCCTTTCTTAAGGCTGAATAATATTTTGTTGTATACACACACACACACACATACATATATACACACATGCCATATTTTCTTTGTTTATCTGTTGACAGACACTTAGGTTGTTTGCATGTCTTGGCTGTTGTGAATAATACTGCAGTTAACAAGAGGGTGCAGGTATATCTTTGAGGTACTGATTTCTTTTCCTTCAGATAACTACCCAAAAGAGGCATTGCTGAGTTATATGGTATTTTTCTTTCTAGGTTTTTGAGGAACTTCCATACTGTTTTTCCAGGATGGTGGCACCAATTTACATTCCCATTAACAGTGCGTGAAGGTTCCCTTTTGTCTACATACTTGTCAGCATTTGGTATTTTTTTGATAATATTTATCCTAACAGATGGAGCTTTCCACTTGACACTAGTGGTAAAGAACCCACCTGCCAAAGCAGGAAACATAAGAGACTCGGGTTTGATCCCTGGGTTGGGAAGATCGCTGGAGGAGGGCATGGCAGCCCACTCCAGCATCCCATGGATAGAGGAGCCTGGTGGGCTCCAGTCCATGGGGTTGCAGAGTCACACACAACTGAAGTGACTTAGCACGCATGCACACGCATCCTAACAGGTATGAGGTGACACTGTGGTTTTGACTTGCATTTCCCTGAGGATCAGTGATGTTGAACATCTTTTTACTATCTTTGGCCATTTGTATTAATCTATTTTCTTTGGAAAATATCTGTTTGGATCCTTTACCATTTGTTAATAGGGTTGTTTTTGTTTGTTTGTATGCTATTAAGTTGTATGAGTCCCTTATATATTTGGGATTGTTGTTGTTGTTTAGTCAGTAAGTTTTGTCTGATTCTTTTGACCCCATGGACTGAAGCCCATGAGGCTCCTCTGTCCATGGGATTTCCCAGGTAAGAATACTGGAGTGGGTTGCCATTTCCTTCTCCAGGAGATCTTCCAGACCCAGGAATCCAACCCACATCTCCTGGATTGGCAGACGGATATTTCACTGCTGAGCCACCAGGGAAGTCGTATATTTTGGATACTGACCTTTTATCAAATAAAAGTTTTTCAAGTATTTCCTCCCAACTAACAGAAACCCTTAACACAGCAAAGATTACCATATGAAATCTGGAATTTCCTTCAGTGTAACTCACTTTTTAAACATTGTTTTAAATCAAATAAGAATAGCTTCAAGTGAAATATGTATGTGCATATAAAACTTTCATATGTATTAATATATTCATTAATATATAATGTATTTATTACATATATTATTATATGTGTGTATTAATCAGGGGTTTTGTGTATGTGTAAGACAGTGGAAAATATTTATAAGATACTTATATCATGAGAGACTTAAAAATCATATTATAAAGACTTATATCTAAGTTCGTTGGGCTTCTCTAGTGGCTCATGGTGAACAATCTGTCTGCGGTGCAGGAGACTGGGCTTGATTCCTGGGTCGGGAAGATCCCCTGGAGAAGGGAATGGCTACCTGCTCCAGTACTCTTGCCTAGAGAATCCCATGGACAGAGAAGCCTGGCGGGCCACAGTCCATGGGGTCGCAAAGAGTCAGACATGGCTGACTAACACTTGTAGTTTAATAGAACATAATTTCCTTAAAAGAACCTTGAGGCAAAAATGCTCACCATTCTTTGTAACTAAGCATCTTCTGTGTTATATAAATGAAAGAGGTCCTGGGGAGGCTGTGCCTTAGACAGTGGTTGGCTGCTTTGCAATTTCCTTCTGTTGTGAGAAGATAATGCAAGACAAGTAATAAGATATTAACATTGCATACATAATTATCACTTACAAACTTGATCAAGCATTGAGATAATGTGTATATGTTAGGGTTAGGGTGAAGTCTGTGTAAAAGTTTAACATTTCTCCTTGCCGCATCGTATTTCCACCTGGCATGTCCTATGAACATGACTATTCGTACAAATCGCACATGGTATTATGTTGTCCAAGTCAGCCTGTCTTTCCCCTATCTTTTTACAGTTACTAATCTAGAACTAGTTCTTTGGCTCTGATTCTTGTTTCAGTAATGATTGGGCTGATCAAAAATTGCATTTGGGTTTTTCTTTAAGACCTTACAGAGTGAACTTTTTGGCCAATCCAATCATTTAAAAAATCATATAAAAGGTAACTTTCCAGATAAAACAGTTTTCCAGTTTATAAGTGACCTTCAGTGGAAAACCAAAAGCTACTATGGTCCATGTGCTGGTGAAAGAATTAGCCATGAAGATAAACTGAAGGGCAGTTGATCTGTTTCATGAAGAAGACAGATGGGTTCTCTGTTAACCCACAGTCTCTTATAGCATCAAGGGCTATCAGACCTATTGGCATTTGCCAACGCTTTTATCCTGTGTATCCCACCTGAATTCCCTTAAGTTCAGGAAGCAAAGTCTTCAGCCTGTTTCTACAAAATTACCCACCTACCAATCAATTCCTAAACCAAGTAAAACAGACTGAATGACAAAGACAGGGGAAAAAAAAAAAAGGGAAGTGGATCTCAGTGGGGTCAGGAATGGTGTCTTTGGTTTATTTGCCCAGGAGAAAACCCTGCTTTACAAAGAAAGCTGGCAAATGAATTGATGAAACCCTGAAGGGTTCTCAGAGGTGCAGTGAACAGTGACTGTGGAGGCAGGAGACATGCTTATACCAATATGCTGAGCAATTCAGCCTTGGTCAAATAGCTGTTCAGTGTCCCAGAGTCTAGAAAGCTCTTAGAACATTCCTGTAATTCATCAACAGGGCAATCTGTCTAATGAAGGATTGTTGTTTGGCTACAACATTACTTGAAAGTATTTAGATGTGAATACTTTTCCGTCGTGCCTAAACCGCTCTGCTGTTTTCATAAAAGCAGCCCACTTCCCTCACTGGTGTACCTGTTTGGCCCCGTAAGGCGTGCATAGATTCAGTTTTTCATAGCTTATGGAATAAGTATCAAGTAATTCCAAAAGTTATTAACATCTCCATTTTACTGCAGATGAAACAAACCTGGAGATGGTGGATAACTTGTGGACCACTTTTACCAAAATCCAATGATAGTCTCTCAAATCTTCACTCTTCACTATTTGCAATTCCTTTTGCAAAATAATCCCCATAAGTAAGACTAGCAGGACCTGGGGCTTCCCAGGTGATGCTAATGGTAAAGAACCTGCCTACCAGTGCAGGAGATGTAGAGATGTGGGTTTGCTCCCTGGGTTGGGAAGATTCACTGGAGGAGGGTATGGCAACTTACTCCAGTATTCTTGCCTGGAGAATCCCATGGACAGAGGAGCCTGGCGGGCTATAGTCAGTCCATAAGGTCGCAAAGAGTGAAGGACATGACTGAAGCAATTTAGCATGCATACAAGACCAGCAGGTAGTAATGATAAACAGACAGAAGCACAGTGTTTTGAGTTTATGTGCAGGCAGAAAGTTTGAAAGAAGCATGCTTTGGTTCTCACCCGCCCCTCCATTATAACAATATTGAAGGGGATTCTAGCTCTGTTGTGTCACGAGACGCAAATGTAAAAGAATGTGCAGGTTGTGCCCTGAAAGCACAGGTACCTTTTGAAAATATTTTGACCATTTTATTTCATTTAGAGCTATTTTCTTTTTTATATCTCTATTTTGGGAATCATTTTCTGTTCACTCCAATTTTGCAGTTAAGTGATATTGACCGATGTCGAGCCTTCCATCTGTGTTAACTTTAATGCGAGGAGCAGTTTAATCGATTTTTAGTGGGAAATATCACAGAATTATGGATGACGGTAGGCGGGCACAGTGCAGTTGATAATTTCTCCTACTCTCAGGATTCAGAATGAGGCATGTGCTTCCTTACAGGGCCCATGTGGAAGAATTTCACAACAAATGTTCTCTTTCCTCTTGTTTAAGTTCTGTTTGGCTGGACTCCCATGTTTGCTCATAGGAATGGGTTAAGACCTCCGAAGAAGCCACTCCATTGCAATTACTTACCCAGACTCCATTCTTTTCTTTAAATAGCTTTCCCTTCATTTTGAAGAATGTTTTGGGGTCCTTGTCTCCCTGAAGGATGAACCTGGGGGTGAATGACTATTTTCTATTTGGATTCTAAAGGTCTGATCAAGTTTGATCAAAAAGGCTTTTACTATGTTGAATTTATCCATAACCAGCAATATACCCAAATTCCTGCTCAGGTCAGTTTTTCCTTTTTCAAGCTGGTTTTTCTCCAGAGATTCTTCCCTAGCCACATAGTTTCCTATTGTCTGAAGTTGCTTTTGAGTCTCTGACTCCACCCTAAGGTTGCCTCATCTCTCATCTCTGTGTTTTAAAGAAACCTTGAGCCTCTGTGCCCTGTTTAGTCAACAGGTACATGCTTTATTTCCTCTCTTTAGAAACCCCTGCTCAAATCTGAGTCTGAATTTTTCTAAGTCTTGGATAGTAACTCTGTTTCTTTCTGGTCTAGTCCCTAAGGGTTATGTGTGTCAGGCCGGATGCTCTCCTTCCAAACGCAGACTTTAAATGTAGGTCCTACTTACGTAGGGACTGTTGAGAGAATCAGTTTGCTTCTCCAATACCACTGTCTGCATTTAGCCTGTTTTCATGGCTGAGAGTTTTGTAGCAAAAGTAGCCATTTCCTATTTGTAACCAAAATTAAGTCATTCTGAGGAAGGGCATGAATGTTTTGCGGGGTTTCTTGTCAAGCTCAAGATTGTTATAATAGGCAGCCAGGAAGTCGCCTTGCCCTGGAAACTATAACGTTCAACGTTGGCACAGCGTCTGTGTTCCTCCGTAGTAACCGGCTGACTTGGCTATTGCCAGAGTTCCTTGAATATTTTGGACAAACAATGAGAAAAAAAGGGAAAGCTTTCTCATTTGGATTTCACTCGAGAGTTCAAGTGTTACCTGAAGCTCTGCACTGCCGGTGGTTTCATTCAGGCTTTGTTCTATGAACAATTTGTAGATGATTGTGTTCAGAGTTCCCAGCTGTCATTAGCTAACTGCACACGTGTGGAAACACAGGGGCTGTGACCCTCAGATCCACTCCAGAAATACAAAGTCAGTCTCCAAGTTTAGAGAGGAAATGCTTCCCTCTCTCCAGCCAGGAACTGGGGCTGATGCTCTGCCCAGGTCATACAGACGTTGTCCCCACCAGCAGGGAAAAAAATGACCTCCCGGGTAACATGTGCATCATTAAGACTTAACCATGTCCTTGGTCCATGGCTTGGTGGCTTATTTAAAGCACAGAGACTGGTAGGTCTAAGCCTTAAAGCGTAGACCCAAACAAAGTGGAAATGAGTGATAATTGGTGAAATTATTGATCATTTATCTGTAAGAAGCAACCAAGAGAAAAATTAAAGGGGCCATAGAGATGCCTCGTTTTTATCAGCCTTTTATAAAAGCAAAAGTTGTTTGTTTTATTCTTTGATGACTACATTTCAAGAGTCACTACATTTTTTAGTCCTTTCCGTAAAATAAACTCACTCTTGCCCTTTTTTTCCTAAAGATGTGTTCTTTCAGGTATGGTAAAGCTAGAGTCATGAATGTGTCAACTTCGCTTTGTACTGCTGAAAATTTGGAACTAAATTAAATACTCTAAAATAAAGAATGACTAAACTCGTATTAAAGCAATGGAGTATTTTACAACTGTTTGAAAAGATCATTGTTCACACTTTGTGGCATGGGAAACTAGCTGTAGTACGATGTAAAAAAGAAAAATAGAAAAACTTCTGTATGTTCTGCTACTAACCAGGTCAAAAGATAATGCCAGGTCAAAAGATAATAACCAGGTCAATAGATACATGTAACTATTGGTTGACATTTATCTCTTCTCTTCTGGATTGTAAATTCTTTGAGGGAGGGATTGTATTTTCTTATATCTGCAAAACCAAGACCTGGCCTGTAATAAGGGCTCATAAGTATTTCTCAGTTAATGCATTACAAGATAGCCCCAATAAAGCAAATCATGAAATTGTATCTAAAATCTGAACAATGTTCTGTAAAATTAATACATTCAAAAGGCTATGAACTTGAAGAAATCATGGAGCTGTGACTAAAGATTCTTTGATGGTGATATACTGATTCTTTAATCTACTCTCTCTATATTTTACTGTGATATCTAGATAAAAATAAGTCAAGAAGTGTCAGCATAACTTACCAGTTCTGAAATGCAACAAGAAGAAAACATTTATTCAATAATGAGAAAGTTTAAAGATGTGTATCTTCATTGAAATTCGATTATATTTATACATATTTGACTCTCTAGCATTTGAATGATTGGAGAAGGAAATGGCAACCCACTCCAGTGTTCTTGCCTGGAGAATCCCAGGGACGGGGGAGCCTGGTGGGCTGCCATCTATGGGGTCGCACAGAGTCGAACACGACTGAAGTGACTTAGCAGCAGCAGCAGCAGCAGCATTTGAATGAGATGTCATAAATGATAAACTTCTAACTATCATAGAGTACAAGGCTTTTCATGGTGCGGACTATTCTCCACTCTCTAACTCCAGGAATACTGCACTTTTTGTAAAATGTGAGCCCTGCCAAGCCCCAGCCCTGGAGAGCTTTCATTGTAATTCCTGGGTAGTTCCTAGCTGCTAGCGCAGTGGACAACACAGGCAGCCATGTGATGACCCTGGTCAGTTCTTACCTCTAACCGTGTAGCTAATCATTCCCAACTATTAATAAGTCATATGCAAAGGCACTATGGGAACAAGCATTATACCTCTCATTTAATAATAAAACCTGGTATTTACTGAGCACTTACTACGTACAGAAATTATGCTGAGAGCTTCAAATACATGATGGTAGGTTTTTCAAATTGTTTTAATTATTATCTCTATTTTATAGGTATGAGAGACGAGCAACTTGCCCTTGTCTCCACAATCACGAAATAGCAGGTGTGGGATGTAAATTCAGGTCTGCTTTGTTCTAAAGTCCCGCCACTAATCTCTTACCTCCCACTCCTCCCCTGAGCTGCTTGTGCTCTCCCTTGGTCTGGGAGATTCAGCTGATGAGAACAAAGTCTTCGAAGCTTTCTCTCTCCCTCCACCCCTGCCCAAGCCAATCTACACACCCTTCCTCTATCTTTCTTTCTTTCTTTTCTTTTTTTTTTTTAGTTTTGTTTTCTTTCTTTTTTTTTAATTTTATTTTATTTAACTTTACAATATTGTATTGGTTTTACTCTTTGTTTTCCCAAAAGTCTCCCTAGTACTTAGAAAACTGGATATAATCAGTGTGTGTGTGTGTGTGTCTATGTGTGTGTGTGTGTTTAATTGTACCTCTTAGATGATGGGCTTATCATGGACAAGAATTATACACTTCTTCAGGATACACTTTTATCTTGTCCATTTCTTGTTCACTTGTGCTTAGCACATGTGTGGCACAGTCATTATCCCATGAATGTCTAGAAGAATACAATAATAAATGGATGAACCACATCTTAGGTTCTCAGTACCTGGATATAGCACCAAGAAAACATCATGCAGGTGATTTTTGTGATTGGAAACCAGGATAAAATTGTAGCCATTTATCACCCAGCTGCCCTAAGCTCATGGTCTTGGTAAGAACATTAGGACTCCAAGTACTTTTGCAGATTCACTACATTCTGTAAACAGCACTTTCATCATGCCCCTTGCTTGGTTAAAACCTGCCCATGACTTGTTATTCCATTCTATATCAAGTCTGAATTCCTCAGGACAGCTTTAAAGGGCCTCCTAATATGAATCAACTCGCAGCGTTTTTCATTCTGTTTCAATATGTACCTTTCACACTAAGCAGACCAGGTATTTAACTCTTGGGTTTTTACTCAACTCATCCTCCCTCCCCCGGTTTTATCTTTTTGGCATCTTCATCTATTTTAAACCAGACTGAGATTATCAGTAAATTAAAATTCTACTTAATAGATGAAAGCTCACCTGTCTACTTTGGCTCTTGGTAAATTCTCTTTTCTATGTATTCTTATTGCCTCTGTCAGATAATTTACCGCTTAATATCATTGACTGTTTTCAGCAATGCTTAAGTTATGTTAGCATTGTTTTCCTTATTAACAGACACCATGCATTTCTCCTGTTATTTCGGACCACCAAATACTGAGTTCCCACTATGGGCCAGGATCTATTTTGCATGTTTTACAAACATTTTTTTAGGAAAAGATTTGAGTTTTCCTTTGGTTAATGACAGAGGAGAAAGTCTGAAAAAGGCAGAATGAATTGACTAAAGTCAAAAAATTGTTCTAAAAATAAGTTTGACTCTTAAACGTGTGACTTGAGAAGGACTCTAACGTTGCATTGTTGTATGTGAACCACGCCTGCGACTGCTCAGTTGTGAAGTCGTGTCCGACCCCATGGACTGTAGCCTGCCAGGCTCCTCTGTCCATGGGATTTTCCAGGCAAGAATTCTGGAATAGGTTTCCATTTCCTCCTCCAGGGGATCTTCCTGACCCAGGGATCGAACCTACATCTCCTACTTTGGCCGACGGATTCTTTACCAATGAGCCACCTGAGAAGCCATATGTGAACGGATGACAGCATAAAACCAGTTCTGTGCTTGGGTGTCTTGTGTGACTTTAGTATTTAGGATCTTCTGATGGTTGTTGGTGCCTCTTGAGTTGCTATTTTTGTTCTACTGATCACCTCATGTCCAAAGACCTCAGACCTATGTTTAGCCCAGCACTTGGTCAATGAATGGTGTTGGTTATAAAGGGAAACATGGGGAAAAGGTTTTGAATGGGTAGGCAAAAACAAGAAGGCAAGCATGGGCCCTCCTCACAGGATCATCATATATAAAGAATAACACCCTTCGTGCCTTTATTTGCAGAGTATTCTTCCATCATTTCACCATTTTATAGAAATAATAACAAAATGGGATTTTCATATTATGACTTAAAAGTTGAGGGGTCCCACTGTGTCTTAGGAATGAATGAAAACACATGTGTCACAAGACTAACTGAAAACAGAAATTTCATATCTGGCCATGTTCAGAGTCACTTCGCTGATAATATGCTCCTGAGTTTGGAATTCCTTGGAGAGCAGAAGTTGGAAAGGAAATGGTGAGCTATTCCAGTAACATTTGGTTTAAATTTACATGTAATTAAAATTCTGATGTTATGGTACTAATACTTTTCTTTTCTTGGTTTCAGAGACATTAGTTTTTTTTTTTTTTTTTTTGGATACATTTAGCAAAAGTCTCCCTTTTGCTATAATTTCTATTTATTAAGATTATTGAAAATAAAAGGCAAGAGAGTAAAACATGAAAAAGTCTATAGCTTCCCTATCTCTCAAGAGATAGTCACTAGGCTTTTTTAGCAAGTGGAGGTCTGCCCTGTCACATTATATCATGCTGGTTAGTAAATAAATACCTAAGTCTAAGTTTGGGATATGAGCATTTGAAAAAAAAAAAGTAAAAAAGTAATTTATTTTTTAGCTGCAACAGGGTGATGAGCACAAAAGGGGGCTTTTGATTCACCTGACATTGTAGTTAGAATTAATTATCTAACGATGAAAAATATTACATGACTCCTTCTTAAAGTTGACAATTAAAATACATGACTATCCTTGAGAATTCTTGGAATAAGGAAATTATATAGTCTTAAAACTTTAAGATTTGCTATCAAGATATAAAAGTAATTGCATTTCTTTACATTTTCCATTTGATGTACAATCCAGCCGTTTTATGGTTTCACCAAGAAACTGACCCAAAGACTTGAGAATTAATACCAAGGATCTTGCAGGAAAAATAAAAAAGAGAACACACTAAACAATACACCACGTGGTGGTGAGGCGAGCTGTAATGTTTCCTTGCAGATCCATACTGGACAAAAGCTGTCTCATATTTCTAACGCCGTGACATGTAAACCACGCTGCATACACACACTTTCAACTCTGGCATTTAGAACGCATGTATATGAGCAGAGGGCCATTCTGACTTCCCATCTTTTCATTACAATCTCTGTAGCAGTTCCAAAAGTCCTTAGCTGGAGGATAGATTTGGAGTCTGCTGCTTTTCTGCTCTCCACACATTCAGGTAACCATTCCAAGGCTGCCAAAATACCACTGTAGAGGGAACTTGGTTTCTGAAACTAGCAGTACCCTATGGTCCTTCCCCACCTACACCCTCATGTCCTCAGCCTGCCTTTTGTCTACAGTTGAATTTTAGCCAAATAATAAGTTTAATCAGAGAAGTGCAAAAACAAAAGGAGACAGTTCAACAAGACTAATAATAGTTTAGTCATTAAGCAAAGTCAAGATGTTTAGTTGCTCTTCATGGGCTATAGATATTATTCGGAGTCATATCCTCTGAGCTGCCTTATAGAGACTAAGACCTCCACCAGGTGGAACAAGTTAACTACATGATGATCAGACTATAGCCATAAGCTGCCACAATTCTAAGAACTGGCTTGAAAGAAATGGGAGCAAACCAACCCTGGAAATGAAAGTTCAAACTACCGCACAATTGCACTCATCCTACATGCTAGCAAAGTAATGCTCAAAATTCTCCAAGCCAGGCTTCAACAGTATGTGAACCATGAAATTCCAGATGTTCAAGCTGGATTTAGAAAAGGCAGAGGAACCAGAGATCAAATTGCCAACATCCGTTGGATCATTGAAAAAGCGAGAGAGTTCCAGAAAAACATCTACTTTTGCTTTATTGACTATGCCAAAGCCTTTGACTGTGTGGATCATAACAAACTGTGGAAAATTCTTCAAGAGATGGAATACCAGACCTCCTGACCTGCCTCCTGAGAAATCTGTATGCAGGTCAGGAAGCAACAGTTAGAACTGGATGTGGAACAGCAGACTGCTTCCAAATCTGGAAGGAGTATTTCAAGGCTGTATATTGTCACCCTGCTTCTTTAACTTATATGCAGAGTACATCATGACAAATGCTGGACTGGATGAAGCACAAACTGGAATCAAGATTGCTGGGAGAAATATCAATAACCTCAGATATGCAGATGACACCACCCTTATGGCAGAAAGTGAAGAGGAACTAAAAAGCCTCTTGATGAAAGTGAAAGTGGAGAGTGAAAAAGTTGGCTTAAAGCTGAACATTCAGAAAACTAAGATCATGGCATCTGGTCCCATCACTTCATGGCAGATAGATGGGAAAACAGTGGAAACAGTGACAGACTTTATTTTTTTTGGACTCCAAAATCACTGCAGATGGTGATTGCAGCCATGAAATTAAGACTCTTGCTCCTTGGAAGAAAAATTATGGCTAACCTAGACACCATATTAAAAAGCAGAGACATTACTTTGCCAACAAAGGTCCATCTGGTTAAAGCCATGGTTTTTCCAATAGTCATGTATGGATGTGAGAGTTAGACTATAAAGAAAGCTGAAAACTGAAGAATTGATGCTTTTGAACTGTGTGTTGGAGAAGACTCTTGAGAGTTCCTTGGACAGCTAGGAGATCCAACCAGTCCATCCTAAAGTAATCAGTCCTGAATATTTATTGGCAGGACTGATGCTGAAGTGGAAACTCCAGTACTTGGCTACCTGATGTGAAGAACTGACTCATTTGAAAAGATCCTGATGCTGGAAAAGACTGAAGGTGGGAGGAGAAGCGGATGACAGAGGATGAGATGGTTGGATGGCATCACCGACTCAATGGACATGAGTTTGAGTAAACTCCAGGATTTGGTGATGGACAGGGAGGCCTGGCGTGCTGCAGTCCAAGGGGTCGCAAAGATTCAGACACGACTGTGCGACTGGACTGAACTGAACTGAAAAAACCAAGATGATGCTGGTCAGACCACTGCATGACCAGTTTCAAAATGACTATGCTGTCTCTACCTGTAGCCCCCTCCCACCATCTATACACTTCTGAAACTACTCTTTAAACACTCTTGCACACTGATTGTCAGTTGGGGTGGGGGGCTAGGGGGTGGGTCTTTGAACTGGAGTATGTCCCCGCACCTGGGTGCTGGCCTTTGAAATAAAGCAAACTTGCCTTTCCGCCAAACTTTTCTTTATTGGCTTTGGAGCCAGGACACCTGGACCCACTTTCACTAACAGATATTAGCACCCAGTGAGGCTGCGCTCTTGCAATATCTTTCTCCCAGAGTTTTCCCCAAGCGAAGCTGCTACCATGATGATGTGGTGGGAGGGCTTCAAGGAGCCACTGCTCACAGCTAGGTGGCCCCGGGAGGAGGTATGGAGGGACGTTCCTAGCAGCTGTCAGTACCATTTGTTTTGAGGATCCTCCCTGTTTCTCCCCTGCTTGGCATTGGCTGCCAACCTGTGTTTTTCCTTGGTGGAATGGAAAGATGCCTCTGGACAAGCTGACGAGCTCCTAGACGCAGTAAATCCACCCGTGTGCACCCAGCTAACTTCTCTTTTGAGGGTGAAGTGCTGTTTGGGCATTTTTTGCCGATTGGTTCTGACAGGTGTCTCCCACTGAGGACTTTATGAGCACTGAGTGTTATTCGGGTGTGTTGGCAGTCAGTTCTGACGTGTATCTGATGTTGAGGCCTGTTTGTGTTGGAAGTGTTTCTTTTCAGACTTCATGTGGGTAATCTTCTGGAGGGTTTGTGACAGCTCTGTCTTCTGCTATGTGAGTCTGTATTCCATTTTGTGTGATTGGTATTCTTGTTGCCTTTTGAAAAATGAGAAATTCCATTTCAGTTCTTCTTCAAACTCTGAAAAATAATGGTTGAGATGAATGAAACTCTTTTGAAACTCCAAAACTGATTCCTTTTGCATATTCAGTCAGAGAAAGCTTGATTGATAAAATCCTTTTTTTTTCCCCCCAGAATTCTTACCCCAAAAGAAGAAAACTATTTCTAAGAGAAAGCTTGAAGTCAACTCATACCATGACCTTGAGATAAAAACTAGCATTCCTGTCCCCAACCCTTCCTTGCTGCCAGCCTCTGAAATGAAGCAAACTTTCCTTTCCACCAACCTTGCCTCTTCATTGCCTTCAGAATGGCAAGCAGCTGGGCCCACTTTTGGTAACATTGCCGTGTGTTCTGTATTTTGTAAATAGACCCTATTATTCTCCATAAGACCCCTTAGCAGCAATTCCAAAGGAGCGGGCTCAAGATTTGATTACCCAGGTCCCTCTCCTGAACACATATTTCACATCTGACATTTACACTGGTTGTGGATAAAGCAGTGTGAACCTTAAAAATGTGTGCGTCTTCCTAGAATACTCTGGCCCAGCAAAGTCTTTCACTGGACTTTGTGCTTTGAGTTGAAATCTTGTCTGATTGGAAAGTGTTTCAGGGAACAGATTTTGTTATTTTTCTAAGCCAGGCTGCAGGAATTGAGCTGGAGATATCACTAACCAAAAGGAATTTATTCTTTTTCCCCCTCAAAGAGCTGGGAACCAAAGGAAATGACTCCAGTGTTGAAAATCCTTTTATTTCCTCTGTGGACTATATCTGTGCAGCTGAGACGAACCTTTCCAGTTGGCCCCCTCCCAGACCGTATGGGAACTGAGATTAGGAAGTGCTGTGGTCAAAATAGTCCTTGGACAAATTGCTTCCAGTCTACAAAACCTCAGAGTTCTTGACAAAGCCATTTTTTTTCTTGCCACGTTTTATTTTTTTCACATGAGTAACTGACCTGTCACTCATTAATTACCCTGCTAGGATTTCTGCAGTTCTTTTAGTAATCTCTATTTGTTCCCCCCATTTCTTTTGGGAGGAGGAAACAGAGTTTGTCAGAGAAGTAGGCAGGGTGTCTGTAAAATTTCTCTCTGTGAGACACCACGCCTTTTGCCCATTTCCATTGCCTTCCATTTGACATAAAAATATTGCTGGGCCACAGTCAAGCTTTTAAAGATGTGCTTTCATCCTTCCCTGATGGCATTCTACACTTTTCTTCTTGCTTTGCTTTTTCATGTCTGAAAATAATAAATACTGGATGAGCCCTCAAAATTCAATATCCATAACTCCCTTTGACATGATTATAGTCTTCACTCTGTGAGATATGATGCTCCCTTGGCTTCCCTACTCGGTCCTGGGGTCTGACTCCTCATTGTGCTTTGGGTGCCCAGCATAGAGCTGGTATGTTTTGTGCCTTCAGACTTATTTACAGAATGTAGTGGGCTCGTGTGGGCAGCATGTCATACCATTGGCATGCATAGAGCAGGTAAAAGACAGATGTAGGACATCCTTTACAAAGTCAGGAACTGTTCTCTAATTCAAGACTGTGCTGAGGGGATAGCAGTGGACACAATACTCTGTTCTTCCAAAAATGCTTAGTTCTTTCGTGTATCTTATCTACTTCATGGGAAGCGATATGGCAGACGCTCCCTTGCTAGGATGAACAATTCTGTACCAACCTAAAGCCTCTCAGACCTTCACAGAGGTGGTTGTTCCTTGTCACAGTGGCTTTCTTCCCAGGAGGTATGTGGATTGAATGGGGACTGGTGGTGGTTCTTATTTAACGCACATGCTACTG
This sequence comes from Bos mutus, assembly GCF_027580195.1. Lineage (NCBI taxonomy): Eukaryota > Metazoa > Chordata > Mammalia > Artiodactyla > Bovidae > Bos > Bos mutus. The sequence continues at coordinate 4,372,092 of NC_091638.1, forward strand.
TATTAAAATGGAATTCAGTAGATGGATATTTAGTATTGAATGGAGTTTATACATGCTAGTTAGTATAACTTGATTTGACCCAAAATTTGTCAAATATGATGGCTTTCACATTTTTTAAATGAAGTATAGTAGATTTACAATATTGTGTTTGTTTCAGGTATACAGTGATTTGATTACATGTATTTCTTTCAGATTATTTTTCCTTATAAGTTATTTTTAAAAATTGGACTTAATTCCCTATGCTATACAGTAGGTCCTTGCTGTTTATCTATTTTATATATAATAGTGTATATATGTTAGTCTCAAACTCCTAAATTTTTGCCCCCCTTTCCTCTTTTGTAAACATAAGTTTGTTTTCTAAGTCTGTGGGCCAAGTTTTGTTTTGTAAATAGTTCATTTGTATGATTTTTATGTGTGTGTTAGTCAGGCCTGTCTGACTCTTCATGACCCCGTAAACTGTAGCCCACCAGGCTCCTCTGTCTATGGAATTCTCTAGGCAAGAATACTGGAGTGGGTTATCATGCTTTTCTCCAGGGAATCTTTCTGAAGAAGAAGGAATTGAACCTGCATCTCTTGTGTCTCCTGCATTGCAAGCAGATTCTTTACCATCTGAGCCACCAGGGAAGCCCAGAGTCCAAATGATATGATCTTTGCCTTTCTCTGACTTCACTTAGTATGATCATTTCTAGGTCCATCTGTGTTCCTGCCAATAGCATTATTTCATTCTTTTTTGTGACTGATTATACTTCAAATATGTATTTTTTGACAGACACTGTGCTTGGCACTGGCATAGGAAACAGGAAAGGTGTATTGCCTATAGTCAGAGAGTAGGACAGGCACACGCTCTGTACATGTATATGTAAGACTAAAACATAAGATGAACACGATAGCTGATAGTATGTAATGGCCAGTGAGCACTTTTTACATGTCAGACATTCTTGTAATGAATCCAATTTCTTGAGTTCATTTAATCCTCCCAATGACTCCATGAAATAGGTATAAAGGTTATTAGCATTTCACAGGCGAGGATAGCCTGGCACTCTTCTCAGCATCACTCAGCCTCCTATCCATGCAGCCGGAGTCCAGACAGTTTCAGGATAAATCCTCTCACCTGCTATGCAATCAACTCGAGTGCTCTTGGGCAAAAATGAGGAAGTAGTTACATTTACCCTCAGTTTAGAAAAGGCACACAGGAAAGTTTCAGGGAGGAGGTGATATTTGAGCTTGACTCTAAAAGGTCAGTGAGAGCTTATGCAGTAGAAATGGCAGAGAGAGCTTTACCTGGAATAGGGAAGTACTGGCAATGGCCGAAAGTTCCAGTAGAGCATGGTGTTTTCTGATGGTTTAAAAGTTCAGGGCTTGCATGCATGGGAACAGGAAGTGACATAACCTGAAATGCAAGCTCAAATTCTCTTGTGAATTTTTCATGTATTAAAGCCAGAGTAAAGAAACTATTGCCAAGGAAATGGGGACCAAAGAGAGATTTATAGACAGAGGAAGATAAATGTGGTCAGAGCTACCTTTTTGGAAACTCAATTCTAGCAAAAGATCTGCGGATGAGAGAGGAGGACAGCTAGATGCAGCAACACAGAAGGATGAATCCTTTCTCTTGCTTCCATCTTGTAGCAACAGAAAATATGGCCAAACAGGGATGCAAGCTGTGCTTCTCCATAAGCATAAGGAGGAGGCTGAAGGAAGGTGGGAAAGGAAACCCAGAGCCAATGTGGAGAGTCCATCATTAGGAGCCTGTCCTTGGCATATGCCCCTTGTCTTCAAGCCTTCGACCTGTGGCTGTAGATCTCCTCACGTCTACTTTATCAGCATCTCAGGAAGAATGACAAGACTAAAGGGCAAAGGACCAGTGGCAGCTGAGTATGGCTTTGTTCAAGAGCTTTCCACATATGTGTCTTTGGCCCCAGACTGTAACAGAGTCATGGGTGCAGGATACTTAGGTGAGGCTGGAAATTGTGGTTCATGTAGCTGGGCACATTGCCAACCATTAATAAATATCGATAAATAATAAATAGGAACAGAATTCTATCACAGTGGATATTACAATTGTCTCTGTGAGAGTTTTCTTTTTAAATATGTTCTCTTTCAACCCACTTTGAGGGTTTTTTAATTTTTTTTTATTTTTAAAATATGGAACACTTCACGAATTTGCGTGTCATCCTTGCACAGGGGCCATGCTAATCTTCTCTGTATCATTCCAATTTTAGTATATGTGCTGCCGAAGCAAGCACGAGGGTTTTTTTAAATCATAATTAGATATTAAATTTCAAAAGCTTTTTCTGCATCTATTGAGATGGTCATATGACTTTTCAATTTGTTAATGTGATTTATCACTTTGTTTTTGCAGATTTTCCCATGGTGTATGATTTTTATTATTTTTTAATTTATTTATTTTAATTGGAGGCTAATTACAATATTGTAGTGTTTTTTTTTTGCCATACATTGACATGAATCAGCCATGGGTGTGCATGTGTTCCCCATCCTGAACCCCCTTCCCACCTCCCTCCTCATCCCATCCTTCTGGGTTATCCCAGTGCACCAGACCTGAGCACCCTGTCTCATGTATTGAACCTGTACGGGTGATCTGTTTCACATATGATAATATACGTGTTTCAGTGCTATTCTCTCAAATCATCCCACCCTCCTCTTCTCCCACAGAGTTAATGTATAACTGAATTTGGTTTGCTAATATTTTGTTGAGAAATTTTGCATCATTCATCAGTAACAGTGACCTTTATTTTTCTTTTTTGTGATACCTTTGTCTAGTTTTGATATCATGGTCCTTGCTGGCCTCATAGTATAAGTTCAGTAACATTCATTCCTCTTCAGTTTTTTGAAATAATTTGAAAAGGATGGGCAAGGGGCTTTGGAAATAGAAAAGGTGAAGTAGAGACACATTTTAAAGGTGAGGATCTGAAAGACCCAGGTACCAATAAGATGAGGCAGGCTGGGGATGGGGAGGCATCAAGGAAGATGCTATATTTGTCAACTGGATCAGTGATAATGGTTTTAACTGATATGAGGAGAAAAAAAAATCAGTTTTATGGACAAAGCAGTGCATGTGATTCAGATATGTTGAGTCAGATACAGCACTGGGACATCCCTTGTAAAAGTTGGTATAAGTAGACTTAAAGTTGTGGCGATGATGACATGGATGTCAGTTCACTCTGAACCACAACAGCTGATTAAGTCACCTAAGGAGAGCATACAGGGTGGCAGATACCACAAGACCAAAGAGATGAACTCTTTAAGGACAAAGCAGAAAAAGTCAGGGAAACAGACAGGGAGCGATGCCGTAAAAGTGAACAGGAGCACTTCTAGAAAGAGATTCTCAACAATGTCAAGTACCTTGAAGATTCCAGATTCCAAGGAAGATAGTGGGTCAGCAATTAGGTCATTATTAGTTTACAACAGATGCTAGAAAAATAAGCATGTTGATATATATACGTCATAACTTTTTTTTTCTTTTTAATTGGAGGCTAATTACTTTACAATATTGTGGTGGTTTTGCCATACATTCACATGAATCAGCCATGGGTGTACATGTGTTCCTCATCCTGACCCTCCTTCCCACCTCTCTCCCCATCCCATCCCTCAGGGTCATCCCAGTGCACCAGCGCTGAGCACCCTGCCTCATGCATCAAACCTGGACTGGTGATCTATTTCACATATGATAATATACATGTTTCAATGCTATTCTCTCAAATTATCCCACCCTCGCCTTCTCCCACAGAGTCCAACAGTCTGTTCTTTACATCTGTGTCTGTTTTGCTATCTCGCATATAGGGTCATTGTTACCATCTTTCTAAATTCCATATATCTGCATTATGTATTGGTGCTTTTCTGACTTACTTCGCTCTGTATAATAGGTTCCATTTTCATCCACCTCATTAGAACAGATTCAAGTACATTCTTTTTAATAGCGGAGTAATATTGCATTGTGTATATGTACCACTGCTTTCTTATCCATTTGTCTGCCAATGGACATCCAGGTTGCTTCCATGTCCCAGCTATTGTAAACAGTGCTGCAGTGAACATTGAGGTACACGTGTCTCTTTCAATTCTGGTTTCCTCAGAGTGTATGCCCAGCATTGGGATTGCTGTGTTGTATCGCAGTTCTATCTCCAGCTTTTTAAGGAATCTCCACGCTATTCTCCATAGTGGCTGTACTAGTTTGTATTCCCACCAAGAGTGTGAGAGGGTTCCTTTTTCTCCACACCCTCTCCAGCATTTATTGTTTGTAGACTTTTTAGATAGCAGCCATTCTGACTGGCATGAGATGGTACATTGTGGTTTTAATTTGCATTTCTCTGATAATAAGTGATGTTGAGCATCTTTTCATGTGTTTGATATCCATTTGTATGCCTTCTTTGGAGAAATGTCTGTTTAGTTCTTTGACCCATTTTTTTATTGGATCACTTATTTTTCTGGTATTGAGCTACATGAGCTGCTTGTATATTTTTGAGATTAATTATTTGTCAGTTGTTTCATTTGCTATTATTTTCTCCCATTCTGAAGGCTATCTTTTCACCTTGCTTGTAGTTTCCTTCTTTGTGGAAAAGCTTTTACGTTTAATTAGGTCCCATTTGTTTATTTTTGCTTTTATTTCCATTACTCTGGGAGGTGGGTCATAAAAGATCCTGCTGTGATTTATGTCATAGAGTGTTTTGCCTATGTTTTCCTCTAGGAGTTTTATAGTTTCTTGTCTTATATTTAGATCTTTAATCCATTTTGAGTTTATTTTTGTGAATGGTGTTAGAAAGTGTTCTAGTTTCATTCTTTTACAAGTGGTTGACCAGTTTTCCCAGCACTACTTGTTGAAGAGATTGTCTTTTCTCCACTGTATATTCTTGCCTCCTTTGTCAAAGATAAGGTGTCCATAGGTGCATGGATTTATCTCTGGGCTTTCTATTTTGTTCCATTGATCTATGTTTCTGTCTTTGTGCCAATGCCATACTGTCTTGATGACTGTTGCTATGTGGTATAGCCTGAAGTCAGGCAGGTTGATTCCTCCATTTCCATTCATCTTTCTCAAGATTTCTTTGGCTATTCGAGGTTTTTTGTAATTCCATACAAATTGTGAAATTATTTGTTGTAATTCTCTGAAAAATACTGTTGGTAGCTTGATAGGGATTGCATTGAATCTATAGATTGCTTTGGGTAGTATACTCATTTTCACTATATTGATTCTTCTGATCCATGAACATGGTACATTTCTCCTTCTATTAGTATCCTCTTTGATTTCTTTCATCAGTGTTTTATAGTTTTCTATATATAGGTCTTTTGTTTCTTTAGGTAGATTTATTCCTAAGTATTTTATTATTTTCATTGCACTGGTGAATGGAATTGTTTCCTAAATTTCTCTTTCTGTTTTCTCATTGTTAGTGTATAGGAACACAAGGGGTTTCTGTGTGTTAATTTTACATCCTGCAATTTTACTATATTCGTTAATTAGCTCCAGTAATTTTCTGGTGGAGTCTTTAGGGCTTTCTATGTAGAGGATCATGTCATCTGCAAACAGTGAGAGTTTTACTTCTTCTTTTCCAATCTGGATTCCTTTTATTTCTTTTTCTGCTCTGATTGCTGTGGCCAAAACTTACAAAACTATGTTGAATAGTAGTGGTGAGAATGGGTATCCTTGTCTTGTTCCTGATTTGAGGGGAAATGCTTTCAATTTTTCACCATTGAGGATAATGTTTGCTGTGGTTTATCATATATGGCTTTTATTATGTTGAGGTATGTTCCTCCTATGCCTGCTTTCTAGAGGGTTTTTAATCATAAATGGATGTTGAATTTTGTCAAAGGCTTTCTCTGCATCTATTGAGATAATCATATGGTTTTTATCTTTTAATTTGTTAATGTGGTGTATCACATTGATTGATTTGCGAATAATGAAGAATCCTTGCATCCCTGGGATAAAGCCCACTTGGTCATGAGGTATGATCTTTTTAATATGTTGTTAGATTCTGTTTGCTAAAATTTTGTTAAGGATTTTTGCATCTATGTTCATCAGTGATATTGACTTGTAGTTTTCTTTTTTTTGTGGCATCTTTGTTTGGTTTTGGTATTAGGGTGATGGTGGCCTCATAGAATGAGTTTGGAACTTTACCTTCCTCTGCAGTTTTCTGGAAGAGTTTGAGTAAGACAGGTGTTAGCTCTTCTCTAAATTTTTGGTAGAATTCAGCTGTGAAGCCATCTGGTCCTGGGCTTTTGTTTGTTGGAAGATTTCTGATTACAGTTTTGATTTCTGTATTTGTGATGGGTCTGTTAAGACCTTCTATTTCTTCCTGGTTCAGTTTTGTAAAGTTATACTTTTCTGAGAATTTTCCATTTCTTCCAAGTTGTCCATTTTATCGGCACATAGTTGCTGATAGTAGTCTCTTTTGATCCTTTGTATTTCTGTGTTGTCTGTTGTGATTTCTCCATTTCCATTTCTAACTTTGTTGATTTGATTCTTCTCCCTTTGTTTCTTGATGAATCTGGCTATTGGTTTGTCTATTTTATTTATCCTCTCAAAGAACCAGCTTTTAGCTTTGCTGAATTTTGCTATGATCTCTTTTGTTTCTTTTGCATTTATTTCTGCCCTAATTTTTGTGATTTCTTTCCTTCTACTAACCCTAGGGTTCTTCATTTCTTCCTTTTCTAGTTGCTTTAGGTGTAGAGTTAGGTTATTTATTTGATATCTCTCCTGTCTTGAGGTAGGCTTGTATTGCTACAACCTTCCCCTTAGCACTACTTTTACTGAATCCCATAGGTTTTGGGTTGTTGTGTTTTTATTTACATTTGTTTCTATGCATATTTTGATTCCTTTTTTTTATTTCTTCTGTGATTTGTTGGTTATTCAGAAGTGTGTTGTTTAGCCTCCATATGTTTGTATTTTTCATAGCTGGTGTTTTTTTTTTCCTGTAGTTTACATCTAATCTTACTGCATTATAATCAGAAAAGATGCTTGAAAAAATTTCAATTTTTTCGAATTTACCAAGGCTATATTTATGACCCAGGATGTGATCTATCCTGGAGAAGGTTCTGTGTGCACTTGAGAAAAAGGTGAAATTCATTGTTTTAGGGTGAAATATACTATAGATATCAATTACATCTAACTGGTCCATTGTATCATTTAAAGTTTGTGTTTCCTTGCTAATTTTCTGTTTAGTTGATTTATCCATAGGTGTGAGTGGGGTATTAAAGTCTCCCACTATTATTGTGTTACTGTTTTTTTCCCCTCTCATATTTGTTAGCCTTTGCCTTACATATTGTGGTGCTCCTATGTTGGGTGCATATATATTTATAATTGTTATATCTTCTTCTTGGATTGATTCTTTGATCATTATGTAGTGTCCTTCTTGGTCTCTTTTCATGGCCTTTACTTCAAAGTCTATTTTATCTGATATGAGTATTGCTACCCCTGCTTTCTTTTGGTCTCTATTTGCATGGAATATCTTTTTCCAGCCCTTCACTTTCAGTCTGTGTGTGTCCCTAGGTTTGAGGTGGGTCTCTTGTAGACAGTATATATAGAGGACTTGTTTTTGTATCCATTTAGCTAGTCTTTGTCCTTGATTGGGGCATTCAACCCATTTACATTTAAGGTAATTATTGATAAGTATTATCCCATTGCCATTTACTTTGTTGTTTTGTATTTGAGTTTATACACCTTTTCTGTGTTTCCTGTCTAGAGAAGATCCTTTAGCATTTGTTGGAGAGCTGGTTTGGTGGTGCTGAATTCTCTGAGCTTTTGCTTGTTTCTAAAGCTTTTGATTTCTCCTTCATATTTGAATGAGATCCTTGCTGGGCACAGTAATCTGGGTTGTAGGTTTTTCTCTTTCATCACTTTAAGTTATGCCCTGCCATTCCCTTCTGGCTTGAAGAGTTTCTATTGAAAGATCAGCTGTTATCCTTACGGGAATCCCCTTGTGTGTTAATTGTTGTTTTTTCCTTGCTGCTTTTAATATTTGTTCTTTGCATTTGATCTTCATTAATTTGATTAATATGTGTCTTGGGGTGTTTTGCCTTGCGTTTATCCTGTTTGGGACACTCTGGGTTTCTTGGACTTTGGTGGCTATTTCCTTCCCCATTTTAGGGAAGTTTTCAACTACTATCTCCTCAAGTATTTTCTTATGGCCTTTCTTTTTGTCTTCTTCTTCTGGGACTCCTATAATTCAAATGTTGGGGTGTTTGACATTGTCCAAGAGGTCTCTGAGGTTGTCTTCATTACTTTTAATTCTTTTTTCTTTTTTCCTCTCTGCTTCATTTATTTCCAACATTCTATCTTCCACCTCACTTATCTTATCTTCAGAGTTCTTTTGGTCTCAACTATTGCATTATTTATTATTGATTGATTCTTTTTTATTTCTTCTAGGTCCTGGATAAACTTTCTCAGTCCTTGTCTCCAGACTATTTATCTGTAACTCCATTTTGTTTTCAAAATTTTGGATCATTTTTACTATCATTATTTTGAATTCTTTTTCAGAGACTCCCTATCTCCTCCTCTTTTGTTTGGTTTAGTGGGCTTTTATCCTGTTCCTTTACCTGCTAAATATTTTTCTGCCTTTTCATCTTGTTTAGGTTGCTGTGTTTGGGGTGGCCTTTCTGTATGCTGGAAGTTTGTGGTTCCTCTTTATTATGGAGGTTCCTCCCTGTGGGTGGGGTTGGACGAGTGGCCTGTCAAGGTTTCCTGGTTAGGGAAGCTTGCATTGGTGTTCTGGTGGGTGGAGCTGGATCTCTTCTCTCTGGAGTGCAATGAAGTGTCCAGTAGTGAGTTTTGAGGTGTCTATGGGTTTGGTATGACTTTTGGCCACCTGTATTTTAATGCTTAGGGTTATGTTCCTGCATTGTTGGAGAATTAGCTTGGTATGTCTTGCTCTGAAACTTGTTGGCTCTTGGGTGGAGCTTGGTTTCAGTGTAGGTATGGAGGCTACGGAGGTATGGAGCTTTTGGATGAGCTCTTGTCGATTAATGGTCTCTGGAGTCAGGAGATTTCTGGTGACCTCAAGTTTTGGATTTAGGCCTCCTGCCTCTGGCTTTCAGTCTTATTCTTACAGTAGCCTCAAAACTTCTCCATCCATACAGCACCAATGACAAAACATCTAGGTTAATGGTGAAAAGATTCTCCACAGTGAGGGACACCCAGAGAGGTTCACAGAGTTACATGGAGAAGAGAAGAGGGAGGAGGGAGATAGAGGTAACCAGGAGGAGAAGAAGGGGAATCAAAAGGGGAGAGAGCAGTCTAGCCAGTAATCAATTCCCTATTTGCTCTCCACAGTCTGGAACATTCAGAGAGGTTCATGGAGTTCCATAGAGAAGAGAAAAGGGAGGAAGGAAATAGAGGTCACCAGGAGGAGAGGAGCGGGAGTCAAAAGGAGAGAGACCAGTCTAGCCTGTGATCAGTTCCTTAAGTTTTTTCCACAGCCCAGAACACCCAAAGATATTCACAGAGTTAAGTAGAGAAGAGAAGGGGGAGGGAGGAGATAGAGGTGACCTGGGGGAAAGAAAGGAGAGTCAAAAGGGAAGAGAGCAATCAAGCCAGTAATCACACTCCCAAGTAAAAATGGCTACTGAAGATTAGATTCTTAAAGGTACAAAATTGATAACAAATGCCAAAAAGCAAAGATTAAAAATCTGGAGTAGAGGTTAGACTCTCAAAAATACAATATTAGAAAAATAAAACAAAATCTCAAAAGTTATATAAAAAATATGAAATTTGCTTTAAAAATAGGGTCTTTTTTTTCAAGGTAATAGTAAGTTTTTAAAATAAAGGATTTGGACTCTATGGGAGAGTGAGAGGGTGGGATGATTTGGGAGAATGGCATTGAAATACATATAATATCATATATGAAATGAGTCACCAGTCCAGGTTCGATGCACGATACTGGATGCTTGGGGCTGGTGCACTGGGACGACCCAGAGGGATGGTATGGGGAGGGAGGAGGGTTCAGGATGGGGAACACATGTATACCTGTGGTGGATTCATGTCAATATTTGGCAAAACTGATACAATATTGTAAAGTTTAAAAATAAAATAAAATTTAAAAAAAAAAAATAAATAAAATTAAAGGATTAATAAAAATGTAAAAATTAAAAAAATAAAAAGAAATTAAAAATGATAATAGTAAAATATATCTAGGAATTTCTCTGGAGCTGTTGAGGGCAGTGTGTAGTCAGTTCAGTTCTGATAGTTCCTTGTTCCACCTTATACTTCTTCTCAAAGTCTATAGGTCCCTTCCAATGTAGTCAGTGTTAATTACAGGGTTTTAATCTGTTGCACCTGTCACTTCCAGAGCCATTCCCTCTTCTTGGTTTATTTTGGCTTCTTCTGTTTGCAAGTCTCTTCAGTATCTAACTTCTGCCCTGACACAGGGGGTGAAGGTGGTCACTTATTTAGGCTCACTTGTTCAATTGTTCCTCCCTCTGGGGAGGGAGGAACACTGCAAACAAATATCACTGGCATATGTGGGGAGAGCTAGCAGTGTCTGGCCACACTGGGTTTGCCCCTGCTCAGGGCGTGTGTGCTTTACGGGTCTACACTGCTCAGGCTCCAGGCTGCTCTGCAGGGGAACTTTCTAAAGTGGGCCCTGGGTTGCAGGCACTTCCCAGGTCTAAGCCGCTCAGGTTCAGGTTCTCGGGTACTCCACAAAGGCACAGACTCAGTTGGGCCTGCATTTTGTGCCTGCGTTTTGTGCCCTTCCCAGGTCTGAGCAGCTCAGGCAACCAGGTGCTTGGCGAAGGCACACTCCCCAGGTGTGGTGTATCTTATCACCTCCCCGGTCCCGGCCGCTAGGTTTCCTGGGTGAGCAGCTGCGTCTCAGGTGTGCCGTGTGTCTCTTCTGGGGAGCTGATCTCTGGCTGCAACCCTCCTGACGATGTCAACCATCCAGGATCCCAGGAAGGCTTGGTTAGTGACTGAGAACCCGCTCACAGTTTGGTAGGGGGTGCTGTTTCTGGGGCCGAGTTTGCCGCTTTTCTTCCAGCTCTGGCTGTTGCCCGCCTGCCTCTCTGCCTCCAGCGGGGGATGGGCTGGTCTGCTGCCGGCTAGCTCTCCTCTGGTGTTGGTTTGCTCAGTCCTTTGTTCAGTGAGCGGCCCAGCAGTGCCTTAGGTTAGAACTTTTCTTGGTAAAGTTCTTTCTCTCTGTCTCTCCCTCTCTCTCTTTCCTCCTTTTCTTTTCTTTTTTTTCCCTCTCTGGCCATCCCATGGTTTGGGTTGCTATCTCATGTTAGCTCCCTCAGAGCATTCAGGGCATTCAGGCTGGGCCCTTACTCTAAGCAGTGCAGCCAGCGCCTCCCTGTTCAGCCCCTACTTGCTGGTGGCCGAGGCCAGAGTCTGGGCTACTTCTCCTCTGGATGTTGCTGTTAGGCGCGTAATCTGTGGGGTTTATTTGTTTATTTTTTCCTCCCAGTTATGTTGCCCTCTGAGATTCCAAAACTCCCCACAGACCCGCCAGTGAGTGGTCTCCTGGTGTTTGGAAACTTCTCTTTTAAGACTATTTCCCCGGGACGGGTCTCCGTCCCTAACTCTTGTCTCTCTTTTTATCTCTTATATTTTGTCCTACCTCCTTTCTAAGACAATGGGCTGCCTTTCTGGGTGCCTGGTGTCCTCCGCCAGCATTCAGAAGCTGTTTTGTGGTATTTTCTTAGTGTTCAAATGATCTTTCGATGAATTTTTGGTGGAGAAAGTGGTCTCCCCATCCTATTCCTCTGCCATCTTAGGTCCGCCTCTTCTTAATTTTGTATATAGGTTGATTTCATATTCTTTTAGGGATTAGTTGTGTTTAGAGAAGAAATCATGTGGAAGTCAAGACTGTTTCAAAATCTATTGAAAGTCAAAAATGGTGTTAGGGGATAAAAAAAACATCAAATAAATATTGGCACATACTATGAGTCAAGTCCTGTAATGCAGGAGACCCAGGTTCGATCCCTGGGTTGGAAAGATCCCCTTCAGAAGGTACTGGAAACCCACTCCAGTATTCTTGTTGGAGAAATCCCAGGGACAGAGCAGCCTAGTGGGCTGAAGTCCATGGTGTCACAGGTCGGACATGGCTGAGCGACTAACACTTTCTACTTTTTCTCTGTGCTATACAGTAATCCCTTGTTTTTTAATCCATTTTATATATACCAGTTTGCATCTGCTAATTCCAAACTCCCACTCCATCCCTCCCTACCCCAACTCTGCTTGGCAACCACAAGTTCATTCTCTATGTCCCTGATTCTGTTTGTTTCATAGACAGGTTCATGTGTATCATATTTTAGATTCCACATCTAAATGATACCATATGGTAATTGTATGATAATTTCTAGTTGCATCCATGTTGCTGCAAATGGCATTATTTTGTTCTTTCTTATGACTGAGTAGAATGCTATTGTCTGTGTGTGATTGTCTTTATCCATTCATCTGCTAATGGACATTTAGCTTGTTTCCAAGTCTTGGCTTTTGTGAATAATGCTGTTATGAATATTGGGGTGCATGCACCTTTTTGAGTTATAGTTTTTTCTGTGTATATGCCCTGGAGTGGGATTGTTGGGTCACATGGTAATTCTATTTTTAGTTTTCTGTGAAGCTCCATATTGTTTTGCACAGTGCCTACACCAATTTACATTCCTACCAAGAGTGTAGGAAGGTTTCCTTTTCTCCACACCCTGCCCAGCATTTGTTATTTGTAGACTTTTTAACCAGTGTGAGATGGTAACTCGTAGTTTTGATTTGCATTTCTCTAATAATTAGTGGTTTTAAGTATCTTTTTGTGTGCCTATTGGTTGTCTGTATTTCTTCTTTGGAAGAATGTCTTTTTAGGTTTTGTGCTCATTTTTGGTTGGGTTTTTTTGTTAAGATGTATGAGCTGCTAAACACCCGTTTTTGTAGTTTTTAAAAACTGTAACTTGTAGAACACATGGGGTAACTTAAAAGTTAGAATGCAGCCCTGTTGTGAGTAAAAAAAGTAACTTGCAAAGTTTACAGTTTAAAATAGTCCTTGCCTCTTACCTCTTTTGGAATGTAAAGCTTTCATCCATCCACTCACAGTATATGCTGAGTGACCATCCCGTGTCTGCCTATACCAGCATTATAGACAAGTCAGTCCATAATGACTCATTGTAGATCATTTCTGAGAAATACTAAACAAATATCCACTTTTCTTACATGGACCCACTGCCACTTAGAAATGAGTTCTCTTGAATTTCAAAGACAGAAAAACCATTGTCTTATGAGTTATCTTATGGTATTGGGCACAATCTCATGCATCTCATGCTATCAAATGGTAGTATCTTTGTTTTAGGCTGTTAAGTAGTTGGTTCCATGCACGGAAACATGCAAATAATGAAAATACTGCAAAAGAAATACAAGAAGACTCTGTTGTTAATAAACATGTATGAATAACATCTCTTGACCTCTTCCATCTCGAGAGAAGGAATGATTAAAGATGCATCATTTAACAGAGATGAGTATGAAAATATTTATAATTTTCAGGGTCAATTAGCAACTCTGTTTTCACCTTAGCAGGAAATTTCAAAAGTTTAAGTGACCATTTTCATCTTGTCAACACACTTTGGACCACTTTGTTCATCTTTCAAACTCAGTGAGACTTTGTAAGCTTATTCATAGTTTGTAATTCACTGAAGCAGGCAACCAGTTATACATTGTGTGTTTCAAGGTGATAAAGATGACACTTTGGTGTCTCAACTGATAAAGTATTCAGTTCTTCCATAAGGAATTTATTATGATGTTCAGAAATAAAAACAACAAAACCAACCTGAGCATGATGCTATGCTATGCTAAGTCACTTCAGTCCTGTCCAACTCTGTGTGACCCCATAGACGGCAGCCCACCAGGCTCCCCCGTCCCTGGGATTCTCCAGGCAAGAACACTGGAGTGGGTTGCCATTTCCTTCTCCAATGCATGAAAGTGAAAAGTGAAAGTGAAGTCACTCAGTCGTGTCCGACTCTTAGCGACCCCATGGACTGCAGCCTAACAGGCTCATTCATCCATGGGATTTTCCAGGCAAGAGTACTGGAGTGGGGTGCCATTGCCTTCTCCGTGGAGCATGATGGGAATACCTATATGAGCAAGGCTGATGGGTCACTGGGATAGACAGGTGGGAAGGGAGAGCTTGCCTTACTTATATTTCTATGTTCTCCAAATAATTATAGCCTAAATTGACAGTGTTGCAAATAAATTGCCATAGCTTTTATTGATAGTTGTAAAGTACTTTGGTGCAACTCTTCTAGAAAGCAATTTGTCCATAAGTTTCAGGCCCTTAGACATATTTCCTCAGCCTTCATACAGTGGTGGTGGTTTAATTGCAAAGTCATGTCCACCTCTTGGCTACAGCCCATCGGGCTCCTCTGTCCATGGGATTTTCCAGATAGGAATATTGGAGTGGTTTGCCATTTCCTTCTCCAAGGGATCTTCCTGACCCAGGGATCGAACCCCAGTCTCCTGCATTGTAGGTGGATTCTTTACCAACTGAGCTACCAGGGAAGCCCATACTACTGGGAACTAATCTTGAGACAGAAATTAATCCAAGAGAAGAAGAAAGTCACCTGTTAACTAAAAATGAGACATGAGGGCTGAGTAAGGCAAGTCTGTGCGAATGGAGAAGACGTAAGAGATTCAAGAAATGTTAGAAGGTCAATATGACCTAGTCAGGTGATATGGGGGATAAGTGGAGGACAGGAAAGGGAAGAAGAAGAGAGAGCCTAGAATGACCTCCAGGTTTCAGACTTGGTCAGCTGTCTTGGCTCACTCGTTTAGATACAAAATACACAAGGAGAAAAACATACTGGAAAGGTTACCCAAGGTTTGCATTGAGTACTTGTATTGTATTTGAAAGGTCTGTGTGACAAAGATGCTGAGTAGACAAAAAAAGAAGAAAACGGGTCTTGGATTAGAAGATACAGATTTGGCTGGAGATGCAGATTTGGAAGTCATAAGTGGTCACTGAGAAGCAACCCAACAAAAGAAGTGAAAATGTATTTATTGAGTGGAATAATGGTCGTTGGTAAACATTGTGAGGGCTGTGTTGATGCTTAGGAAAATTCTAATGAGCTTCAGTAAAAAATGGGAATAAAAGACATCACTGCTATGATTATAATTGTTTTGCATGTGGACAAGGACAATATGCAGACAATAAACATGAAAATACTATAATTTGAATGACTGGTAGGATGATGAAAATGCTTTCTTTGATTTGCTATTAACATTGTTTTTACTATGTGCAACAAGAATTTCTTGAAAATATTTACCAATTTTACCTACATGTTGCTGTAGAATCACAAGTTGAGGAACATTCTTAGAAGCTCAGATAGGATGGGCTTATGGGGTAGATTTTACAGCTGCAATCCCAGACTTAGACCTAATTTATTGCTCTAAACATTATCAAATTTCAGTATTGTTATTACAGTGGAAGTTTTACAATGGTATTCTAAGGTATAGTCATTTATGTTTTCGTATTTAATGACAGCTTTCTTTGAGATTTATTGGGTGAATGGCCAACAACTTGACCCTTTTCTTCTTTTTTTTTTTTTAATTTAAGCAGTTGATTTTGTTGTATTAATTTATGCTGTATAGCAAAGTGATTCATATATATAGATACACACACATACACATACATGCATTTTTTTATATTCTTTGCTCTTATGGTTTACAACAGGATATTGAATGTAGTTCCCTATGCCGTATGGTAGGATCTTCTTGTTTATTAATCCTATATATAATACTTTGCCAAATTCCCAGTCTGTCCTTCCCCCACCCCCCTTCCCCCTTGGCAACCGCAAGTTTGTTCTCTGTGGGTCTGTTTCTGTTTCATAGATAGGTTCATTTGTTTGACCCTTCTGTTCTAATTAGAGTTGCCAGATAAAATACAGGTTCTCCAGCCAAATTTGAATTTCAAATAAACAACAAATATATTTAAATATAAAAATGTTTAGTATATGCAGTTTTACTATGTCTTATATAATTATTCTTCACTCTTTATCTGAATTTCAAATAAATCGGACATCATGATTTTTTTTTCTTCACTAAATCAGGCAACCAAGTCTCAGTATTAAGAAGGTGAAAGTGAAAGTGAAGTCGTGAAGTCATGTCTGACTGTGACCTCATGGACTGTAGTCTACCACACTCCTCCATCCATGGGATTTTCCAGGCAAGAGTACTTGAGTGGGTTGCCATTTCCTTCTCCAGAGGGTCTTCCTGACCCAGGGATCGAACCTGGGTCTCCTGCATTGTAGGCAGACTCTTTACCATCTGAGCCACCAGGGGAGTCTTATTAAGAAGGTACTTTTATTCTAATATGGAAGCCTAGATTCAACAGGAACTGGCCAGCTATGACAACTGAGCACTTGGAATGTAGCACTGTGAGTGTAAAACACACTTCTGTTTGTGAAGAACTAGCATTAAAAAAGAATAAAAATGCTTCATTAAAATTTCAACATTGATTACATTTTGAAATGATATATCATTTTTGGATCCAGTCCAGTTCAGTCACTCAGTCGTGCCCAACTCTTTGTGACCCCATGAATCACAGCACGCCAGGCCTCCCTGTCCATCACCAATTCCCGGAGTTTATTCAAACTTAGGTCCATCAAGTTGGTGATGCCGTCCAGCCATCTCATCCTTTGTTGTCCCCTTCTCCTCCTGCCCCCACTCCCTCCCAGCATTAGGGTCTTTTCCAATGAGTCAACTCTTCACATGAGGTGGCCAAAGTATTGGAGTTTCAGCTTCAGCATCAGTCCTTCCAATGAACACCCAAGACTGGTCTTCCTTAGGATGGACTGGTTGGATCTCCTTGCAGTTCAAGGGACTCTCAAGAGTCTTCTCCAGCACCATAGTTCAGAAGCATCAATTCTTTGGTGCTCAGCTTTCTTCACAGTCCAACTCTCACGTCCATACATGACCACTGGATTTTTGGATAGGTTGGGCTAAATAAAATATAATTAATTTCTCCTATTTCTTTTACTTTTTATTAATGTGATATTAGAAAGTTTACAGTTACACTTGTAGCATACATTAGATTTTAGTTGGACAGTACTACTTTTCTAGGCCTAGGGGAAATACTGGTTTTTAGTTGTTTCCTCTTAAAGAAGGTATTTCCAAGAAGGCAAATAAATACCATCAGAAGAAGAGGCTGAGTGAAAGTTATGCACGATTTATACAAAACACACCTCACCAGAGTCCAGTGAAAAGATGAGACCATGTCTTTATGTGGGCGAAAGTAGTTGGATGTAAACCCTAAAACCCAATGGATGCATACCTACTCTGCACAAATTACTTGAAAGGCTGTTGCTGTTTCTCCGCAAAACACAGGAAGTGCTGATTTCTCTGTAATTTCAAAGATACAGTGCAATCCTTCCCCCGGGGGGTTCACTATAACTCATTAGTGTTTAACTCTATCCAGTGAGGTTAGAGACTCATACCGTGCACGTGTGCTTATCACATCTGACTCTTTGTGACCCCTGGACTGTAGCCCACCAGGTTCCCCTGTCTATTGTGTTTCCCAGGCAAGAATGCTAGAGTGGGTTGCCACTTCCTTCTCCAGAGAATCTTCCTAACCCAGGGATCAAATCTGCCTCTACTGCATTGGCAGTCAGACTGTTGCTCCTGAACCACTTGGGAAGCCCTGGAGACTTAAATCACAGACACGCAACTTTGAGAGGGATCACAATCTATTACATACAAAGGTCAATGTTCATGTCAAAATTCATGTTAATTATTACATCTGCCTGTAACATATTTTGCAGAGAGGCCCCAAGTCAGTCTCTACTGTGCTGGGTCTCTGCTCAGATGTCTTCTGTTCAAGAGGGCCTCTCATGACAGTATTATCTGAGATGCATCCTATCGTTTTCCCACACTTATATGCTTTTTAAATGTTTATTTACTTTGTCTATTTTTTCATTGCAGCTTGCAGGATCTTAGTTCCCTGACCAGAAATCAAACTCGCACCCTCTGTAGTAGAACTATAGAGTCTTAACCACTGGAGTGCCAGGGAAGTCCCCAGACTTTATTATTATTTTTTTTTCATAACACTGGTGTTCTATATTATTTCATTCCATCCTTCATAGTCCTGAAGGTTTTAAATTGTTAAAAGTAGTGTGTATACTTTGTCTTCCCAGCTAGCATAAAGCTTCATGATGGCAAAACTGTTTACTGCAGTAGCACAGAACCTAGACGAGTGCCTGGATCATAAGTTAGCACTGGGATTCTGTGTTTTTTTTTATATTTCCTAGTACATTTATTCCGGAGAAGGCGATGGCACCCCACTCCAGTACTCTTGCCTGGAAAATCCCATGGACAGAGGAGCCTGGTGGGCTGCCGTCTATGGGGTCTCGAGGAGTTGGACGCAACTGAAGCGACTTAGCAGCAGCAGTACATTTATTCTAATTGTTCCTTGTTCTTTAATAATGTGTTGACATCTCAGAAACTAAATTTGAATTGGTCTTCCCCACTTTGAAAGTCAGCAGAACAGCTCCTGAATGCAGCTTCACTTCCTCCTCTGCAACTCCTACACTGAGTTAGGCAGGTAATAGATGCTGAGAATACAGTGGAATTCGTGGCAAGCTTGCCTTCCTCTGAACAATCTCATTCTTAATGGTCTTAACCATTTTGAACTGACATGCCAGAAAATTGAGTTTGATATATCAGTCTGTCATGACAAATTTGTTTGCTACTTTGTAGTGGTATCAACAACATATGAGTCACTTACTTTGCATGGGAGCCAGTTGTTAGCTCTTGATGTGAATGACTTCACTTATCCTAACTGTAACACCAGTGTTATAAATACTATTACCCCTGTTTTTCACATGGGGTCACTGAGGCAAGAAGAAGCACATAATTGAAGAGATAGGCTGGCTCTGGGATGTTTTAACAACCCAATACCTAGTATTGATGCAGCTAACTCATTCATGTATTTACCAGAATAGAATTACTGTTGACCTCCTCCGTGAAGTTTAAGATGCTGGTTTCACTCTGGTTTGGGCATGCCCGTGGTTTGGAATGCCCTTTGCCTCCATCTTAGTGTAACACAGTCTTACCCATTTTACAAGACTAAACATGCTGTAAAATCCAGGCCAGTCAGGAAAGTGAACCTGCCTCTAGGCTGCTCAGAAAGAGGGGTGGTTTGCTTAAAGATGGAAGAGCCAAGAAGCTGAACCCGCAGGTGGGGACATCCAGGTTTGGGGAGACGGAGGAGGCGGGGTTACCATAAGCAGAAACCCCCTCATCCAGAGAAAACTAGAAGGGCTACCTGCTGGGAGCTGAGGAGGAGACACTGTGGCAGACAGAAATGCCTTGTATTCTCTGCTGCCCATTCTTCTGCCAAAGCCTCCCATTGGCCAAGCCTACTGGAATACACTTCACAAAGAAGCCTGGTAGTGTAGTTTCCAAGGATACAGAGCAGAAGGATTCTGCAGGATATAGCAGATGTGTTCTGACATCAGAGCTCCGCTGGCCTGCCCTTAGCACCTTTCCTCTTTTACGGCATGACTGATATTAGCATAGTATAGCACCACTATACTATGTATTACGTATTATGTTCAGCCCTGTTTAAGTACTGGTCACACAGTAACACTGCTACCCTCAAAAGAGCCCTAGAAATTAAGCAAACTGTTTTCTCTGTTTTCTTGAAGGGGAAACTAAGGCGCAGTAATGCCCCAGCATCACATCGTAAGTGGCAGAACCTGAATTCAGTTCCAGGCTGTGTGGCTCCAACATCCATTCTCTTAACACCAAAGTCCTCTGCCTCTCAAGATCCCTGCCCTTCCAGTTTCAAAGTATCTTGTGCAGGGCACTGCATGGAGCAGTAAATACTCATTTGAAAATGATTTTCTGATTTTACCATTATGAAAATCCCATGGACAGAGGAGACTGGTGGGCTGCAGTCCATGGGGTTGCAAAGAGTCAGACATGACTGAGTGACTTTACTTTCACTTTTCACTTTCATGCGTTGGAGAAGGAAATGGCAACCCACTCCAGTGTTCTTGCCTGGAGAATCCCAGGGATGGAGGAGCCTGCTGGGCTGCTGTCTGTGGGGTCACACAGAGTTGGACATGACTGAAGCGACTTAGCAGCAGCAGCAGTCATCAATTAGATGTTTAAACTTTTATAACAACTTGGATTTGTTTGTTTTTTGAAGTTTTATTTCCTTTTTTTTAACGTTGCTATAGTCTCATATTCCATAGTCTGACTGTCCAATGCTTTTTCATCTCCACAAGTGCATGTTATTTTCTGGAAAGCAAATTCCTAGGATCAGATATCCAGAGATGTCTTCTTTTTAGAAAGTTCTCCAGTGTTACCCAGGGAATGGATATTGTCATAAGCCATGTTCCTGGGAACATAATCAGCTTGATTCCTGGAAAGTTAACTTTGATGAAGCAAAATTCTTACAGCAGCTGCTTTCTGTCATCAGTC
Source organism: Bos mutus (assembly GCF_027580195.1). Lineage (NCBI taxonomy): Eukaryota > Metazoa > Chordata > Mammalia > Artiodactyla > Bovidae > Bos > Bos mutus. The sequence continues at coordinate 4,392,490 of NC_091638.1, forward strand.
TGCCATTGCTGGCTTCCTATACTTAAGAAGCTTTACATATGTGATGGCTTTTAATGGGCACAGCAACCCTGTGAACATTAAATTTTCCAGGGCCTTTACTTTGCATGCTTGCTTGTTACCTGTTCTTTTTCTACTATTGTTATGTCCAGTTTCAACATGAGGACATTTTCAGGACGTGGAAACTCAAGCTCAGGGATCACACCCAGTTAGCAGCAGAAAGGGGATTTGAACTGTGTTCACCCAGAACTTACAGAGGTTTCAATGACACAGGATAACAGACAGTACAAAAGCAAGCAGAAATGAAGGGTTGAAGGGAAAGCAGATACTTTTTGATGCCTGAGGAATGTGGATGCACGTTTAAAATGCACATAGATTATACAAAACCTTCAGGATTGGAAAGGATGGCCTTTACATTTTTTTTAAACTTAATTTTTTATCGGGGTAGAACCGATAAACAGAGTTGTGTTAATTTCAGGTGGACAGCAGAGGAACTTAGCCATACATATACATGTTTCCATCCTCCCATAAACTCCCCTCCCATCTGTGCTACCACTTAACATTGAGCAGAGTTCCCTGTGCTATTCAGTAGGACCTTGTTGGTTTTCCATTTAAAATACAGCAGTATGGACATGTCCATCCCAAACTCCCTAACTTCAGAATGACCGCTTGTGACCACCAGCAGCAGAAGAAAGTACCTGGAGAGTGCATTTCTTTTTAGTGAGCAAAATCTAAATGCGCATCTGTTTTAACTGAGGCATTCACATCCTCGTCTTGCTTCTTGCCCTTCTTCCAGTTGGATTTCTGTGTGTGACCATTGTGGGGAACTGTGTCTTTAAAGATATATTTTAAAAAGCCACGGTTAGCCTGTGAGCACATTATCCTGGCTCTGACCTCAGGAACTGAGTTTGACTAGGCTCTGTATCCAAAAAAAATCCAGAGAGGCATTCCTAAACTTGGACCTTTTGTCCAGGCTCACTTCCTGCTGACCCCGTGACAGCCTTCCAGCTGGCCGGTGCTCCAGCCGTCCACACAGAATAGGGAGCTGTGTTCTCCAGGGCAGCGAGATCATCCAGCTGATTAGAAGGAGCATGGAATGCAACTAAAATGCCAGTTCTCTCTCCTTTCTGGGTTTGTTCAAGTGCAAAGGTCAACAGGAAGACAGAGCAGCTCAGTGTGTTGGTTGGTAATTCCACCCTCACTAAGGCTCAGGGATGCAATCCATTCCCATGCCCCTCTCCTCAAAGAGTCCTTCAATCTCAGATCTTTTTCCCCTGAACACCGGCTTGTGTGAACACGCTATTAGCCAGCAGGGTCCAATTTCAATATTAGCAGTTCCATTCACTTTCAAGGTCCTCACAGTTGTCTGTGCTGGGTATGAATCTGACATTGCTGCCTGTTTTCTTTGGGGGCATTTTAGTATCATTATCTCAGTGCTTATGTTATTATCTCTGGAAGTGTTTTCCAGCTATTTTCTGCCTTTAAAAAGACAGGATGGTTTAGCTATTTTATCAATGAAACTTGAGTGTGTAGAGTAGCAAACTCCTGATTTGTGATTTCCTGTATTTCTTTTATGAAACTACCTGACCAAGGAAACACTCAATATTTTCAGTGAAAATAACCTTAAGGATCATCTGTTTTCTAGTGATTCAATGTGCGTCCACACAGAAGCAGCATGAATATCTCCTGGGGCTTGGTAGAAACACTCTATCTTAGCATCACCCTAGGTCTGCTTCTCAGAATCTGCATTTTCTCAAGTCCTGCCCCCACCGCCCTCCAGCGTTTCCTGTGCAAGTTAAAGTTTGAAAATCTGTACAGTTTGGCTCAGATCCACACTGCAAATGTCTATCATAAGCAGTTCTGAGAGGGATTTTCCAGTCTCTTTTTGAGTACTTCAATAACAGGAATTTCACTTTTGTAGGAATCGTTGGAGAGCTGAACTCTGCCTCCTTGTCATTTCCACACATAGACCTTGTTTTTTTTCTCTTTAGAGCAAACAAAATGTCTAATATGATTTTTCAAATATTGAAAGTAGCTAACGTTTCTCAGATGGCACCACGGAAAGGAATCTGCCTGCCAGTGTAGGACATGCAAGGGATGCAGGTTTGATCCCTGGGTTGGGAAGATTCTCTGGAGGAGGAAATGGCAAGCTGCTCCAGTATTCCTATCTGGAAAATTCCAGTAGTTCACCAGGCTCCCCTGTCCATGGGATTTCCCAGGCAAGAATACTGGAATGGGTTGCTATTCCTTTCTCCAGGGGATCTTCCTGACCCAGGGATTCAACCTAGGTCTCCTGCATTGCAGGCAGATTCTTTACCATCTGAGCCACCAGAGAAACCTGTTATCAGATATATCATTTGCAAAAAACTTCTTCCATTCAGTAATCGGCCTTTCTGTACTGGTGGTAATTCTGTTCACAGTGCAAAAGCTTTTTAGTTTGATGTAGTCCCATTTATTTTTGCTTCTGTTTCCTTTGGTTGAGAAGACAGATCTAAAAATGCATTGCTAAGACCAGCATCAAAGCACATACTACCTGTGTTTTCTTCTAGGAGGTTTGTGTTCTCAGGATTTACACTTAAGTCTTTAATTCATTTTGAATTTATTTTTGTATATGGTGTGACAAAGTTCTCCAGTTTGATTCTTTTGCATATGGCTGTCCAGTTTTCCAAATACCATTTATTGAAGAAGTTATCTTTTCTCCATTGTATTCTCTTGTCTCCTTTGTCCTAAATTAAATTACCATATAGGTGCATGGGTTTATTTCTGGGCTCTGTTCTGTTCTATTGATCTATCTTTCTGGGTTTGTGCCAGTAACATGCTGCTTTTATTACTGTAGCTTTGTCATATAGTTTGAAATCAGGGTGAATGGGTGAATGGGACTTCCAGATTTGTTCTCTTTTCTCAAGAATGCTGTAGCTATACAGGGTCTTTGTGTTTTCTTATAAACTTTAGAATTATTCTAGTTTCATGGAAAGTGTCATTGGCATTTTCATGAGGATTGCTTTGAATCTGTGGATTGCCTTGGGTGGTATGGCCATTTTAACAATATTAATTCTTCCATGAATATGATTTGTAATTCCATTATAATCAATGAGCACGATAGATCTTTCCATTTGTTTGTGTCATTTCCTATATCTGTCATGAATTATAGCTTTCAGTGTACAAGTCTTTTACTTCTTTGGTTAGATTTATTCTTAGGTGTTTTATTCTTTTAGACGTGGTTGTAAATGGGGCAGTTTTTTTTTTTTCTCTTTCTGTTATTTCCTTTTACATAAACACAACAGATTTACATGTGTATTAATTTTTCATCCTGCAGTTTGCTGAAAATGTTTATTCTTTCTTATAGTTTTTGGTCTGTGCTTAGGATTTCCTATATACAGTATCATATCATCTGCAAACAGCAGCAGTTTTACTTCTTCCTTTTCAGTTTTATTCCTTTTATGTCTTTTTCTTTTCTGATTGCTAAGACTTGCAATCTTAGCATCCAGTTGCTATGTTGGATAAAGGTGGCAAGAATGGTCATCATTGGCTTGTCCCTGATCTCAGAAGAAATTCTTTCAGCTTTTCACTTTTGAGTGTGATGTTACCTGTGGGCTTTTTGTATAAGGGCTTTAATATGTTGAGATATTTTCCCTATGTGGGGCTTCCCTGGTGACTCAGACAGTACAGAATCTACCCGTAATGCAGGAGACCTGGATTTGATCCCCGAGTCTGAAAGATCCCATGGAGAAGGAAATGGCTACCCATTCCAGTATTCTTGCCTAGAGAACTCCATGGACAGAGAAGTTAGGGGGGCTATACAGTCCATAGGGTTTCAAAGAGTCAGACATGACTGAGCAGCTACCAATTATACTTCTCATGTTTCTTGTGTACTTATTTTGTAAAAAGTTTTTTATCATAAATGGATGCTGACTTTTTAAAAAAACTTTCCCGTATCCGTTGAGATGCTAATGCAATTTCCACCTTCAATTTGTTAATATAATGTATTACATTGATTTGTAGATATTGAAATATCCTTGCAACCCTGGGATAAATCCCAATTGATCATGCTGTATGATCCTGTATTGCCAGATTTGGTTTGCTGTTATTTTGCAACTTTGTCCGTTAGTGATATTGGTGTACGTATATATGTGCTATCTTTGTCGTCTTTGTCTGGTTTGGTATCAAGATGATGCTGACTTTACAGACCAAGTTTGGAAGCATTCCTTCCTTTTTTTTTTTTTTGGAATAGTTTGAGTAGTATAGGTGTTAACTGCTTAAATATTTCATAGAATCCACCTGTGAAACTGTCTGGTTCTAGACTTTTGTGTGTTGGAAGTTTTTGATTACTGACTCAATTTCATTCATGGTAATTGTTCTGTTCATATTTTCTATTTCTACCCATTCAGTCTTGGGAGATTGTATGTTTCTAGGTTTTCTAGAAATCTTTCCATTTCTTTTAAGTTGTCCATTTTTTGGCTGACTGTTTTTTGTGGAACTCAAAGTTTAAATTTTAAGGATTTAAGATTAAATGAAAATTTAACCTTATTCAACATCCCACTAGAGATGGATGCTGAGTATTTTGTGGCCATTATCTAGGGAATGTGTAACATTCTCTTGCTACTCAAAGTGTGGTCTAAAAGCCAGAAGTCTCAGCATCATCCAGGAGCTCACCAGAAATGCAAAATCTTAGCCCCAAACCAAAGCTCCAGAATGAGGATCTGCTTTTTGTTTTAACCATGCAACAAAACATTTATTAACATTTTGAACAGGTTCAGGTACTACTGAAACTGGTGATTTCTAAGCTTAAATTGGGGCAAACGGCTAGAGTGCAGAACGATGCCACCACTGGGCATCATGAATGCACATCTGAAGAATGAATGGGCACCCTTCAGAGGAAGGACAAGCTGCAGGGGCGACTCTTTCTGGATGTTGTAATCAGAAAGAACGAGCCCATCTTCCAGCTGGGCATTTGTATTTTCAAAAAAAACTCCAAGATAATTCTGATGTGCATCTGAATTTTAAATATTGATTACAGGTTTTTCTATTAAATGATACTTTTAGTGAAATAAAATTCTATTATTTTTTGTTGATCAATCATGATACAATGATACTAAGTGAATCATAGTTACCTGTGCACAGTAGTAAAAGGTGTTTACCAGTTTTCACAATCAAAAGCCAAACAAAAAATAAAAGATAATTACAACTGCAAAGCAAAATGGAAGCATGATACACTTTGGGAGGTCAAGTAGAGTGATGTGGTAAGTGGGAGTGCATACTTACACATGTTGTCCTCCACCCAGCCAACCTATGTCTTTTGATCGGTGCATTTAATCCATTTACCTGTAAGGTAGTTATCCATATGTATGATCCCATTACCATTTTCTTAATTGTTTGGGTTTATTTTGTGTACGTCTTTTCCTTCTCTTGTGTTTCCTGTCTAGAAAAGATCCTTTAGCATTTATTGCAAAGCTGGTTTGGTGGTGCTGAATTCTCTTAACTTGTGCTTGTCTGAAAAACATTTGATATCTCCATCTAATCTGAATGAGAGTCTCGCTGGGTAGAGGGTTCTTGGTGGTAGGTTAAGATAAAATATTAAAAGCAACAAGGGAAAAATGACAAATAACATGCAAGGGAACTCCTATAAGGCTATCAGCTGATTTTTCAACAGAAACTTGGCAAGTCAGAAGAGAATGGCACGATATATTTAAAGTGATGAAGAGGGAGACCCTACAACCAAGAATCTGCATTTTAACCAGGTCCCTAGGTGATCTGAGATGCACTAGTCTGTTCTTCTTATTCTTTTATTTTTATTTTTCATTTTTGGCTGTGCTGTGTAGCCTGTGAGGTCGTAGTTGCCTGACCAGTATTGAATCTGTTCCCTCAGCAGAGAAAGCGTGGGTCTTAACCCCTGGACTGCCAGGGAAGTCTCATTAGTCTGATGTAACGCTCCATCAAACAGGCTTCAACTACGGGCCCTACCTGGGTTGTTTTCCAGTTTCTGTTTGTTTAAACTACAGAGTACATATTGATGCCACTCACCTTTATTGTACAAAGGGCTATGTCTTTTGTTCCTCATTTGTTCTATTTTCCACTTCATTTAGGGCATAAACAATGTAATTTGAAAAGAGAACTTGTGATCTCTCTTGGAGCTGAATTTTCTCAGTCAGGATATTTATAGAATAAGAAACACCAGTGTTCCATGCGCCCTCTGTTTCAACTTCTGATGTTTTTGTTGCTAATAAGTGCCCTTCCCTTGGTGTTTGAGCATCTCAAGTGTTATTGCTGAGGCAGCAAGGAAAATGCAATTCTGTGCTTGTGCAGGATGTCTTCCTGGTAATGAGTATGATGCTAAGCCTCTGTGCCTCTCAGCATTTATCAAATTTGGACACAGACTTTAAGAACAAAAATAGAACTTGGACCACTAGGGTCTGAACTCAGCCTGGCGAGCTCACTGGGGGATCCTTGTAAACTGTATCTGGTCACATAGCAGTTCCCTACTACTTTCTCTCTTTTTCCATTGTTTGTCTATTCTTCTATAAGCCAGGTTTATGAACTATTTTTGTCCCCCATCTATTTACTCTGCACCTTGGAATAACAGAATGAGTACCATTCTGAATCTCAGGAGGCTTTTAGGTACCATGCCTGCTAATATTGCGGGTTTCCAATAAATGTTACATCATTTCTCTGTTTCTGTTATTATTAATAATTAGAGATATGACTTTGAGGCACTATTTAACTCTTTCAGCTTGCATTTTCCTTATCAAAATAAGACTTAGACTGAAAGACTGTCTCTGTACAGAGAGTTCATGCTTTTCAGGATGGCCTATCTTAAGACAAGCATCCCTTGGACTCTGACTTTTGATGGAAGTAACCTCATGCCATTTTGTGTCATGGGATGCTGAGGGAAGGTGAACACGGCTCCCTGTTTCCCAGCACTGGGACCCCTCATCTACTGTATATACTACACTTCTTCATAAAGCTTTTTCTTGAGAAAAATTTCCAAGCTTTTAAAAAACAAGTGTGATCCTATAAGACATAAAAACAATCGATACTGCACAGCACACCAATGTCACTCTAACAGGAAGTAATAAAATACATCTTGTCTATGACCTTCTAGGTTTCACTTTGTGCAGTGACAAAAACCAGAGAAGCGTGGCTCCTAAAAATATATTGCGTGGATGAAGCCACTGGAAACCTGTACACGTTTATTCTCTGGATTTGGAGATTTCTATTTAGATTTTATTTTTAAAGTTACTACCTTGAAGACCTCTAATGATTACTTTTCTCTCAGGTGCCTTTCTCTGAATTTGAGCTTTTAAATGGTTATGTTTTATGCCAGTCAATCATGAAGTCATCCCAAGCTATAAGCATTTAAGCCTCTGTTGGTTGGATGAGATATCCTCATGCCAGTATCATTTTATGAGTTATTTTTTAACTATTATCATCTATTAAATACCCTTTTGGAGTCTCTGCTTTTGCTCAGTTCTCACTGTAGAGTTAAGAAGATCTGTTTCTAATCTATTCGTTCTGCCAAGCATTCAATGCCCTGTGATTAAAAAACCAAGCAATTATTTATCAAGAGTTTCTCTATCAAAATTGTGGGTCATTCCTTAAGTCTCTAGTATGCGCTGTATTTTCACATTTGTTTTATTGATGGGGATGTAAATGGAAGAGCAGTTAAACTCCAGGTCTTGAATTAAGAAAAGAGAGCAGGACTTGAAACTTGGAGTTTCATTCCCTGTCTTACCGTGATGTGATCCATTTTCATGTAGTATCACCCGCCACCTATAGAGTCAGCACGTGTTGCCTAAAGACTTTAGCTTCCATTCTTCTCAGCAGTCTGGGGACAAAGATCTGTCCACACCCTGAGCAAACTCTTACCCTCCAGCACATTCTGCTTTACTTTTATTTTATACTGAAGTACAGTTGATTTACATTGTTGTTAGTCTCCGGTGTACAGCAAAGTGATTTCAGTTACACGTGTTCTTTTTTCTAATTCCTTTCCCATTTACGTTATTACGGAATACTGAGCAGGGTTCTCTGTACTATACATTAGGGCCTGGTTGATTGTCTATTTTATGTATAGTTGTTTGTGTCTGTTAATCCCTGCCTCCTAATTTATCCCTCCCATCTTTCCTGTTTGTCCACCAAAAGTTTATTTTCTAAGTCTATGAGTCTGCTTTATAAATAAGCTGCTGCTGCTGCTGCTGCTAAGTCGCTTCAGTCGTGTCCGACTCTGTGTGACCCCAGAGACAGCAGCCCACTAGGCTCCTGCATCCCTGGGATTCTCCAGGCAAGAACACTGGAGTGGGTTGCCATTTCCTTCTCCAATGCATGAAAGTGAAAAGTGAAAGTGAAGTCGCTCAGTCGTGTCCGACTCCTAGCCATCCCATGGACTGCAGCCCACCAGGCTCCTCCGTCCATGGGATTTTCCAAGCAGGAGTACTGGAGTGGGGTGCCATTGCCTACTCAGATAAATAAGCTAATTAATATCAATTTTTTGATTCCACCTATAAGTGACATCGTATGATACTTGTCTTTCTCTGACTTAACTTCACTAAGTATGAATATCTCTAGGTTCATTCATATTGCTGCCAATGAATTATTTCATTTTTTAATAGCAAGTTCACATTCCATTATATATATGAACCAGATCTTCTTTATCCATTCATCTGTCAGTGGACATTTAAGTTGCTTCCCTGTTTTGGCTATTGTAAATAGCAGCACATTCTACTTTTAAAGCCAATCAATTATCCTTAAGTCAGAAATCTGAAGTTTCTGCAGACAAAAAGGAAAGTCTGGCTAAATCCTTTATCTCCCAAAGTGGGTAACTAAGAAATGTCTGGAGTGAAACAAAGCCATGGGTTTACCTCGTTCTTTTATGAAATATCTCACTTTGTAAAGCATGTAAGTTCATACTCCGCAATAGGGAAAAAGCAGCACAAATGTTGTCTTTCTTATAGACATGTCATAGGTGGGAGATGAGCCACATCTATTCGATATAAGAACATGTTTTCTAAAGTTCCTCTGCACCTTGAATTTGCCTTAAGAGATTTTAGATGGCTAATTTCAGATTTATAGATTTTTGCTAGGATGAGTTTAATCTTTTAGATCATGAGGAAATTTAGCAGTGGGAATTTAGAAGAACTTATTTCAAATCATCTGCTGCTGCTGCTGCTCAGTTGCTTCAGTCGTGTCCGACTCTGTGCGACCCCGAGACGGCAGCCCACCAGGCTCCCCCGTCCCTGGGATTCTCCAGGCAAGAACACTGGAGTGGGTTGCCATTTCCTTCTCCAATGCATGAAGGTGAAAAGTGAAAGTGAAGTCGCTCAGTCGTTCCCGACTCTTAGCGACCCCATGGACTGCAGCCTACCAGGCTCCTCTGTCCATGGATTTTCCAGGCAAGAACACTGGAGTGGGGTGCCATCGCCTTCTCCGTCAAATCATCTAGGTAGTGACAAATTAATTATATCTTAAACAAGCTTTGCTTATCCATCAGCCTTCAAGAATGGTTCCGCCTCTTTCAACAGTACAGTTGACATATTATTCATTCATACTATATGTCTTCAGGAAAACTTGGTGAAGAACTATAATACTTTAATTAGTTAAAAGTTTTTTGATGAGAGGGTTTATTGGTTCAATGGAAGTATTTGAACAAAGGAAAGCCAGGCACAAATTGAGAAAATAAAAACCCAGTCAACATAGTGATGTCTGTTGGCAGCTGGTTTTATGGAAACTGCCCAACTGAAATATCAAAGGTGTATTTTATTACCATGAATGGAATTGACTGCAAATAATGAAGTAATTTAGCACACAACATGCAAGATCTTTTACCTAGCAGTTCCCTATTAGGGACATTCCATGGTTAGATAAAGGGGTTCATGTGTTTTTGCTAAATTTCCATAGGGATTTTCAGAGAAATTTTGAATATAAGCAATAAAACAAGCCTTCTTTTTACAGCACAGATATTTGTCTTATAGATGACGGTGAGAATATCCTGATTTTACAAATGTCGCTTAAAGATTGCATTCGTCTTGACAATTTATTCTCACTACTGGACACATATTACTCTGTAATCTCATTTACTGAATCTTAAAATCACTTGCATTAAAAGTGAGGAACTGGAGGAATCAACCTACCTGACTTCAGGCTCTACTACAAAGCCACAGTTATCAAGACAGTACGGTACTGGCACAAAGACAGAAATATAGATCAATGGAACAAAATAGAAAGCCCAGAGATAAATCCACGCACATATGGACACCTTATCTTTGACAAAGGAGGCAAGAATATACAATGGATTAAAGACAATCTCTTTAACAAGTGGTGCTGGGAAATCTGGTCAACCACTTGTAAAAGAATGAAACTAGAACACTTTCTAACACCATACACAAAAATAAACTCAAAATGGATTAAAGATCTCAATGTAAGACCAGAAACTATAAAACTCCTAGAGGAGAACATAGGCAAAACACTCTCTGACATACATCACAGCAGGATCCTCTATGACCCACCTCCCAGAATATTGGAAATAAAAGCAAAAATAAACAAATGGGACCTAATTAACCTTAAAAGCTTCTGCACATCAAAGGAAACTATTAGCAAGGTGAAAAGACAGCCTTAAGAATGGGAGAAAATAATAGCAAATGAAGCAACTGACAACTAATCTCAAAAATATACAAGCAACTCCTACAGCTCAATTCCAGAAAAATAAATGACCCAATCAAAAAATGGGCCAAAGAACTAAATAGACATTTCTCCAAAGAAGACATACAGAGGGCTACCAAACACATGAAAAGATGCTCAACATCACTCATTATCAGAGAAATGCAAATCAAAACCACTATGAGGTACCATTTCACACCAGTCAGAATGGCTGTGATCCAAAAGTCTACAAATAATAAATGCTGGAGAGGGTGTGGAGAAAAGGGAACCCTCTTACACTGTTGGTGGGAATGCAAACTAGTACAGCCACTATGGAGATTCCTTAAAAAACTGGAAATAGAACTGCCCTATGATCCAGCAATCCCACTGCTGGGCATACACACTGAGGAAACCAGAAGGGAAAGAGACACGTGCACCCCAATGTTCATCGCAGCACTGTTTATAATAGCCAGGACATGGAAGCAACCTAGATGTCCATCAGCAGATGAACGGATAAGAAAGCTATGGTACATATACACAATGGAGTATTACTCAGCCATTAAAAAGAAAACATTTGAATCAGTTCTAATGAAGTGGATGAAACTGGAGCCTATTATACAGAGTGAACTAAGCCAGAAGGAAAAACACCAATACAGTATAATAATGCATATATATGGAATTTAGAAAGATGGTAACAATAACCCTGTGTACGAGACAGCAAAAGAGACACTGATGTATAGAACAGTCTTATGGACTCTATGGGAGAGGGAGAGGGTGGGAAGATTTGGGAAAATGGCATTGAAACATGTAAAATATCATGTATGAAATGAGATGCCAGTCCAGGTTCGATGCACGATACTGGATGCTTGGGGCTAGTGCACTGGGACGACCCAGAGGGATGGTATGGGGAGGGAGGAGGGAGGAGGGTTCAGGATGGGGAACACATGTATACCTGTGGCGGATTCATTTTGATATTTGGCAAAACTAATACAATTATGTAAAGTTTAAAAATTAAATAAAATTTTAAAAAAAGTGTTCTACTACAAACCACTGTTAAAGTTCTTTGGTTAAAGAGGAACTAATTGCCACCTCTAGTAAGTTCATTTTGCCTTTTGGGTATGCATTTCTTCTAGTTAACTTTTTCTACCCTCTGGAAATATTTGAAGATTCGGGATCATGGCATGTCCTCAGATCTGGAGTCCTCAAACTGAACTTTGACAAATTTAATCTACATAATAGTTGTTTCCACAAGCTTTCCCTTGATGCTCTAGTCAGAAGCGTTTGTGATGCCATAAAATAGATGCATAGCTAATAAGGCACTTAAGTATGAGATCGATGGTTGATGTCATTGCTCTTCTTTCATTGCAAATAAATAGCACTTTTCTTGGGCTCCAAAATCACTGCATATGGTGACTGTAGCCATGAAATTAAAAGACACTTGTTCCTTGGAAGGGAAAGCTAAGATAAACCAAGACAGCATATAAAAAGCAGAGACATCACTTTGTCGACAAAAGCTCCATATAGTCAAAGCTATCGTTTTTCCAGTAGTCAGGTATGGATGTGAGAGTTACACCGTAAAGAAGGCTGAGCGCTGAAGAATGGATGCTTTTGAACTGTGATGCTGGAGAAGACTCTTGAGAGTCCCTTGGACTGCAAGGAGATTAAACCAGTCAATCCTAAAGGAAATCAACTCTGAATATTCATGGGAAAGACTGATGCTGAAGCTCCAATACTTCCCTCCCCTGATGCAAAGAACTGACTCATTGGAAAAGACCCTGATGCCAGGAAAGAGTGAAAGCAAAATTTGAAAGGGGTGGCAGAGGATGAGATGATTAGGTAGTATCACTAACTCAATGGATATGAATTTGAGCAAGCTCTGGGAAACAGTAGAGGACAAAGGAGTCTGGCGTGCGGCACCCCATGGGATGAAAAAGTCGGAAACAATTTAGCAACTGAACAACAACAACAAAAGTAGCAATTGAATTGGAACTGATCAGGAAGTATCCAGTGTGGTGGATTTGGTTTGCATGATTCATCTCATGGACTGATTTAAAATTCAAGCAAGCATTCTATAAATTTATTTCTCTCAGAACAGTAAAGTGATCTACTTCTGGTCTCTAGGTAGCCTCTGGGTTTGATGCATCAGCAATATTTGATTATAAACCTTTGACAATAAGTAAAAAATGCTGCTCTATTAGTCTCCAAAGTGTACTAATCTTATTCCTCTTTAATTCTCATGTGAAGTTTGGAATTACCACGGATTAGCAGTACTCTTGCCTGGAAAATCCCATGGACAGAGGAGCCTGGTAGGCTGCAGTCCGTGGGGTCGCTAAGAGTCAGACACAACTGAGCGACTTCACTTTCACTTTTCACTTTCACGCATTAGAGAAGGAAATGGCAACCCACCCTAGTGTTCTTGCCTGGAGAATCCCAGGGACGGCGGGGCCTGGTGGGGTGCCGTCTATGGGGTCACACAGAGTTGGACACGACTGAAGCGACTTAGCAGCAGCAGCAGCAGCTAGTTTATATATAGACTACCAAAGAATGACCTCTGAACAAGTGGAGCAAAAACACCAGAACAGTTAACATTGTTGGTTTCTCTCTGATTTATATTGCTTTTCTTAAAATAGAATGTCTGGGACTGGCAATGCCATGAATATCTTGGTAGGCATGCACACACATGAAGTAGGACCCAGGCAGTCATTATGTTATTCTCATTAACGGAAAGTATGGGGTTAGGAAGAAAGCTTGGGGTGTGTGTGTGCTTCAACAACCATGTGTCTTAAAATTTAAAGTATGCAGGATCAACATATTTAATTTTTTCAGACTAGCCATTGAAAAAAGAAATTCTTCCAGGATTACTGACTGATTATTAATTGCCTCTCTACTTTTCTCAGCATCTGCACCTCGTGTTGTGTCAGTGTTGTTATAGTTATGTGTTCAATTCTGATAGCCACTGAATTGGAACATATGTAACTGTGCCGTGATCTCTGTTACGCTTCACCAGTATAACCTTGCAAGGGCATAGGACATCTTGGAGCCCTTTCAGAAGAGCATCCTAGCCTTATCCGTTAGGGGCTGCCCAGCAGTGCTGCAGAAATGAGTTGCATGGTACAAGCAGCCCAGGGAGTGTGTGATTGATGTGTTTTCTGGCCAGGTGGATTCATTACCTCACTGGGATGCCACTCTGAATTGCCATAGAAAGAGAGAAAAATTCATCGTCATGTCCTGCATCCCTGTCTCTTTCACCACTTAGGATGAACACAGAGCTTCTCCCTTGAATCCAGGTGATAACCAGAATAGGAGAATTGGGCAGGACTCAAAGGTCAGGTATCTCAGATTCAGTTTGAAATGACTTGAAAGGTATGGTGCTAACACTCACTTTCATGACTTGTAGGCTCCTGAAAAGAGTATTCATCTTTGTCTGTTGGGACTACTATAACAAAAGTACCATAGCCTGGGTGGCTTAAACAACCAACTTTTATTTTGCATGTTTCTAGAGGCTGGAAAGCCCATGATTGGGGTGATGGGGGCTTTGGTGTCTGGTGGGAGAACTCATCCAGGCTTGTGGGTGACTGCCTTCTGGTAGAATCCTCTTCAGGCATAGACAGTGGGCTTTAGCCTCTTTCTCTTTTTATTTTTTCTTAGCCATACCACATGGCATATAAGATCTTCGTTCCCTGACGAGGGATCAAACTTGTGCCCTTTGCATTGGGAGCATGGAGTCTTAGCTACTGAACCATAGGGAAGCCCCCTCTTTCTCTTCTTAAAAGAAGGCTAATCCCCATCATGGGGGCTCCACCTTCATGATCTCATCACGACGTGATCATCTTCCAAAGGTGCCATCTTCGAATATCATTCCGTTGAGGGTTAGGGCTGTCACATAGGAATTTGTCAGCGGGGGTGGGTGGATACCAACATGTAGTCCGTAACACTATTATAAGGCAAGGAAAAGGAAAATAATAACTCTTATTTCATGCTTATTATAATATGTGTGTCCTTCCTTATAAACAAAAGGAATGGCCCCTTTCCTAAATTTTCAAATAGATGTTTTCAAATTGATTTGTATTGGTCATTGTGTTAATTTTTTTTAAGTGTTTCTAGATTTTTTGTTGGGAAAATGAGATACTAACAAAAAAGACAAAACTGACAGAAATGGAAAACGGCAGCTTTTCTAGTAAAAGATGAAGCATCTAGATTATTCATAGAGGAATTTCTACCCCTATAACCTTTGTAAGCAATTTCTCTTTTTTTCCCATCCCAAATATATATTTAATTTGGCAGAATGGACCACAGGCATGTTTTCATTTCAAGTAGGATTTGAAATGGTTTATCGGGACCTTAGCTTTGGCCCCAAAGGCTGTTTACTAGGTGAAATACTATTTTGTTTTGCTTGGAAAGAATAAATATTTTAATAGGATGTTCTGGCTTCCAAATCTGACCCCTTGGCAGCAGGAGTTTTAAGTCAGTGTATGCTGGTGGGCACCATAAAATCCTAAGATGTTGCCAAAATATCTTAAACTGAATTTCTTGGATGAAAGTTGTTTAAAGAGAGTCTTGTACCCTCTTCCCAGGAATTACTCAGGAGCCCTCATAAAAACAAATTCTGCCTCTGATACTGTGAATTGGAATCTTTTTCTGTTTTTGCTTCACATCTCGAGTCATGACTGGCTGTGAACACATCATGGCAAGTCTTTCAAGTCCCTTTAGTGTGTGTGTGTGTGTGTGTGTGTGTGCACACATCTAAGTTTTATCACATTTGAAAATCAGGGCACAGTTGATTCTATGATACTTAAAAACATAGACGGTACCTGTGATGTTAACCCACTGTAAATGCCTGGGTTTTTACTTGATGAATGTGAATACAGATAAATGTGAATTAATAGGTATACAACCAAATGCCGGGGCATTTCTGTTCAATTAAGTACACGGACGCAGAAATTGTCTCAGCCTCTGTATAAGGATGTGCCCTGGATGTTCCCGTAAAAGGTTTGAGGTGACATACAAAGAATGCTTTACAATGAATAGGATAAACTTGAACTAGAAATAGAAAACCAAGACTGTTGGCAGGAAGTGCAATACTGAATACTTCATTTCCTGGTGACCCAAACAGAAAGGGAGGCAAATAGGGATGTCCTTATCCTTATGCGACTGAGGAAGTTCCATGGGAGAGGCCAAGTTTTTTCTAGCAGAAAATTCTAAAAGAAATGTTCTCAATTTGCTTAACAGTTGCTTAAAACAGTTGAGTTTGAATTTGGTGTTTTAAAAACAGTACTATAGGTAGATTTATATTTCCAAATATGAGGCGTTGTGTTTTTTCAGTATTACTTTGATAAATGTCCTATTAGAAAGAGGAAAATAAATAGAAAGTGGTTCAGTCTGGTTGGCTTTGCCATTGTGGTCATTAGAGACACAGACTGACCGGGAGGCCTTGCAGTGTCCCCCTGATCTGGATTCATGTCCAGCTGTGTGTCTTGGTCAAGTTCTGTGACCTTCAGGCTTTTTTATTTTCCATCTATAAAATAAAAAATGTTAAATTTCAGTTAGTGAGATTACATGAGAAAACCTACAAAAATAAAACTAGGGTCACCATAGTGCTGTCTCCAACATTGTTGCTAAAGATAAAAGTATATATTTTCCTCATTTTTGTGTGTATGCATTCATACATAATTTTCATTTTCATTATCAAGGAATATGTTACACGAATGAGAATAATCATAGAAATTATAACCGACTTGGGTGGTTCAATTCAGCAGGGACTGCTATAGTTATTGGGGGCATGCAGGGAATGAGTTATTATGGATTTGAGTTTCCAAAGCTATGGAGCTGACCTTTGGGAACAAAACATACTATTGTTTCAAATAATAAAGATAACTTATTCATACAGAGGGGCTTCCATGGTGGCTCAGAATCAGTGCAGGAGACCCAGGAGTTTGATCCTGGGCTGAAAAAATCCCCTGGAGAAGGGAATGACAACCCACTGCAGTATTCTTGCTTGGAGAATTCCATGGACAGAGAAGCCTGGTGGGCTACAGTCCATGGGGTCACAAAGCGTCGGAAATAACTGCGTGACTAACACCATGTACACACATGCCTTCATAATGAAGGGCTTCCCAGGTGGCACTAGTGGTAAGGAATACACCTGCTAAGGCAGGAGACACAAGAGACATGGGTTCGATCCCTGGTTCTGGAAGATCCCTTGGAGTAGGAAACGACACCCCACTCCAGTATTCTTGCCTAGATGGAGGAGCTTCACTGGGTATAGTCCATGGGCTGAAAAGAGTTGGGTACAACTGAGCATGTGCTACCCCTACTGTTCATAATGAAAATCTTGATCAGATTAGATTGCACTGTCTCCTGCTTTTAAAGGTGAATATGCCAAACAAAAACAAACTCTTAGAGTAATTTAGGATTATTAGACTTTAATCTGCTTTAAAACAGTGCTAACTCAGGGGGACTTTGTGATTGTTGGAATGGGTTTCCTGCACAAGTAGCCCCAACCTCCTGGGCATCTGGAATTCGTGAGCCACAGTTCTTTTTACCAGCCTGATGGCCCCTTTATTTCCCTCTAATGTGTGATATCTAATCTGCTCAGCATTTTAAAATCAGATAATCAAGTTAATTTTAACTTTGAATAAAATAAGAATAAATAGAATCTCGTCATCTAGGTATCAAGTATCTTGGTTTTTATACATGAACTCTGTGCCTTGTCTTTTACTTCCTTGGAGCTCCATTTGATTTAATTGCTGGTTTTCACTGCGTTCTGGAAAGGTGAAATGTTATTCTACTTTCTGCAAGTGTTATCAAAAATGACAAGACCTCAGGAATGCCCCACAGGCACAAAGTTCAAAGTCATTAACATTCTTGAATACTTGAATGCTGAGTTACAATGACTAACAGAGAATCACAGCTCTTTCCTCAAGTTTTCTTTGGAATTGTACACAAGAGGCAATTGTTTATCCCTTAACGAGTTTGGGGTGGCGGGGGCACACTTCTCTGCAGGTGGAGGCCAGGGTTTAGCCACGCTCTTCAAGATCTCCTTCCTGTGTTTCACCTACCTGCCTCTGCGTGATAGTCTCTTTTTTACTTTGGGTTTCATTCATACTGAAAAGGAGAGATGTTCTAAAACAATGTTTTAATTAACAACATTAATTTATAAGTATTTTAAAATGACTTTTCAATATTTTTGAGTTTTCATTTCGACTAAATCACATTTAAATATTTCCTCGTCCATACACCATATTTTTGAGTACATTGTGAAGGGGATATTTTATTTCCATTATTCCGTAAAGATAAAGTGACAACAAATAGAAGTAAGTGCTTCCCACATGACAGTCTGGAAGGAGATCATCGCTTTGTATTTTTTATGACACAAAAGACTACATGATTTTCTCTTCCTTTAATTTGGTCGTGCACCTCCTTTACTGACCTCGTCATTGGGCCGTTAACTTCTTTTCCTTTTGCTCTACTGTATAAAATTCTGTATTCTGCACCACATTTGTTAACCATCGGTAGTTCCGCCTGATCTTGCTGTTAAGTTTAAAGCATGTTGAATAATATCTAAAATGCTTCTGTCAGTTCTACTAGCTGACATTTATTGTGCTCCTAACCTGCCCTGCGGAGAAGGCAATGGCACCCCACTCCAGTACTCTTGCCTGGAAAATCCCGTGGACAGAGGAGCCTGGTGGGCTGCAGTCCATGGGGTTGCTAAGAGTCGGACATGACTGAGCGACTTCACTTTCACTTTTCACTTTCATGCATTGGAGAAGGAAATGGCAACCCACTCCAGTGTTCTTGCCTGGAGAATCCCAGGGATGGGGGAGCCTGGTGGGCTGCCATCTATGGAGTCGCACAGAGTCAGACACGACTGAAGTGACTTAGCATAGCATAGCATAGCAACCTGCCCTGAGTTCTAAGATCAAAACAACACACACGATCTTATATAGCTCCATCACAAGTCTTTGACACAGATTAAGTTTTAATCCCCACTTTACAGATGAGAGAACTGAGGCGGGCGATGTTACTTGATTCAGCCAGCTAATAGACCTGTGAAGCAGAATTGTATGCAGGAAAGTTGGACTTAACTTCTTTTTTAAAAAACTGAAGTGCAATTGACTTACAATGTTGTGTTAGTTTCAGGTGTATAGCAAAATGTTCCAGTTATACATGCATATATATCTATTTTTTCAGATTCTTTTCCCTAATAGATTATTACAAAATATTGACTATTGTTTCCTGTGCTATCCAATAGGCCCTTTTTGATGATCTATTTTATGTAGAATTGTGTGTATATGTCAATCCCAAACTCCTGATTTATCTTTCCCTCTCCTCCCTTTCCCTTTGGTAACCAAAAGTTTATTCTCTATGGGTGTGGGTCTGTTTCTGTTTTGCATAGAAGTTCATTTGTATCATTTTTTAATTTTTAGATTCTACCTATAAGTGATATCCTATGGTATTTGTCTTTGTCTAACTTACTTCACTTAGTATGATAGTCTCTATTTTGGTTCAGTTCAGTCCCTCAGTCATGCCCAACTCTTTGCGACCCCATGGACTGGCAGCACGCCAGGCCTCCCTGTCCATCACCAACTCCCGGAGTTTACTCAAACTCATGTCCATTGAGTCAGTGATGCCATCCAACCATCTCATCCTCTGTTGTCCCCTTCTCCTCCCATCTTCAATCTTTCCCAGAATCAGGGTCTTTTCAAATGAGTCAGTTCTTTGCATCAGGTGACCAAAGTATTAAAATTTCAGCTTCAGCATCAGTCCTTCCAATGAATGTTCAGGACTGATTTCCTTTAGGATGAACTGGTTGAACCTCCTTGCTGTCCAAGGGACTCTCGAGAGTCTTCTCTGGATAGTCTCTAGGTTCATCCATATTACTGCAAGTGACATTATTTCATTCTGTTCTATGGCTGGGTAATATTCCATTGTATATTTGTACCACATCTTTATCCATTCATTTGTCCATGAACAGTTTAAGTTGCTTCCATGTCTTCATGGAACAGTACTTCAGTGACCACAGGAATACATGTATCTTTTCTGGTGATGGTTTGCTCCAGGTATGTATCCAGGAGTGGGCTTGCAGGATCATCTGGCTACTCTATTTTTAGTTTTTTGATGAACCTCCAAGTGCTGTTCTCCATGGTGGCTGCACCAGTTTACATGCCCACCAACAGTACTCTTCACAGCAGTACTCTGAGTGCTGCCACTGACACAGAGCCGTGGGCTGGGTTGATGCCTGGGAGCAGTAACTGCTACCCACATCCGTACTATTTCTTTCAAAAGGAATAGAGTTGTAGACTTGTGCCTCTCTCCATCTGACCCAGGGATCAATTTCTTCACAACCTAGGAAATTTCTTGAAAGTGTTTGTCTACTCTGCCAAATTGCATTATTACTCTCATACAAATTCCAGCAACTAATCTTCCCTCAATTGCCTGCTCTTGTATGTGATTTCAGAGACATGAGCTGAGAAATAGAAAACTACAGAGCCTCTGTGTGCTTGCAGGGGCATGAACATGACCTGACCAAATTTGTCTGCACCTGCTTTAAGTAGAGCTTAAACTTTATACTATGTAAGCACCAAGTGAATATAAAATACGGCTTTATGCTATGCCAAGTCACTTCAGTCGTGTCCGACTCTGTGTGACCCCATAGATGGTAGCCTACCAGGCTCCCCCGTCCCTGGGATTCTCCAGGCAAGAACACTGGAGTGGGTTGCCATTTCCTTCTCCAATGCATGAAAGTGAAAAGTGAAAGTGAAGTCGCTCAGTCATGTCTGACTCTTAGCGACCCCATGGACTGCAGCCTACCAGGCTCCTCTGTCCATGGGATTTTCCAGGCAAGAGTACTGGAGTGGGGTGCCATTGCCTTCTCTGAAATATGGCTGTAAGTACCATCCAAATATGTAAAACTTCCCAAATGTAGTCTCAGCTCAGATCCCCAAAGTGCAGCCTCACCTACCCAACTGCCTGTCACTCATTCTAACAAATAGGAAGTATTCTTTGCCCAAATCAGGAATTAGCATCTCCGATTTTTACCTGGCAAGAGAGTTGACAGTTTTCTCCCTGTTAACCACTCTGTCCCCTCTAGTAAGTGTTACGTCTTTTTTAGGGTGGCTGACAGTTAGTTGTAGTGTTTGAATAATTCTCTCTTCCTCTGATTTTACAGTTCCTGAGGGGCATTGATGCCAAAGACTAGCTTCTTTTCTTGCCTTTTGGGAAAAAAAATCAGAGAATCTCTAAACTCATCTATAAAACACTTTACCATCTTTGGTAAAGGTAAAATTTAGTGGTCTGTAAGAATCTTCAGAAGCAATAAAAATATTTTAAATGATTTAAGTTTAATCATGACAAAGCACCGGCATGGTCACTCTGAGAAAGAATCTCAGAGTGATGTCCCTTCTCTGGGTGTGGGAGAGTTTCTGAGAGAATCCACCACATGGCAGGAAGGGAAGAAACAGCTTGAAAACCACGTGTCTTCTGGATCTCTGAGAGACAATTCTGTAAAACTCTTGATTAGAGCTGTTACTCTTGAAAGGTAAACCCAGGTCCTACTGCATGTACTGGGCAAAAGTTTATATTTTCTGAATTCAATGTGAAGTAAAAACAGAAAACTCTGAAGCAAGATGAAATGGCTAATGAAACCCACAATCCTAGAACAGTTTAGAATGTCTTTTGGAAAGTAAATCACATGTGATATGACAATTCATATTTATCAATAGAGTAAAAATAGCCTAAAACACTTAGTTAATTCTCTGCCTTGTCACTGAAAAATGTTGCAACATACTACTTAAGATGCATTCTTTTTTCCTGCCTCCCTTCCTCCCTTCCTTCCATGTAAGCATGTCCCATGCAATACTTGGCATATAGTTACACTAAAAAATATATGTCTTTTATCTGAGGTTCAATATTTTAAAAAAAATAGTACAATAATAGTATGTTTTCATTATCCAAACAAAAGTAGCATAATAGAATAATAATTTAGCATATGGTATAAAACATCTTTTATAAAATATTTTAATACTGTGCAAAGAGTTGACTCATTGGAAAAGACTCTGATGCTAGGAAAGATTGAAGGCAAAAGGAGAAGGGGAGCAGAAGAGGATGAGATGGTTAGATAGCATCACCAACTCAATGGATATGAAATTGAGCAAACTCTGGGAGATAATGGAGAATAGAGGAGTCTGGTATGCTGCAGTCCATAGGCTCACAAGGAGTCAGACATGACTTAGCCTCTGAATAAAAACTGAAATGTGTGTTATCTGGCAAGCCTACACATTTAAGCAAATGCCATCCAATTGCCAGCAACCAGGAGAAGAAATACTCTAGAGGTCACACCTGGTGCTTTGTCTTCTTTTCTGCTCACAGTCTCAGCCAGAACCTGTGGTGTGATGTCAGTTTGACTGCCATGGACACTGGACGTTGAGGACGACTCATGGATAATTGGTGACCAGGAAGGGCTCTGTTGGATTTGCCCAGTGATACTTGTGTGTCAGTAAAGAAGAAGGATGATTACGTAACAGTAGAGAACTCTGAAAGCACTGTGGGCATTTAAAGGCGTGAACAATCTCTTTTATCTGGGGGTGCCATGTGGAGATGGGATCTAACCTGAATCTTGATGGGCAGGTAGAGACAAGTAAGAGGGAATTGTATGAGCAAAACAGCATAAGCATTACCATGGAGGCAAGAAAGAGCATAGAGGAGATGAAGTTGACATCATTCTCCTGATGACCCTTTGATTAGCATATGGATCTCTCAGGTCCATTATCCCTATTCTTACCTTATTCAAAAGAGGATTTAATTTTAAATTGACTCATAATATCCTATGAAGATGACCAGAAAAACTGGGGAGAAAGAGGGTTGTGGATTTTGGATACATTTGCCAAGAGAGTATTCATATATAACAAATAAAATTAGATAGTAAATCCTCAATTTATATGATTGGCTTATACGTTCCTCTATACAAGAGAAGATCTTGTCAGATTAAGAAATCTGAAGCTTCTGGAGGTTTTGGAGAGATGCTGTAAACATCACAAAGATACTTTGGAGATAAAAAACAGAGACTCAATTGTATTTAAGATTTCACCTTGTATGTTTATTTTTAGTGAATTCAGTAATTCCTAGGTGATGAGCTTTGTTTGTAGGGCATTTGTCTGGTTCAGAAAAAATAATGAGAGAGACAATAGGGACATGTTGGAAGAGAAAGAAAAACACGTTTTACTTTGTCAAAAATTTAAAAGTGATTGACAGTTTAAACATGAAGAACTATGCAGATTCTTTTCTGGAAGCGTTCAGTGTATTAACAGAACATAAAGGGGATTCTCATTTTGAAAGACCTCTTGGAAGATGTACATCTCTCTCTGAACATCTCTCTGCTTCTGGAAGAGAAAGATTATGATTCCCATTCACTATTGCAGACTCGGTCCTTACAAAAGTTAGTTTGCTTTAATGAGATGTATTTTCACTGTGTGTATGCCTGCTCAGTCGCTCGGGCATGTTCAGTTCTTTGCGACCCCGTGGACTGTAGCCCACCAGGCTCCTCTGTCCATGGGATTCCCCAGACAAGAATATTGCAGTGGATTGCCATGCCTTTCTCCAGGGGATCTTGCCAACCCAGAGATGGAGCCTGCATCTCTTGTGTCTCCTGCATTGGCAGGCAGGTTCTTTACCACTAGCACCATCTGGGAAGCCCATGATTACAATATCCCCAAATAAAAAATTGTTCAAACCCATTAAGAAAAAAAAGAAATGAAACACTGCTTGACAGATTTACTTCTAGCTTTGGAAGCCAAACTGTAATGTTGAGTACATTTCAGGAGTTAGTTATTGAAATTCTGAATATCAGAACTGAAAATCAAAGTCTTGATATAGCCCATGATGGCTTTGGGGAAGGAAAGGAATATTTACTCTTGCTAAGATTAGTGGACAAGTCTGGTCAGAACATCATGAGGAAAACATATTTCTCTACTCAGGACTGTGTTATCTCCATGTTTCACATTCCTGTGCTTTTTGAAGCTGGAGTTATTCCAAACTCTCAAGAGGTTTGCTCTAAGATCTAAATTGCTACACTCACCCTTCTTAACTAGGCATCCATAGTCAAGGCATGCATTTGGAAAAGAATATATATATATATTTTAGTAAAAACAGTCTTTTTACTCTAGAATCTTCCTTGCTGCATGACTCTGAAAATGGCCTGGTCGTCTTCTTACCTGATCTTTGTAATCCCTGAAGCATGCAGAGGAACCATTTATTTCTCTGTAAAACACACTGAGAATAAAGTCAGCTGGTAATAAAATGCAACAGTCATCTTCTCTAAGCAAAAAATGAATAGCAGTAGTGTGGAAGATAAAAAGAAGAAAAAAGAAAAGAATTTTTTAAAAAATCCCACTGTTCAGCACCTCAGAGCTGAAGGATCTTGTTTATTTTTAAGTGGTCATGACACTAAATGGGAATGGGAAGTCTGATTTCTTTTGCATGTTCAATGTCTTACGGCTCCATGCATAGGGTATAGTAGAAGCTCAGTGCTGTGACATGCCCCCGAGTTCTTCCACTAACCAGCTCTTGGGAAGGTAAACTCACTATTCTAGGACCTAGTTTCTCATCTTCAAACAAGCCTGACAGGGAATAGGATCAGCCTCGTAGGGTTATTGTGAGCATTTAGTAGGTCAATATCTGTAAGGTGCTTGACACTCACTGTGCCTTGGTTATAAGTTCTTAGAAAAGGTGAAAGAATATTGCTTTTATTGACAAATGACCAAAGAACATCTGAGAGAACAAATTTTTTTTTTTTCTGTATCTGATTATTTTCAACGTTCTAGATTTTAGACTGACTTAATAACATGCTGTCTCAGGCCGGGTTTCCTAGGGAAGAGGGTGACGTGGAGATTTGCAGGCAGAAAAGTGTGTGGGGGGGTGGCCTGGGAATGGACCGCAGTGGGGAGCAAAGGAAGGAAGCAGACAGAGGAGAGGTGGGCTGTCACAGGACCTGGCCAGCCCTGGGCTCTCAGGGGAGCTCTAGAGCTGGAAGGGTCCTCTGGGTTATCCCAGTTTGCAGAGAGGGGACCAGGTCCTTGAACACCCCTTCACACTGAGAGGTTCCGGCTGCTGCTCTGGGAGGAGGGGATATAACCTTAGGTCAGGGGTTCTGTGGGGCTGAGAGTGACTCACCTGGCCACTGGCAGTCAGCAGCCCTAGTCAACAGCTGGGGTGGGGGGAGTCCCACAGTCCCAAAGGGTCCTGGAACGACATCACTGTAGCCATCATATGTGCACATATATTCATATTTTCACTTCGCCAGTGTCTTAATTTGCTCTGATACAGATTTTGCATGCTCAGACTGAAGATAATGGAAAGCAATTTTCTTATAACATGAAATAACTGACTAATACCATAAAAAAATCACATTTTGCCCAAGGACTTGCTTCCCTATAACCTTAAAAATCTACCATGTGAATTTTGATGTTTCAACTTGTCCTCTGGTTAGAGTGTAGGTACAGTTGAGTTTGTAAGTAATGTTTGAACATTTTAGAATTGTTATAATCTTCTTCCAAGCCTAGCTTACTGTGTGGTTTTTGTTTTCATTTCTGTGGCATAAATTGCATTATAAGAAAGATAAAAGCAATTTTAAATACACCCGTCATTAATCCATGTTTAAGATATCAGCTGTATTTTTTTTAATTGCTATATTACACTTCCTAATATGCAGAGGTATTTTACATCAGCTTATTTATGATAGGTCTATATTTTTCATTGTCTTTTTTTTCTTTAACTTAACATTACATCATAAATATCTTCATGTGGCTCCACATTTTCTCAATTATAATTTTAATAAAAACACAGGTTTCTATAGAGTTACTGTACTATAAATTGTTTGGCTTTCAGCTTGATTCCTGATTGTCCCTTTCAAATCATTCTATAATTATAAAATTCTAATCTCAGCAAATCATTTCAATTCAGTAAACAGTCACGATTGAAGCTGGCTCACGTTAAAGGGCAGATATAACAACGACGATACTCAGTCTGCGCGTGGAAGCAGTTTAAGGATGAAAGTGAGACCCGTCATGTAGAGGAGTAGGCACAGAATGAAACGTAGCCGGTAAGGCAGTGGGGAAAAGACAGGAGTGATGGTTTCTATCTGCGTAGGAGGGAAGGATCATAGAAGAGGAGGATTTTAAGCTGTATTTTGCAGGATAAGTGAGATGTAGACAAGAAGAAAAGATGGTCAAAATGTTTTAAGTCAAAGGAAAAGTAGCAACAAAGAAAAGATGTGAAAGTAATTTATGGATATCAGCAACTGTGAGTCATCTGGGGTGGTAACTTTTAAAACATGAACAAGTGTTGGAAAAGATCACTCAAAGTCATGCATTCCAGGAACATGGCACTAATAGCAGGGAAGAACTGGTGAGAGGTGTTGACAGGAAACACATCCCAGGTGGGATGATACTGCACTAGTTCAAGGAAAGTTTACTAACTTACTCTTGCATTTTTTGTTCTTTCGTTCATAATTCATGAATATATAATCATTTACCAGGCGATTAGGCCTGGGACTATTAGAATCAAGATCTATTTAAAATTATACATTCATCCAACAAATACGACTTGAAAGGCTACTTTGTGTAAGGGGAGAGGGGAGTCAGAGCTGAATTCATCTCAACCCTTGAGCTCAAGTTCACTCGAGTTCTCAGCTGGGTTGTGAATAGGGCATCTCAGCTGGTGATGACAGATTGTCATGTTAGTGATACAAAGAGAACACTGAAATCCTCACCAAGTACTATGTCACAGAAGAGATGAGATGGACTCTCTAGAGAGTCCTGACTTTTAAAATGTATTTATTTATTTGACTGTGTTGGGTCTTAGTTGTGGTACGTGGGCTCTTCATTGCCTCGTGTGGGATCTTTCATTGCAGAGCAGGGATTCTTTAGTTATGGCGCACGGGCTCAGTAGTTGCTCTGCCGGGGCTCCAGAGCACCCCGGCTCAGTAGTTGGGGGATGTGGGCTTCCTTGCCCCATGGAGTGCAGGATCTTAGTTTCCCAACCAGAGGTCAAACCCATATCACCTACATTGACAGATGGATTCTTAACCACTGGACCACCTGGGAAGTCCCATCTTGACTTAAAGAGACAGTGCATCACTCTGTTCTCTCATATTTTCAACTCAGTCTAGACACAAAGAATCAAAATCCAGACCCAAATAGAATACACAAGCCCATCATCTGACTCTGGGGGTCAGGAGAAATTAGACTACCTTGAAATATTTTGTTAGTTTCCTGAGTTTCAGGGACATTCTCACATCTATGAAAAATCCAGAGCTTCGAGACGGTGCCCTGCCTTTAAAACTGCTGCTCCACGTCTTGGCAGGGCTTTGGGCCTTTTCTGCTCCTCCCCTTTATCGGCTTCCCTCAACCTTGTCTCAGTCAGGCGTACAACCTGATATCAGCCTGTGTCACTGCACCACTTAGACCTCATACTGACAGAGGAACCACTGCGCTAAACAAAACTGCTTTGTTTGAAAGGACAAGGCATAGTCTCCAAATCCTCTTTCAGAACTAATATGATCATAGTAATTAATTCTTATATTTTACCTATTATAACTCCATCAAGTGCTTGATAAAATATAAGAAAGATGAAACCAGATTACGCTTGAAATGTATCATTTGTGAAAACATGTTTTAATTTGAAGACACGGTTTAAGTTATGACTTACATTAGAGATTTCCATATACGAATTTTATGATTCTGCTGCAATCAGAAGTTGTCTGTCAACTAATATAAACTTAAATCAAGAAAAAGCATAAGACCTTGTAAAGCATCTTCTGCTTTCAGAGGACAAAATTATTATCTCAGGGAATATTGTTTGATCAATACATTGTTACTTGGTGGTTTCAGGCAGGAGTTAGCACACTTTGAGTTGGTTTGCTTAGCTTTCCATGGCCCTGGCAGGTCAGGGTGGGTTTAGGTAAGAAGCAAATTGGAAAACTGACAAGACGTTTAGACTGAACACTGTCAGTACCCCATTTCGCCGGCTCCCTTTTATCTGTTCTCACACCTCTCCCTAGACTTGAGTGTGCTTATTTCCAACCGCTGTTGTCTCTGACTCCCCTTGCTGGGGTAGCCCTCCCACTACTCAAATTGCTTTGCCTGCAGGTGTACAAGCCAAGTGCCTGGACATCTGAGATTCCTCTTCCCCATGCTGCCTGAATATGAAAGCCCAGCTCCCTTGCTTGGGTTGGGACAACTTTGAGGTTGTCTTTTACTTACAACTTACACTCTCAAACTCCCCTGCAGGGTTAGAGTGATGCTACTCTTCATAAAACTTTGTCTGAAATCATATGCTTGCCTGGTTTCCTCTTTTGGCTGCTTGCTTGGTTGGTTGGTGTTAGTCACTCAGTTGTGCTTCTGTCTCTTCAAAACAGGATTACCTGGGAACCCATCCTTAATAAACAACTTTCCTATAGAGACTTGTCCTAGGGACCTCCCTGATGGTCCAGTGGTTGAGACTTCACCTTCCAATGCAGGGGGTAACGGGTTGATCCCTGGTTGGAGAGTTAAGATCCCATATGTGTGGTGGCCAAAAAGCCAAAACATAAAACAGAAGCAGTATTGTGACATATTCAATAATGACTTAAAACACTTGTCCTGAATCGAAGTTGAAGATAGAGCTTCTGTATAAAGCATCTCTTTCCTATAATCCACCTTTTAGAGATGTATTCTGGGTAAATACATCCTCTAGGTTGTGCAGATAACCCCAAGAGAGATAAGTTTAATGAAACAGAACATTCCCAACCATGTGAAAGTGTGTATAGAGCCACTAACCAGGATTTACAGAAATAGAAGAAAACAGTTACCTGTGTGGGGTTTGCTTTGTGTGGTACCCACAGTACTGTGACCATTTCCACCAGCCTTGTTCTTTCTATGTCTAAACAATGACTGCAGTACCAAATGCAGAAAGAGGCCCTACCTCGGACAAGCTTGCTGAGACCAAACTTTGGATGGAGGCCTGGTTACCTTGAGGAGGATGCTCTATGTAGGAAGAAGGGAGAATTTGTAGAAGGCATCCTGGGAAGCGAAGATGGGTTCAGGGACCCTAATGAACAGCAGAGGGAGGGTGACCCCACCCCTGCCCAGGGCACTACAGAAATTGACTGTTAGATACCAGAGTTGTCTGGCTGAATGCCAGCTATGATATGATTGAGATTTTAACCCAGATATTTAAAAAATAATCATGATGCAAGGGAATTCCACTATTTATAAACACAAAATCTGGATAATTTTCTTCTTTTGGGTCAGTAGCAAAAACCAACAACAACAACAACAAAAACGACCCAACAGAAATGATCCTGTGGCAGAAATGACCCTGAAGACCAGAAGAAGAGCAGACCTCTGAGCGCTGTTTATAACAGGAACCAGAAACACTTCAGATGACTATTTGTCATACTTAATCTGATTTCAGAAGACTCTGCCTTTGGTAAACAGGAAAAGAAGGTCACAAAATAGAATCAGCTGAGCTGAAGCGATGACAGGATGAAATGAAGAGGGGGCAGGACGTGAGGGCAAGGAGACAAGCTGGGATGGGGTGGGAGTCCGGTGAGATGAAGGAGGGGCACACTTAGGCCAGAACCACAAGTTCAAAATTAAAATCACACTGGACTCAGTGCTCCACACACACACAGAGCACATCACTGCACAGAAAAGAGTGGTATTAGATGAAGTGAATGGCATACAAGAGAACGGAGAAAATACAAACTCAAAATGAAAAGTGTTCTTGAAGGAAACTAGATTATTTGGAAAAAATCACAATTAAAGTACCCTCCTCAAGGGGGGCTGAGGGGAAAGGAAAAGAGGCCTGAGATGCAGCTGAGAGTGTTTGTCATGATCCAGGGAAAACTTAAATAATTAGACGCATACCCTTATAAAGTTTATTTTTATTCATTATATTCCATTACAGTTTATTACAGGATATTGGATATAGTTCCCTGTGTTATAAAGTAGGGCCTTGTTGTTTATCCACTCTATATATGATAGTTTGCATCTGCTAATCCCAAAGTCCACTCCTCTCCCTCCCTTCCTCCCCTTTCTGATATGCTTTAAAATTACAAAGAAAAAAATTGACAAACATCCAGAACAGAAATACAGGCTATCTCTAAAGGAATTAATATTAATTTAGCCCCATGGACTTAATTGCATCACACAATTTCAAACGATGATGAAACAAATTTAGGGAAGCTGTTCTTTAATTCATTCATTTATAAAATGGTATATTTCTACTATGAATCTAGCATTGTGTTAGATACTAAAAATGCAGCCATATACTTTTACATCCTGAAATGATCCTTGTATGGAATTTAAAAAAAGATCATCTCTATTACATTGAAAGATTTATGTGAAGCTATAAACTTCAAAACGATTTATGCACTGAGCTCTCCCCCTCATGTTTCTGATTGAGTGGAGGTGGGGTCAGTCCAAAGAATGTGTATTTCTAAGGAGTTCCTGCTAGATCCTGATGTGGTTGATCCAGGAGCCACATATCAAGAACCTGTGACTTATCCATTAATAACTGTAATATTGGGGAAAATGTTCAGTTGCATTGGAATGATGACATAGTTGTAGTTGCTGAAATATTTTTGAAGATTATTCAATGCTGTAGAAAAATCCCCATATTACAGTATTGCATAAAGTCCACCTAAAAATGTATGCACTGTGTTCTTTATTTAAAGAGATACAATTAAAATGGAAGGAATAGATGTCAAACATCAGGAAATTCAAAATGAATTAATAGTTATTCTCCCTAGGCCATGTCCTTAATAGTTACTTTTAATTTTATAACTTTCTAGATTTTCTAAGTGAATATGCATTAATTTTATATTGAGAAAAAGTGAAACAACCTCCCACAAAGACTTAGTTCAAATGCTGTCTTCTTGGTAAAACTCCTACCAGTTAAGCTGAGTGTCATCTGTGAATTCTCCTGTCAGCACCTCCTGCAAACATTCATCACCTTTTACGTCATTCACTAAAAGCTGACTATGTACATTAGTATTTTAAGGGCTCTGAAAAGTCTTAGTTTTTTAAATATGATATTACTTGCTTCAGGATTTTCCCAACTTCTTTGTCCATAGCAAAATTCAGAACATCTATTACTGTTCTCAAGAATAAATGGTTCATATAGTAGCATTAGTAACTCTTCAACATTTGTTGAATAAATGGATGAAATCAGTGAATTATTGGCTAATCCGGATAGAGGAGCCTGGTGGCCTATAGTCCATAGGGTCACAAAGAGTCAGGCACTACTGAAGTGACTTGGCATGTGGACATGCACACACATGTTACTTACTAATATTTTTCCAAGGGGTGAACCTAAAATCAAACTTTTCTATCAAAGTCCATTAGCATTTTTATTGATACATACTTAAACTTCAAATTCCATGAATATTGAACTCAACAAACAATATTGAACAAACACTCAACAAACTCAATATTGAACTTGCCTAATGTCTGCAAGATACCTGTGACATGCAAAGAAATATTTTACATGGTCAAATCTCAACCCAGTATTAATTCTTCATATACCCCATCCTTCAAGATATTTAAATCACTTTTCATAGATGCATGTGTATCTACATGATTGCCATTTAAATTTAACCAAGAGTGAGAATTCCATTTAATATAAGTGAAAATGACTTTGGGAGAATCCAAGCTTCCTCTCCAAGAAAAGCACAAATACCAGATGGAGTTTGCTGCCTTTTGAAAGTGGGTGACACTATCTCTCCAAACAAATGTTGTATTCCAAAAATAAGAGCCCATCTGTATTTTATAAGTAATTATTTTCTGTGCCTAAGAATTTGTTTCTACTGCAGTGGCTACATTCCATCCCATTATAACCTTAGATCATAGGACTTTTTTTTTTTCTTTCTAATTGGAGAATAATTGCTTTATAATATTGTGTTGGCATCCACCAAACATTACATGAATCAGCCATAAGTATACACATGTCCCCTCCCTCTCGAACCTCAATGCTGTAGAAAAATCCCAATATCACAGTACTGCATAAAGTCAGCATAGACCCACCACGCCATCCCAGCCCTCTAGGTTGTCCGAGAGCATCAGGCTGAGCTCCCTGTGCCTTTACAGCAGCTTCCCACTGTTGATATATTTTACACATGGCAGAGAATCCCCACAGACAGAGTGTTGTGGGCTACAGTCCATGGGGTCGCAAAGAGTCGACTGAACGACTAAGCAGAGCACAGTGTTTGTGTATGTATATGTATATATTAATGATACTCTTCCAATTAGTCCCGCCCTCTCCTTCCCCCACTGTGTCCAAAGTCTGTTCTCTGTGTCTGTGTCTCTATTCCTATAGGTTCATCAGTATCATTTATCTAGATTCCATATATATGTATTAATATACAAATTTGATTTTCTTTTCCTGACTTACTTCACTTTGTATAAGAAGCTCTAGGTTCCTCCACCTCACTACTACTAACTCAAATACATTCCTTTTTATGGCTAAGTGATACCACAGCTTCTTTATCCGTTCATCTGTTGATGGACATCTAGGTTGCTTCCATGCCCTAACTGTTGTAGATAGTGCTGCTATGAACATTGGGACACATGTCTTTTTCAATTATGGTTTTCTCAGGGTATGTGCCCGGTAGTGGGATTGCTGGCTCATATGGAGGTCTTATTCCTAGTTGATTTTTTTTTTTTAAGGATCTCCATCCTGTTATCCATAGTAGTTGTATCAATTTACATTCCCACCAACAGTGCAGGAGGGTTCCCTTTTCTCCCCACCTTCTTCAGCATTTATTGTTTGTAGATTTTTTGATGATGGCCATTCTGACCAGTGTGAGGTAACACCTTATTGTTGGATCATGGGCCTTTTGATGGCCCTTTATTTTTTGCAAGTATATGAATTCTATAAAATATGCAAAAATGTTTGGAAATACTTGATAATTTAACAATTAAAATAGTATGAAACAGTATGAAATGTATAAATAGTAAGCTTCCCAGAACACATGCACACATCACCAAAAATAAAAAGTGGAAACAAAAGTATCTGAAATAAGGGAAGAATCACTCATAAAAATTAAATTTGTTGTTTTCATGTGAGGATTGCAAAATGCTTTCCTTAAGTGCTGCTGCTGCAAAATGGTCTGTACAGGAGCCTATAAAGAATTAAAAGATGTGATTTTGAAATGGAAGGAGAATCTAGTGGTGACTGGAATTAAGGATGGCATTTTATTATATAGACTATGTAGCTTTAGAGTGAAGATCAGGCTCACACAGTGAATTAGAAGAGAAGGGAGTACAGCTGACCTGGACATCTGCTCATATGCATAAATACTGATCTTGATATGTGGGTATTAACTCAAGCATTGCTGGGACTTACCTGGGCCATACCTCTTTGTAATTGATAAAGTAATTAAAAATATGGCTTTTAATCATCAAGAATTTGAGGTCTTTGCTCACAAAAATAATAATTGATTGCTTATTTTAACATGTTAGGCATTATTTTAGGTAACTTACATATATTACTTCATTTAATCTTCACAACAGTTTCAGTTTAGTTCAGTTGCTCAGTCTAGTCCCACTCTTTGCGATCCCATGAATCACAGCTCACCAGGCCTCCCTGTCCATCACCAACTCCCAGAGTTCACTCAGACTCATGTCCATCGAGTCAGTGATGCCATCCAGCCATCTCATCCTCTGGCGTCTCCTTCTCCTCCTGCCCCCAATCCCTCCCAGCATCAGAGTCTTTTCCAATGAGTCAACTGTTTGTATGAGGTGGCCAAAGTACTGGAGTTTCAGCTTCAGCATCATTCCCTCGAAAGAAATCCCAGGGCTGATCTCCTTCAGAATGGACTGGTTGGATCTCCTTGCAGTCCAAGGGACTCTCAAGAGTCTTCTCCAACACCACAGTTCAAAAGCATCAATTCTTTGGCGCTCAGCCTTCTTCACAGTCCAAATTTTACATCCATACATGACCACAGGAAAAACCATAGCCTTGACTAGATGAACCTTTGTTGGCAAAGTAATGTCTCTGCTTTTGAATATGCTATCTAGGTTGGTCATAACTTTTCTTCCAAGGAGTAAGCGTCTTTTAATTTCATGGCTGCAATCACCATCTGCAGTGATTTTGGAGTCCAGAAAAATAAAGTCTGACACTGTTTCCACTGTTTCCCCATCTATTTCCCATGAAGTGGTGGGACCGGATGCCATGATCTTCGTTTTCTGAATGTTGAGCTTTAAACCAACTTTTTCACTCTCCACTTTCACCTTCATCAAGAGGCTTTTGAGTTCCTCTTCACTGTCTGCCATAAGGGTGGTGTCATCTGCATATCTGAGGTTATTGATATTTCTCCCGGCAATCTTGATTCCAGTTTGTGTTTCTTCCAGTCCAGCGTTTCTCATGATGTACTCTGCATATAAGTTAAATAAACAGGGTGACAATATACAGCCTTGATGAACTCCTTTTCCTATTTGGAACCAGTCTGTTGTTCCATGTCCAGTTCTAACTGTTGCTTCCTGACCTGCATCCAGATTTCTCAAGAGGCAGGTCAGGTGGTCTGGTATTCCCATCTCTTTCAGAATTGTCCACAGTTTATGTCTTCAACATGGTCCAGTTATTCTATCATTCTCAATTTTATGAGCTGGAGGCATTTAAATATCAAAAATCCAAATTTTTGACTAAGTTTGTTTGTTGGTGTCAGCCAAGAGTATTCCAGTCAAGATATGGAAGTAAGTGAAGGGAAGTGTGGGTAGACGGGCACTGTGGAAAACAAATGTGATGGTGACCAAGCTAAAGAAGAGAGAATTAACTGTTTCCACACAGGCCCAGTGCTGCCCTACCTTTGACTGTTTAAGAGAACCTGAAAAATCTGATTCTTATCTGAAACAACTCAAATTTGAAAATATATTGTAATGAACTAAGTAAATTAAAAAAAAAAATAGAAATAGAGCAACTTAAATCCCATTCCTCAGCTGACTCTACCACATAGATCACTAATCAATGATTAGAGGAAGTTGTAATGTCGACTGAGAGGCCATGTGTGTGACATGACAAGTTCTTCCCTCTGGGGATGTTCCAGAAGATCACCCGAACCTTCTCTCTCCTTCTACTCACAGCTAAGGAACTGTTTTCCCCTGCAATCTACCTTATAGTACTTGGCACAGGATTGCTTTGGGTATAGAATTGCACACACAATGTTAGAACTTCTGAGGTTCTACCTTTGGTTTTAATTGTAGTGCAAGAAGGGTCTTTCTCCATCCCTCTGTCTTCATAGATTTTACATTGTACAAATATTCCAGCTCAGGTCCATCCTCTGCTAACCCATTCTCCCCCATCATGAGCATGGACCACCTTTGAATAAAACACCAAATCAATATCTAGGGAAAATTACCCCATGTTACAAATAAGGTTTCTTTGGGGAAACTACTCTTAAGATTTCTACAACTTACCTGAAAGTGAAAGTCTCTCAGTCGTGTCTGACACCTTGTGACCCCATGGACTATAGTCCATGGAATTGTCCAGGCCAGAATACTGGGAAAGGCTAGAAGGGTAGCTTATCCCTTTTCCAGGGCATCTTCCCAACGCAGGGGTCAAACCCAGGTCTCCCACATTGTAGGCGGATTCTTTACCAGCTGAGCCACAAGGGAGGCCCAGGAATGCTGGAGTGGGTGGCCTATCCCTTCTTCAGTGGATCTTCCTGACCCAGGAATCAAACTTGGGTCTCCTGCATTGCAGGCAGATTCTTTACCAACTGAGCTATATAGATTCATTTGTGATTTGAACCTAAAGGTATGACTTAAAGAACTGGAGGATCGAGATATTTCTGGAAGAAAAACCTATAAGTGTGTGCTTGGGAGGTGGGGGGGAAGCCAGCAGGAACACAGTCAAGGAGTTCTTAAGTAGTTGATTTAATGGTTTGATCCAAGAAAGGTAGAATAGCTCCAGGTCTCCTATAGATGATAAGCAGGTAAACCTCTAGAAGAGCAGATCCTTGTATAGGACCTCCCTTTTCCATTCATAATGTCTCCTCTTTCCCATTCTTGAAAGCCTTCTTGGAAAGGAACCTACAGGTCTATGCTGCCGATTCGTACATCTAAGCTAGGACTATATCTTTAGTTCTGATGTAGAAAGATGTAGAAGAGGGAAGAGACATATTCATTGATAAAACACTCTTTTAAAGCCCTCAGAATTCCCCTGCTTTAACTACTGCTGGGTACCCAAAATGACCTGTGACTATCCTGGGTCTGTCTGTCTTTCACCTTTTCAAGGATCATTCATTAATTCATTTCTGCAATTAGTATTTCTCCAGTACTTGTCACACCCTGGGCACCCCTAGGATATTATAGGGAGCACACCCCTAGCTGAACGCTCAGCCAGGATGCATCAGTAGTAAATTCTTACATCTTCATCTTCACTACTACACATCTTCATCTTCATTACTAAAGGGGGAGCCTCTGGTGCAATTACACAAGATAAGAATATTTTAATGTCATATTTTCACTCATTCAGTTTCTCTCTACGTATGTATGTGTGTGTATAATTGAAGCATAGTTGATTTGCAGTGTTGTCTTAATTTTGGGTGTACAGCAAAGTGATTCAGTTATACATAGCTGTTCTTTTTCAGATGTTCCTCCCTTATAGGTTATCACAAAATATTGAGTACAGTTCCCTGTGCTATACAGTATGTCCTTGTTGGTTATCTATTTTATTTATTTATTTTTTATATATAGTCATGTGTATGTGTTAATCCCAAACTAGACATTGGTGACTGATCAATGATTTTTTTTTTTTTTTATCCTTGGAGGTTGGCTGGACATATTATGAGTGCTGACTCCTGAGGATCTTTTTGGTGCTTTGTGGCCTGGGAGGTCCCCTTGACCACAAGAATGAGGAAAATGTGGTCTCCTTAGCTTTTACACAAGCAGGGCTCTGCTCCTACTGTATCTTTATCTTAAGAGTTAACAGGACCCTACGGCTGCTCCACCTGGGAGCCGGTGTCTCCTGCTTCACAACTCCTCTCCAGCCCCACTTTCTGTATTTTAGGATGGACGTCGCCTTCTGTAATGTTGTGTCTGCTGAGCATGTCAGCTGCTGGAAAGACAATGCCATCACCTTCGATCTAGATACAAGTCAACACTATCATTTCCAAGAAAAGAATATCCTTCAAAAATTAATCTCAAAAGATCTGGTGTTACTGAAACTGTCACTGCTTTGTTTCCTAGAAAAGGGGGCTTTGGGCAGCAGGAGTTTCCTGTAGTTTTGTTTATTTTTCATCCTATTCATATAGACAGAAAGAAAGCTCTTTTAGGTCAATCTTTGTGGATTTTTTTTTGTATGTGTATTTCAAAACTTCCTGTTCATTTGCAGAAAAAGAAAATGATACAAAATGAAGAAGAGGGAAATGCATTCTCTCCTCACCAGTAGTTTGGAAAAGAAAACTTAAATTATGTCCCCAAACACTTATTTACCTCATATGTGGTATTTGTTGACTGGATAAAGAACCTTAGGGAACAGGGAAAGGAAAGCTTAAGGAGCTTATAGAAAATGAGTTCTTATGGTAGTATTACTGTGTCATAGAGAAAATAAAAACATCTCTGGCTTGTGCCACTGTTTGTGAATTTTTGAAAACATTTCCAAGGTCAAGTTTCTGAGAGCAGGACTTGAAAACGGTGGTTTCACTCCCTTAGCTGTGATCTCGTTTCCCTGCAGGGTCCTGGCAGCCTCTCAGCTGCACTTCTTTGTGAACATCATCGGTCTAGGTATCTTTTGGTCCCTTCAGATGAGCCATCAGCTCACTTCTTTTCCCTTCTGCTGAGCAGTATTGTTCCTGGGCTCTTTTGTTAAGTTACAATAAATGTGTTGAGCAACCAGCAGGCTGATGACACAAAGTCGTTTATTGATTTGAAAACAAACCAAGGGCTCACTTCACCTTAAAATCCTAGAGCACAAAACTCCAGTTCCTCAAAAACAGCCAAAGTGTTAACACCAAAATACTTCAGTCCTGTTTTCAGGGCACTTTGGACATATTTAAAAACGAGAACTCTGCCTTATTATAATAACAGTTAGTGTCTTTTTAGTCTTGGTGACTTTGACACCTAGCCTCTTCCAGGTCTTTCTGGATGTTAATTATTTTGTCTTGTTGCCCCAAAATGCACACACATAGATCAGGCTGATGCTGCCATCTGGGAGTTGGTATTGCAAATTTACAAGACTCTGTTGCCTTTAAATTATATAATGACACAAGGGTGTTTTAGAAGAAGAAAGGTGGAGAGTTGTTTGTCACAGAGTGTTGTGTGAGTTACAGTGCCCTAGGTGATATATGTGACTGGGTGAAAACAGAGGTATTTCTTACACATTTACCATTCATTCTTTCACTCACTCGCTTCTTCATTCTTTCAGTGGCTAAGATGAACCAAACCAGAAAGCATCTCTCAAGTCTTGGTGATTTGTCCATTTATGAGCAGAACCATCCTGTTCTCTGTTATCTGGTCCTTGACAGTCTGTTTTAGTGAAATATATAAATAAAATAATCCACAGATTGTGCCTAGTGCAGTGAAGGACTTTAAGAACATGTGGTGATAGAGGCCCAAGGAGGAGAGGGAGAATCCAGGTGTGTGCAGTCTGGGAGAGGGCCATTCCAGCCAGTGGGGACAGCACGTGCAAATGTCCTGCGGCAGTGTGGTCTGAGTATCGTGAGAGCAGAAGAGTGGTGCAGGGTTGATGTACAATTGTTCACAGGTTCTAGGCTGTGCGAGGTCAGATGGCTGGGTCATGTGTCTCCCTTCCCAGGCCTCTTTAGTCTAACTTAGCTGTCCCCACAAGTCCTTGAACTCACCTTTTAATTACCTGACCCTAAATCTTTGCTCACACTAAAATTCCCTTTCCTTCTCATGTCTAAAGGTTATCATTACGCTGAGCAAAAAACAAAACCAGAAAAGGGTACATGCTTGTGATTCTCTTTGTGTGAGTTTCTGGGAAAGGCAACGTGCATCTGTAATGACGGGGGAGTTCAGGGTCTGCGGGGCTGGCAGCTGGGGATGCATGACTGCAAGGAGGAATCAGGACCTTTGAGGGTGATGAAAGTGCTCAATCTTGGTTGTTATGCTGGTATACAGGTGGATGTACTTGTCAAAACTCATCAGACTATACATGGAAATGGGGCATTGATCAGATGTAAATCACACATCAATAAAGCTGAGAAAGACATTATAGAGTAAGAAAAAGGGACATTTTATAGAGCTCAGATTCATCTCCATTATCTCCCCTCAGAAATAAGCTCTCTCGTTCCAGCATTCCGCTGTGCCCTATCGGTCTCTGTGGTTTGACACACACACACCACACCGTGTACAGCACTTCAGGAGCATGGGGCGTTACAGGCCACTTCTCCTCCGGGCTTCCTTGTCCCCTTAGGAGGTAATCCCCATCTTGTCTGTCTTTTCTTCCACATAGCGCAGTCCTCAGAACTCAGAAGAGGACCCCACTGAACCCTTGTTCAGTCAATGGCACAGTTTTCATATTTACTTCCTGCCTGGTTCCCAAAAAGGATGAACAGGAAACAAAATTGATTTCCAGGAGTTGATGAGTGGATGGGCTCTTCTCAGCACTAGAGCCTGCACCCTGACTCCACGTGTAAAAATTGGGAGCAGAATGGGCTTTTGACACACCTTCTTCACACGCATACTTGCTTATTGACCTAGAGAGACGCATGTGATGGCTTCTCTGTTCTCCAATAGGTAAATGCTGTGCTGACCCTCTGCATTGTGCTTCTTAATGGTCCATTATTCCTCCGTGGACAGACAATGGGAGAATCCGTGTTGGCAAACGGCACAAAGTGGACAGGACAATGTAATAGGAAGGCGGCTATTATGTCCCATCATTACATTGTGTGAAGGGTAATCGAAGGAGCGTGTGGTCTGTCGCAGACCTGCCACTCGGCTTGTTGTGGGGAAAGATCTTAAATCAGCCCTCTTGTACTTGCTCTTCAGAAATCTTTCCCCTTCTCTGACACTCTCCTTGTGCAATTTCTGATGTTTCAAACTGGCCGATTACCTGGAATACCAGCTTTGCAAGACGTGACACAAAAGTTCACCCATTCCTTCCAACTCATAACACTTTCAAATTGTGGCTCCAAATTATTCCTATAAAAGTAGCCAATCTTTATGACTCCTGGGGGATTTCTTATTTTAATCTAAAACTTTCTGAAATGGTTCAGTTTTGTGGAAATGATGGGGGAGTGTCTGCTCCTAGCAGTTTTTGTGTTCAAGGGCAAATCAACCTCTGTGCTTGCTAACTCTAATTTTCCAAGGGTTATGAGACTTTAATTTGATTCTTTATCCAATGTGCATAAAATGTTCACTGGAATTTGCATAATACATTTATTGTATAATCACTCTTCACATTGGTTACCTGCTTCCTCAAATGAACAGTATTTTTTTTTTTAAGGGAACATATTCATGTAGGACCAATTTGAACTTAGAACAGAATTAGGTATACCTCTGAAGGACAAATAAAAGAGAAAGAGGGGGAGGGCATGCAGTTGTCCTGAAATTGGCTATTATGTAAAAATAGCCCCAATCCTGTATTTTCAAATATTCATTTTTGCAAATACAAGCAGGGGCAGGATTGCTGTCTTTAAACATGTATTAAAAAATTGTTATGTGGAGAATGAAATACAGCTGCCGGTCTTGTCCCAGAATGTATTTAAGATGAGTGGATTGCATCAGGGTACAGTACAATTTGAGAAGATGAGGGCGCTGGAGAGGGATGAGGACGTAGGCACTGGGCCAGGTGCTTTGAAGGCATTTATATTCATTCACTACCCAGAGCCAATACATAATTGAGGTAATATTATTAACCTTAATTCTATCTTCGTGCTCTTTGCCTTTGGACTCAGTGCTACCGCATGGCATATTTCAAGATCAGAGGGCGGTTGAATGACATGATCCCCATTTCTCCTTCTGTTTTATGAGCATGGTGTGTGCAGTGATGATTTGAAAGAGTGTCTGCTTGCGGGCCAGGGTGTCTCAATCTTTAGTGTGCCCTCAGGTACTTGGAAATCTTGTCAACATGGAAGGTCTGAGCCAGTAGCTCTAGGGTGGGCCTGAGAGTCTGACTTCTGACCAACTTCTGGTTGATGTCATTGCTGCTGGCCCTCAGACACCACATAAAGTAGCAAAGAAGGAAGCCTTTCAAGGTAGGCCTCTCCAGGCTCTGCTTATAGAGCCATGTCCCTAGTGATCCAGGCCCTGATCCTATTTAGGACCATTGAACATACTGGTCAAGGCTCCCCAAATTGCATTTCAACCAGCATCTCCTAGGATAAGAAATCCTGGTCTATTCCAATGACTAGGATTTTTCAAGGAAGCTCTGCCTAGATGAGGGAAGGCCTGGGCTGGAAGTCATGGGTCACCAGCTATCAAAGGACCCAGAAGAGTTGGTGTCATGAGCTACCATACCAATTTACAAATTACAGTCAAATTACTTTGGGGAAAATGTGTCTTTGATTGTTGAAAAAAATTCACTATCAACTTACAAATGAATGTGCAGTCATGAATATAATGACATGACAATTCAAACTCTTGGCATGCTTTCTGAATCACAGATCTGAAATGTTTTCTCCTAAGATCCTGATATATTTCCCAAATCCCTTTGAGAAAGATCTAACTTCGTTGCAATGAGAAGGAAAATGGGCTTACAATCCTTATATTTCAGGAGGATATTGTGTGAATTTGATTTCACTGGTTTCTGATATCTTTGGTTTGTAATACCTAAAGGTCCTTTGAAACATCTTTGAAAGAAATGAAAAAGTTAGGGGAAATCACTCTCTAAAGTCTACAAGGCCTTGAAAGTATTGCCTATTACTATTTTATTGATTTAAAAAATCTTTTAAAATATTGGAATAAATCAGTTTGGTAAAGTAGGACACATTTGGCTAAGGCATAATGTGAGCTCATAAATCTTTTAGAAGTGTTTGGCAAAATCTTAACTACAAATGGTTTTCATTTCATCATTTTTTTTAATGTTATTTTATTTTTAAACTTTACATAATTGTATTAATTTTGGCAAATATCAAAATGAATCCGCCACAGGTATACATGTGTTCCCCATCCTGAACCCTCCTCCCTCCTATTTCCTTTTCTATATGAATCCCTAAGTGCTTCTAATACATACACAAAGAAGAGCTCACAAATTAGTTTCAGCTATTTTTTGTTTGTTTGTTTTTCAGTTAGAACTCAGAAGGAATCGTTGGATAGTTTCTTGGGAAGTGGGATCAAAGCCCTAAAATCTAGTTGGAAAAGGATTTATATTTCACTGAATAACATTTTGTTTGGCATGATTTTTATATTTTATTTTAAAAAAAAATTTTAACCACATGCATGCATTATTTTCAAGTGTCCAGGCCATTCATTGGCTGGAGCCATTGAGTGAATGTGGATTAAAGTACTTGATGGTGGTGGTATGAGTGAAGGGGGAGATCGTCCTTCCATTGATTCTCACATACTGAGGCCACAATCTCTGCTCTTCTTTATATATATTTACAAATATATTATATTTATATATACACATTTATTTTTATTTGACTGCGCAAGGCTTCCCTGATGGTTCAGATGGTCAAGAATCTGCCTGCAATGCAGGAGACCCGGTTCAATCCCTGAGTCAGGAAGATCCCCTGGAGAAGGGAATGGCAACCCACTCCAGTATTCTTGGTCTGGAGAATTCCATGGACAGAGGAGCCTGGCAGGCTACAGTCCATGGGGTCGCAGAGTCAGACACGACTGAGTGACCAAGAGACTAACACATGGCTGAACATCAGGTCTTATTTGCAGCATGCAGGATCTTTAGTTACAG
Source organism: Bos mutus (assembly GCF_027580195.1). Classification (NCBI taxonomy): domain Eukaryota; kingdom Metazoa; phylum Chordata; class Mammalia; order Artiodactyla; family Bovidae; genus Bos; species Bos mutus. The sequence goes on from NC_091638.1 coordinate 4,434,961, forward strand.
CATATGCGATCTGGGCTTCCCTGGTGGCTCAGCTGGTAAAGAATACACCTGCAATGCGGGAGATGTGGGTTCAATCCTGGGTTGGGAAGATCCCCTGGAGAAGGGAAAGGCTACCCACTCCAGTATTCTGGACTGGAGAATTCCATGGACTGTATAGTCCATGGGCTTGCAAATAGTCGGAGACGACTGAGCGACTTTCACTCACTTGTATATGATCTAGTTCCCTGAGCAAAGAACAAACCTAGGCCCCCTGCACTGGGAGTGTGGAGTCTTAGCTATTAGACCACTAAGGAAGTCCCCATCTCTGCTCTTCTGATGGAGAAATAGTCCACAGCTGTACCTGTCTATAGAAAGGCCAGAGCAGAGAGAGGGAGGGAAAGATGAGCACAGGTGTAAAGTCATAGTTTTGGCAACCCTTCTGTGCACAAGGATTGCAGAGCTGTAATTAGAGTATTCAGTTGTAGCTTGCTTCCATCATAGTTGCAGACCGAGTAGAATTGTTTTATCAACACTCTGGCTGGCTTCTGCGGACACAATGCATTACACACTTAAATCTCCCACTGTTCTTGATGGCAGAGAAACTTAGGACCAGCAGTTCACATGAGACACATATTTTATTTGTATCCTAGAATGAGGAAAGGAAAATTTTGCAGGATGATTTGCAGAGGTTAATCTATCCACTTACAGCCAAGCAGGCTGCTCCCTTAATCTCTGCAATATTATAATAACATCATGACTGGTTTAGTCAAAGACTTTGGCAAATCAGTGAGTTTCTTTAATCTCACTAAAGCATAATGATCTCCCTAAGCCCATAAATAATGATCCTGATCCTAATTTTGACTTTATTCAGTAGATAGAAGCCATTTCTCTCGTTTAAAAATCAATTGGGGTGAGAAGGGAAGTGAGTTTTGGGATTTGAATTTGTGTTTGGCTTAATACTTTTGATGCACCTTAAATGGAATAAGCAGTGTCCCATTTTCAAGCGGCACGCTGCTGAGTATGCTGCTCCCTGAATTTGTCCATCTTTGTAATTGTTTTATTCTGCCAGGGAATGCCACTTGGGACCCAGTTTCTTTTCCCGAGTCCTCGTGTTGTCATTTGCTCTTACGTACAGAGTTTGCCCCCACCTGGAAGGAATATTTGCCATTTTAGAATACTAGCACTTTATTCTCAGTTTTTCAAAAGTCTTTATTGCATCTGTTATGATCCTGCTTCTGTTTTATGTTCTGTATTTTTGGCCAGGAGGCAGGTGGGGCCTTGGCTCCCCAACCAGGGATCAAACCTCCACCCCCTGCCTTGGGAGGGGAAGTCTTAGCCACTGCACTGCCAGAGAAGTTCCTGTTTTCACTTTTTATGTGACATTGACTCCTCCCTATGTTTTGTATTTAACTTACTATGCGTCTATTATGCACGGAAACAGGAAAGCAGAAAGACTAATATACACATAAATGTAGAGTGTGGATAGTTTTGCCATCATGCTGCTCACTGACAGGGAGCCTGACACGGGTGTCCAGCTCTGATGAGCAGGGCTGTGCACACTAACCCGCGCATTTTAAACTAAATGAAAACATGCCATTCTGCATGTGCTCACTGACGTAACCCCCCGTGTAGGAGGACCCCCTATTGTATTTAAATGTATTTATCTATCCTCCTAGATCAGAAGCTCCCCGACAGGAAGGGATGGATGTCACAGTATCTTAATTTTCCCTGCAGCATCGAACACATCATTTCCTTGCACATAGTAGATGTTTAGTAAATTTAATAGTAATATATACACATTGTCTTTATATAATGAATATTACTCAGCCATAAAAAGGATGAAATAATGCCATTTGCAGCTACATGGATGGACATAGAGATGATCGTACTAAGTGAAATATGTCAGAAAAAGAAAGACAAATATATGATATCACTTACAGGTGGAATCTACAACAGTGATATACATGTGCTTATTTACAAAACAGAAATAAACTCACAGACATAGAAAACAAGCTTAGAGTTATCAAATGTGAAAGGGGCAGTGGAGGGATAAATTAGTGGTTTGGGATTGGCTGCTGCTGCTGCTGCTAAGTCGCTTCAGTCGTGTCCGACTCTGTGTGATCCCACAGACGGCAGCCACCAGGCTCCCCCATCCCTGGGATTCTCCAGGCAAGAACACTGGAGTGGGTTGCCATTTCCTTCTCCAATGCATGAAAGTGAGAAGTGAAAGGGAAGTCGCTCAGTCGTGTCCGACTCTTAGCGACCCCATGGACTGCAGCCTACCAGGCTCCTCCATCCATGGGATTTTCCAGGCAAAGTACTGGAGTGGGGTGCCATTGCCTTCTCTGTTGGGATTGGCAGATATACACTAATATATATAAAATAGGTAAAGAACAAGGTCTGACTGTATAACACAGGAAACTATATTCAGTATTCTGTAATGACCTGTAAAGGAAAATAATCTGAAAAACGGTATGTGTGTGTGTTTGTATTCTGAACACTTTGCTGTACACCTGAAACTAACATTATAAATCAACTGTACTTCAATAAAAAGTAAGTAAAAAAACTAAGATTAAAAATAATAACTGTAAGGATTGGGGGCAGGAGGAGAAGGGGACAACAGAGGATGAGATGGCTGGATGGCATCACTGACTCGATGGACGTTGAGTGTGAGTGAACTCTGGGAGTTGGAGATGGACAGGGAGGCCTGGCGTGCTACGATTCATGGGGTTGCAAAGAGTCGGACACATCTGAGCAACTGAACTGAACTGAACTGAAAGTCACATGATGAGTCAAAAGTGTCTTTCCCCACAGGTCAGTTCTATTGCAAAACCTCATGTCTTATTTTACTGTTTATGGAAGTAGAATATCAGAATTAAGTAATTAAGCTCAGAAATCAGGGAAGAGAGTGAAGCAATCTGTTTTCCGTGGGTGGACCTTGTTGCCCATCTTTTTCGCCTCTGCCTGCTAAGCATCTGAAGGTTGCAGCCCTTTGCGTGAGATGTACATATGCTGTTCTTTTCTGTATGAAACTGTCCCATCCTTTTTTCCAAAGATGCTTCAAAGAACGAATCATTTCAGATTTTAATGGTTTAGATTCTTTTCCTTCAAAATGAGTGCTGTTTGGCCTTTGCATTCTAGCAGGATTTTCCTTCCACCCTTGTTCTTTTCACATCTAAGTTAGGCTGTAGGCCTGTTGTATTGTAGCATCCTTGCTTCACTGTAATGATCAGTCACAGGACATCAGTGGGAAAGGAAATACTGAAGAAATGGTTAGGTTCTCTTGTTAGTCTGGTTTTACAAGCATTATGTGCAGCAAAGAATGTATAAGTGCTGTCCTTCAGCTACCTCCTTTGATCAACATAATGCAGAGAACTAGGAAATCCAATAATAAGAGAAGACATTTGGCGGTCACTCAACAATTTAGTGATGTACAAAACGTTGAGCTGAAATACAGATGCCTGGAGGCAGCCTTGAGCCCAGCAGACTTTCAGGAAACCTGCAAATCACTCCTCCTTTCCTGCAGGCCACCTTCTCTCCCTGCAATTTAGTTTCCCCGCTTTGAGCTCAGACAACATCCATGGCATGTTCTTAAGCCAAAATAGAAAGTGGGGGTTTTATGGCAGGGTGATTCTTAAACATCAGCTGTTTAAGCTTGAGTAGAACTTGAGTGGAATGTGTGATTCCTAGACAAAGTGTTCACTTCTTCTTTTTAAAAATCACATTTGACTCACAGCTGGATTGTCATTGGAAGAAGTTGGGTGTTACCTCAAGCCATGGACTTCAAATGGGCTTTCTGACAGTCCTCTTACAGAAACATGAAAAGCAGTGTGAGGTTACAGTCTGAGAGCAAGTCTTGCTCAGCTCATGGGCTCATGCCACCACACATCTGAGCCAGCAGTCCTGGTTTGTATCACTTCCCCACACAAAGAACCATCCACAGTGGGTAAATGTGTAAGCAATTTACATAAAGCATTTAAAGAGCCACTAGCAATACAGAAGTATGAAAAAGACTGTTGACTATGATAAAGTTGATACCAAAGGAGAAATGTGGATGAGGGATGAATTAGGAGGTTGGGAACTGACCTTTACAAAATGTCTATATGAAATAGATAATCAGGGGCTCCCCTGGTGGTTCAGCGGTAAAGAATCATCCTGCCAATGCAGGCCTCACTGGTTTGATCCCTGTCCTGAGAAGATCCCACATGCTGGGGAGCAGCTAAGCCGTGCACCACAACTGTTGAGCCTATGCTCTACAGCCTGGGAAAATCAGCTTCTGAATGTGCCTAGAGCCTGTTTTCCACAGCAAGAGAAGCCCCTGCAATGAGAAGTCCACGCACCACAGTTAAGAATAGCTCCCGCTTGCCACAACTAGAAAGAAACCCAGGCAGCAACAAAGACCCAACACAGCCAGAATAAATAAAATTATAAAATAGATAATCAACAAGGACCTGTTGTATATAGCACAGGAAACTCTACCCAATCTTCTGCAATCAACTATATGGGAAAGGCATCTGGAAAAGAGTAGGTATATGTGTGTGTATAACTGACTCACTCTGCTGTACACCGGAAACTCGCACATCAGTGCAAATTAACTATCCCCCTGCTCCTTGTTACTCACTCAGTCATGTCCCGACTATACTCCAAAATAAAATAAAACCTAAATTTAAAAAGAGGATCAAGATACTTGCAACAGAATTCAAATGGATTGGCACACAATTGTGTCGTTGAATGGCAAAAGTCACAAGAAGCTGCCTACAGATATACTAAAGAAAATAAAACCAAAAACCTCTGGATTACCATTGTTTGTAGAACTGTGTCACAATTTCTAAATAAATATATTTTTGCTTCTTTATAAAGTCACTAGGCTTGTAGTGCAAAAAAAAATAGCAAAACTTTAAATTAACACACCAAGTTTCAAGCATTTCAGGAAAGCATTGATTAGATCTGCCAGTGGAATGAGTGCATTTGGCGAATGACCTAATTAGCGTGGAGCATGGAGCTCTTTCTCACTGCTCTCTGCTTCCTGCTAATTGCAGAGCTGCTGGCCTTCTCCCCCTGACAAGGAAGGAAAACAAGGACGGGGTGTATGGAGAAAACAGTGGCATACAGTTGTCATCCATTTGAACCTGCTGCCAGGCTTCATTATGTAATTGAGGCAGTGAGACCAGTGGCCTTCCAGCCTCTTGGGCCGGAGTTTCCAGTGGGTCCCATTTTACTGAGGATTTTAGCAGTTACCATAAAGCATTATTAGCTGGAGCTGAACTAATCTCCCTACGCTGCCCCTCACCAGATGTAGGTATGGAGGTTTCTGTTCCCAGGCTTGATGATTTGTCATTAAGGAGAGCAAATTGAAACCAAGTTGGAGTTGCTTTATTCCTTCATAAATGCATCATTATTCTCTAGGGGCAGCTTCGTATTTCATTCTGTTTCTTTGTGTTTGTGATGTAGTATACGCTGTCACATAAAACTCAAGAGTGCCGTGTTTTCCTCCAGAATCGTGGCGTTTTGGGGGGAATTACTTGAGATGTTTTACCTGTACACGTTCATTTTAATTAGTGAAAGTAAATTCGTATGAAAAACAGAACTTAGTGAAATATTTTTTTTAATATTTTCTTGGTGTAGACCATTTTTAAAGTCTTTATTGAATTTGTTATCATATTGCTTTTGTTTTATGTTTTGGTTATTTTGGCCATGAGGCAGGAAGGATCTTAACTCCTGTATGGAAGTTAAGATCCAACGAAAGTTAAGATCCACCTTCTACGCCCAATGGAAGGTGAAGTCTTAATCACTGAAGCACCAGGAAAGCCCTCAAAACATTGATTATGTTATAACTTTGTTTCCCAGGAGTCTTCAGGAGAGATGTTTTGTACTAGGGAGCCACTCTCCTTGCTGGCACGATGGCTCTTTGGAAAGACACTCTTCTCAAAGTCCGCCCATCACCTCCCTGATTCAGAGGAGGCTCAGGGAGTCTCCTCCCCTGACAGGGATTTCTTCTGTTTGGACTGGAGTTTAGCCCTGGAGCTCAGCATCATGATTTTGTACTGTCCTGTGGGATGTGTGGGGTGGATGAAGTGGAGGAAGCCACGCTGTTATAGCAGCCGGGAGTCGTGAAATCCCTGGGGCCTCACTGGGTGGCAGCGTGGCTGAGTGAACCATGGCTGCTTGGTAGAGTCAATGTGTATTAAGACACTTTTATTAGTTAATCTCCACATAAGTCCCGTGGAGTAACTTAGCATCTTTTTAAACATGGTGTCAATTAATTTTGACAAATGTTTATTAAGTTCAGGCTATGTCCCAGAAACAAAGATATACAAAGAAAGAACACCTGGGAAATGTTTTTTTTTTTTCCTTCCAGTTACTATGAGCAAAACACCAGGTCCCTGTTTTAGCAAAGGACAGCACTTCAGTCATGTTCTAGAACCCCCTTAACACTTCCACTTTCTCAGGAACATTATCCTAAAAGTTATGTCTTTCTGCCTTAAGCTTTAATCTCTTGACTTCTGCTTGATCTTTCTTATCAGCATGCAAAAGTACTAAGAACAGTATCTGTCTCATAGCAGGGCAACAAATAAATTCATGTTTAATATTTTGAATGAATACTCAGTAGTCCTGTAACCCAGGCCGGGGAATAGGTACACATATGTGTGTGCAGACAACTGGGCCACATTCCCAGAGGTGCTTATTTCATTTTCCCAGAGGTGAAAAATGAGCGTTGCTCGTTTTTTAAGCTCGCAAGTAAGTGCTTCTAGCATATAGCTAAGGTTGGAAACCATAGACCATAGCATCTCCCGTCTTACAAGCAACAAACATGAACAGCTCCTTAGCCTCACATACCCCTCAGGCTAAAGCTGGCTCCTAACTCTCCTTCCCAGCGACAGAATAGCAGACAAGACTGCAAACACTCTCTACTTCTCCATCTCGCTCTTGCTCTTCAACCACTCAAGCAGCCTTCGGTCCCCATCCCTGGCCTGTAGCTGAGCATGGTAAGAATACATGATATATACTACTGTACATACAATAAGCTACAAAGACCTACCGTACAGCAGAGTGAACTATATTCAGTATTGTAACAACCTATAATGAAGAAGAATCTGAAGCTGTGCCCCGAAACTAATCCAATATTATAAATCAACCACGGTTAAAAAAGACAAGTTCACATTCCTAAAACACTGGGCGTCTCAAGCTCCCATCTTGCTCTCACAGTGGCACTGGACAGCAGTGATCTCTCTCTCTGTCTCTTTGGCTTTGAGACATCTTCTTCCCTTTGCACTTCTTTCTTTCCATCGGATTCTCCTCCAGCCTCCTTTGAGATCTCCTTTTCTCATCTCATGAACACTTCAGTGGTGAAGTTTTAGCTCCAAACCTGTGCTCTTTGTTTCTACTTACACCAGGCACTTTTGTCTTTTTCCATTTCTGCAAATCGAACCTTCATGCTGTTGACCTCCTAGATTTTATTTCCAGTCTTGTTCCCCTTTCTGAGCACCAGCCAAATATATCCAGCTACTACTTGGCATTTTTTCTTAGATGTCTCACAGGCATTTCAGGCTCATCATGTCTCAAACTGATATTTTAATTTTCCCTCTCCCGTGTTGGTTCCTCCTCCAGGCTCCCAATTTCTGTAAATCACATCTCCACCTACCCATTGGCTTACGCCGAAAAACCAGTAGTAATCTTTGTCTGTTATGTTTCCCTTATTCCGAACCCAGTCCATGCATCACTGGGTCCTGTTAATTCTGCCTCCCACATGTAAGTCAAACCATCCATTTCATCCTTTCGATTTCATGGCCAGTTGCTGTTTGTCCAGATTACTATAATAGCCCCTAGGTCATCTCCCTGATCCCGCTCCTATTGCCCACCTCCCCTACAACCAATCCCATCTTCAGGACAAGCCAGTGAGCATGATATTATAAAAATGCAGGTCATCTCATGCCCCTGCTTTCTTCAAACCTTCAGTAACAGTCAATCATCAGAGTCTGTGGTATATGCTCTCATTTTCTTTCAAGGAAGGCAAACCAATTTGTTATTATAGATTCATTTGTGTGGTTATTCATTTTATGTTCATCTCCCAACTCAACTATAAGCTGAGTAAGGATGCAAACTGGAACTGTTTTGTCCCCACTAGGCTATACTCTGTACCTCTATACATAGTGCCTGACATAGAATTTCATTATTGAATGAGAAAGCAGCCCGTGAATGAACGAGGAAGATTGACCAAAGCATGAGGTGGGAAAGGTGACTTAGCAAACCTCATGCAGCCCATTGTGCTGAGAACTCCATCACCCCCCGGATAAGTGTACTGACTGAATGAGCTGGGTTGAATTTTTTTTATGGGATTGTTATATTCCATGTGCTAGCCTCAACATCTAAGGGATTTTGAAGAATTGTGACCTCTCGCTGGTGGGCTTCAGAGGCTTCTAGAAATAGGTTGCAAAGTAAGATTATAAAGTGGTTCATTGTACAGTGTATTTGGAAAGGCCTGTGCAGATTTGGCTTCAAATCCTGCTCTACCAATTAAGCAACTTGTGATTTGGGGGGTCAGTCTTGTCACCTGGCTTACACTTTGATTTCTCTATGTAAATACATAAACAGGCGTGAGGACAATGGTATTGATACCTGCATTATTATCATTTCATCGGGTGCCAACACATCACCCACCCAGGGCAGTTGTTGGCCCATAATAGATAAAGTCTATATTTTATTTTATCATATGCTCCTCCTAACATTACTTCTAGACTTATTTTGCTCTTTCTCCTCTTTTTTTTCTTTTTCCCTCATTTTACTCATCTCAGGGATGGCAATCCTCATATTACTCACATAGTTTGAATTTTGTGGGAAGACAGGAATTAGTAGTACTAACAGAGCAGGCTTCCTTGTGTATTTGAAACACAAACTTCCAAGGTTTTCAAGAGCATTGGAAGGTACACTGATGAGTAACAAGTTCATTTTTTGTTAACATGCTGGGAGGGAGAAAAAGAAGACAAGATTCAAGGGGAGAAAATTAAAAAGTTAATTACAAGAAACAACTTGGTAATTGAATTCCTATTCACTCTTTAGTTATTTCAGGGAAGAGGGTCACAGTTCACGGTTAGGAGGTTTGCCTTAGCAGTGCTCCTCAAAACTTCTACATGAGAGAAGGAAGGGGATACAGAGCTGATACCTGCCTGGTAGCAGAGAAGAGGAGCGGGATGCATGTGGGATGGGCTTTGAGTACCCTACACACATTCTTGATCATTTCTAGTTTGAAGTATCTTTGGCAGCTGAAATTACTCTCAGGTGAAGCCCTGACTAATACAGCTATATTTCATGGGCATGCAAAATCCCCCTTTTTCATTTATTACATTTTACTGGCTACTTCCTTGGCCTCACTATACCCACACACAGAGGCACACAAAGTACAATATAGGCAACTTTGGGGACTTCTCTGGTGGCTCAGCTGGTAAAGACTCTGCCTGCAATACAGAAGACCTGGTTTGATCCCTGGGTTGGGACAATCCCCTGGAGAAGGGAACGGCTACCTACTCCAATGTTCTTGACTGGAGAGTTCCATGGACAGAGGAGCCTGGTGAGCTACATACAGTCCATGGGGTTGCAAAGAGTCAGACATGACTTTTTCCCTTTCATGGGCAACTTTTATGCTCTTTTAAGATTCTACTTAAGCTTTAAAAAATAGCAAATAAGTGACATGGGTCTTCGTTTCTTATTTTTAAAAGACATTTGAATATTTGTCTATTTATCATAAGTTCCTTAACAGTCAAAATTGTTTATTTAGGATGTTATCTTTGAGAGAGACACATCCTATAATGAGTTAACATGGGCTTGGAAATCAACTGGAACTGGGCTCAAATCTCCCTGAACTCATTCATCACCTTCATTCATTCATTCAACATGCATTTATTGAATGACTACTTGAATGCCAGAAACTGTTAAGTGCTGGCACTAACTTCATGCTGGTTCTAGCACTGCTTTTAATACCATCAAGTTTTTTGAGGGTTAGAAAATTACCTTTTGAGATAAACTTTTCTACATTTTTCAGCATTTTGTATTCCTAATTCTTGCAACAAAGTCACTGAAGAAAGAAATGATTAAATAATATTACCTTATTCACCAAATTAATCTAAATCAGCTTGCTGATTGCATAGCCAATGTCCAAAGCAACCTCTAGAAAATAAGCACATTATTTTATGTTTAATATTGTGGTCTCTTTCCTGACATGCTAAGGGCCATAGATTGAGGTCTATGGTTCAACCTGGGTCATGAGTGCGAGTATGACCACAAACACCCATTGCATCAGTGACACAGAGCGGCTTGCGAGCGCTAACCCGGGGCTTTGTGTTTTCACAGGGTATGGTTTTGTAGATTTCGACAGCCCAGCAGCTGCACAGAAAGCAGTAGCGTCTCTCAAGGCAAATGGCGTGCAGGCACAGATGGCCAAGGTAGGAACGGTGTTTCAGTTCTGCTTTATTACTTTTTTCTTTTGTGATCGTATGTTTTTCCATTCCTAAGAGAGGAATTGAAATTGGAGTTTGTGACCATTTGGATTATGTTTGGTAGGGAGGAATAAGAAACCTCATCATAGACTTGGCTTGGAAGAATCTGGCTGGTTTATTTCATCGACTGTTTGTGATTATATATTAATGTTCTCATTTATTATGGTTACTTTATTGGCGATTCAAGGGCACTTGTGAAATGCTCTGTTTTACCCCAGATAGGAGAGGTGTATGTGCACGCATGTATAATCTGGGGCTCTCACCTATAAACAGTTTTGGAAGAGTCCAGTTCTCAGTAAGATGTCTTTGATAAACTATGTGTTGAAAAATTGCTCATTGTCATGCTGGGGATAGATGATCCCTGAATGAGGGGATGGTCTGATTTGTGCAGGGAAATGAGTTTAACCCAAGCATATATTGTCTGTATTACTAGGATTTCACTTTGGCCTTTATAAATAGAGTTTTCCTAGGTAACAGTCTCCCATATATTAATAATTTTCAGTACACTGTTATTGTTTTGTAAAACCAGTAATAGTATGGAGCTTTCTACCTGAAATTATAATGCATTTTTACATTCAAGAAAATAAATAAAATCATTTACAATAATTTCTTATCCTGATATTGCAGTGGTAATTACAAGAATCTACACATATAAAATGATATAGAACTATACACACATATTGTTCACTCAATGGCAACTTCCTGGTGTTGATATTATACTAAAATTAACATATAACCTTTGGGGAGATGGAGTGGAGCCCCAGGGGACCTCTCTATATGATCTTCCTGTAAATCTAGGATTATTTCCAAATAGAAATGCTTTAAATATCAGTTATAACATAGGAATGCTCGGTACATATTTGTTTGAAAATAATGGTCATTTGGGGGTTACTCATATGTAACTTTAGTTTTCTGATTCCTATCAGTGAATGTGTAGATCTCTGGCTTCTCAAAAGTTAGGTGGAAAGTCAGTAGGTCTTGAAATACTGATCTAGTGCATTGATGTTATATTTATTTATATATTAATACTTACTCTTAACTTTTCCCAGAGAGAGCTGAGTTACACTAAGTTGTCAATTTTTTGGTCATTGGGATTTTATTATCATTGTTAAAATTCTTTGATGACATTTTCCAGTTTCAATACCTGATAACTAGAGATGGGCTATTTGGTTTTCTTCATCTTCGAGCAAGCGGATACCTCCCGTATCTGTTAACCTTTCACTGTGGTTCACTGCTCATAGAGATTACTTTGGTGGACTCATTGCCCTTAATGACACATTAATTGTTTTCAAGGTGGGATAAATTAGAATTTGAAAGCTTTGAGTTGTGTAATGTATTTCTCCTCAGGACTGTGACTGGAAGTTTTGAATTTGGTCATGAACTAAGATTGATGAAGTTAATCCTTGTAATTAATAAGGGAATTACATACATGTGTTGGTTTAAAGGTTACCTGACAAAAGAATCAAGTTATTTGGCAACTTTAGTAGTGGCTTCTTATACCCAGCAAACGTGTGATATAATATATAGTTATTAGGGATATGCAAAAGAGAAATTGCATTTCGAACCTATTGACAAGAAAATGGTGACACACATGCTTAAGTAAAACCTTTGTTATTGGCGTTTATCTTTGATCTGTTCTCTGGATACACTGCCAAAGTTTGCAAATCGCTAGATTGTGGCAGTTTGGAAATAATGATTACAGTCTGTATAATCTCCACTGTTCAAATGTCTCTCAGAAAGAGACAGTTATTTGTTAGATAAAAACCACTTGTATCTTGCACAAGAGGAAAAGAAAGTTGTCTTTGATTTTATAACCACTGAGAATTCATTGTGAATATTTTCCTTTTGTTTCTGAGCATTTGGTATACAAGGAATCTCTCTCTCTCTTATATACACACACCGATCACTGACATCTCATCTGGACAGGAAACTGTAAAAGGGAAAATATTTTAAAGAGCTTCTAAAAATGATTAATTATAGTCAGCATCTTGACCCTTGCCCATGCCCCCTGTACACAGTAAGGAGATTCCAACTGGGATGCTTAAAGGCACTTATTTCATTTCTGGAGTTGCTTAAAGACCTCTGCCTTATCAATTATGCTATCTGTGAGGAGCTTCTTATTCTCTTTTCCTCACTGATTTTGAATCTAAAGCCTAGAGCTGTAGGTCCACGGCTGCTTACTGGAAAACTTTCAGCAGCAAGTGACTCTGTAATCGAACTACCCAGAAGCAAATAAATAGCCTGCCTTTGACAATGAAATGGAACAAGCTTGACCACTTGTATTAGCAGATTTCTCACTGAGCTATTGGATTCCGTGGCCTTTTTTTTCTTTGTCCTGGTGATAACTGTCATTTATTATCATATAAACCTGCAGTCTGCAGGGTGTGGAAAACTTGCACTGTATGTTTTGCCATTCAAGTACCTAGTGAATTGCTGCCTGCATCCTTATTCTTATCAATATCCCACTATGCAGGTTGTGGACTCAGAATTTAATGACTCCAGGATTTTCAAGCAAAATGCCACAAATAACCTAGGTTCCCAATAGCAACCTGGAGCAAACATGGAACGTTTCAAGTGAATCGCTTTATATATCTAACTCCAGTGTGTGCACATGAAAAATTCAGCTGATTTGTCAACAAACAGGAATTAAACAATAAATCCTTCAGTAAGTGGTAATTGATTAATAATGTATAACCATTAACACAGACTATCATTTTCTGCATACTTGCTGTTCTGCCAAAAAGGGTTTTTAGGGATCAAAGGATATGTTTCTTTTAGGAGAACACATTTAAAATATTTTATTAATACACAGCAGTTAAGAGCATTGGTTTGGAGGGAGATAAACTTGGCTTTGAATCTTGGCTCCTGTACCACCTGGCTGTGTGACCTTGGCTAAGTTATTTAAATATTTCTGAAATTCTCCAATAATAATACTTTGGCTTATAGAACTGCTGCGAAAATTAACTAAAAAGATAACAAATAATTTAGCATAGCACTTAGATTATATTAAAATTCAGTGAATGTTAATTATTCAACATTGTTATGCATTAAATTTAAATTTGTTACTGAACTTTCCATAAATCATGATGCATGCTTCAAGTGTTACTTTATTTAAAAAGTTTTCTGAGAAATACAATCAATAGGATCAATCAACAAATGTTTTAATTGCTTGCTAAGTGGCAGGCACTGTGGTAGGTGTTGGAAAATCAAGATTTAATAAAACTTCTTTCTTATTCTGAATTTTCATCATGTAGTTTATCTCTTGGGATAGCTACAGCTCTGGGTTAAAACTACTGAGTGTTGCTGTTCTTGCCAATTTTAGGGTATTTAAGAGAAAGTCATTAATATGTCTCAACCATAAAAGGAAAACAGCTGATGAAAAGAAAAAAAAAAACGAACTAACCACAGTTTACCTTGTAGGTGTTTGTTTTACTCATTAACAAGAAAGTTGTAGAAAGGCAATGAATGTTTTGAGTGCCATCAAGGTTAAGGCTGCTCTGCAATTCTTCATATATGGTGTTCATCAATACATTTGCATTTTCTTTTCTAAAATGCCGCTTATTGTACCCACATTTAAGCCAGGAATATGAAAAGGGTAAAAGGTTGAAGGATCTTAAGACTGATTCTGAAATTTGAAAAGCTTTTCCAGACTTCTAGCTCAGGAACTTGTGTTTACATCTCAATGGCCAAAACTGAGTCATATGGTTTCTCCTTTAGCTGCAAGAGATTCTAGAATGATGAATATTTTAGCTTGTTGACCTGTAGTGGAGAAAAGCAAGAATTGCTTATCTCCCTGGCTATTTGAGCAGCATGCATTCATTCTTTCCTGAAGGGAGCCCACCTCAAAGCCTCACCCTGTAATCACATGCGGGGACATCATCGTCTCCAATAGGCCCAGACTCAGCTGCTTAGCCAGAGAAGGCAATGGCACCCCACTCCAGTACTCTTGCCTGGAAAATCCCATGGACAGAGGAGCTTGGTAGACTGCAGTCCATGGGGTCGCTAAGAGTCGGACATGACTGAGCGACTTCACTTTCACTTTTCACTTTCATGCATTGCAGAAGGAAATGGCAACCCACTCCAGTATTCTTGCTTGGAGAATCCCAGGGACAGAAGAGCCTGGTGGGCTGCCGTCTATGGGGTTGCACAGAGTCGGACGTGACTGAAGCGACTTAGCAGCAGCAGCTGCTTAGCAACTCAGAGCTTTTAAAAACAAATGATCAGGGCTTCCCTGGGGGTCCAGTGATGAAGATTCTGTGCTTCCGATGTGCTTCTGGGTTCCATCCCTGGTCAGGGAACTAGATCCCCCATGCCACAACTAAAGAGCGTGTACACCACAATGAAGATTGAAGATCCCCTGTGTCACACCTAAGACTCATCACAGCCAAAAATAAATAATAATAATAATGAAGTTATCTGTGTTCCCACAGTACAGAATGACAGAAAAACAGGAAAACAGGAAAAAAAAAAACCCAGGAAACATGGATCTAAGGGAAACTACCACTTTGGAACAGAGAGTTTGGAAAACAGAAATTACTGATCGCTAATACATATAGAATTCAGCTGGGCAGCAGTGGAATTCTTGTGTTGTCAGTGTAGGTGTTTCCTTGGTTAGCCAATCACATCGTGCATGCCTGCCATCCAAGATTCCTCTTGCCCTCTATTTTCCAGGGTTTCATGGAGGCCTCTCTGGAGGACTGCACAGCTTTAGAAACTGAGTTTTTCCTGACATAAATTTTGAAGCTCCAGAATGGCTCTATATACTCTGCAGTCAGTAATTACCACCAGCCAAGTTTTGATCGTCTTCAGCTTAGCAGCTGTCTTTCTTATTTCCCACATGTCAATTACAATCATGAGGAAACAGAACACAGCTCTTTCTTCCAGGGAAGAACTCACCCCCTCCTCAGTGCCTTTAAATAAAGTTATATCAGGTCTACAACTATGACCGCTGTACCAGTTACCAAAGGTGGTTCACCCCATTGTGGGATATCTAGAATAAATCAGAGTTAGGTGATCACCACGGATACCAAGTGTCCAAGAGGATGTCAGATCATCAGGAATAATGTAAAAAATACTGTGTCAACCATTAGGATAATATAAAAATGCCATGTCAACCATTGTGGAGAACCAGGTTGGTACCAGAGGAAAGGAATTCTTTTTTATAAATCAGTGAACTTAGTCTTGGTTTTGAGGGGAAAATAATTTATTTTGAGATCATAAGTGAAAATTTAAAAAGTCAGTGCATATAGGAAAATAAATTCTGTAACTTCAAATATGTACATACCTACAATTATTATTATTGTTTTGGCCACACTGAATAGCATGTGGGATCTTAGTTCACCAACCAGGGCTAGAACTCAGGTCCCCATCAGTAGGAGATCAGGATCTTAACCACTGGACTGCCAGGGAAGTCCCCATATAATTAATTTTTAAAAACTCATCACCTCTGTGGAGTCCTAACAGTTATATTCCACGAGGAGAAATTTAGTGAATGAATGAGGGACCTATTGCACACAATATTCTAGATTTTTTTAAAAGTTCAGCCACTAGCCCCATGAAGTTGTCTACCAAAGCTACTCTTCTGAATGCAGAGGCACATAAGCAGGCTTCTTCATCCAGACTCTTGTGATCTATAGCAGTATTAATATTGCTTTTAATCTGTTTATATTGCTTTGCTTTTGCCATTTCTAGGAATAGAGAGTCAGCAGGCTATTTGGTATCCAGGGATCACTACATTGCTGGGGCCTACTAGTAACCCACCAACCAAAGAATTTTCTCAAAGGATCTCATGTCAGAAGGAGATGATAGGGAAAATGTTGCTTCCTGTGACTAGATGGGAAAGCCAATGAATACATTTTATTTATTCCTACCTGTTACATTATTTTTGATGCTAATGTGAATGGAATTATTTTCCTTATTTCTTTTTCAGATATTTTGTTGTTAGTGTATAAAAAAGCAACTGATTTCTGTATATTGATTTAGTATCCTGAAACTTTACTGAAGTCATTTATTAGTTCAAACAGCTTTTTAATGGAGTCTAGGGATTTCTGTAATATAAGATCATATCATCTGTAAACAAAGACAGGTTTACTTTTTCCATACCATTTGAATGCCTTTTCTTTTCCTGCCTAATTGCTCTGGCTAGGACTTCCAGCACTATGTTGAAGAAGAAGACGAGTGGTGAGCATGCCCGCCTGTGTCTTATTCCTGATCTTAAAGGAAGACCTTTGAACCTTTACCACTGAATATGATGTTAGCAGTGGGCTTGTCGTGTGTGACATTTATAATGTTGAAGTATGTTTCTTCTATACTCAATTTGTTTAGAGTTTGTCATGAAAGGGTGTTGTATTTTTGTTACTATTGCTATAAACTTCTTTTAGAACTACTTTTTTTTGCATCCAGTGAGTTTTTGGCATGTTGTGTTTCTATTTTTTTCTTTTTCAACATGTGTTTTTTTTTTTTAATTCTACTTTTGATTTCTTCTTTGACAAATTGGTTTTTCAGGAGTAGGTCGTTTAATTTCCACATTTGTTATTTTTCTTTGTTTTCCTTCTGTTATGGACTTTTAGCTTCATAACACTGTAGTTGAAAAAATATACTTGTTATGATTTCAGTTTTCTTAAATTTTCTTATATTTATTTATCTGACCTATCCTAAAGAATGTTTCTTCTGTGCTCAAGAAGAATGCATATTCTGCTACTGTGAGATAGAATGGTCTGCGTTTATCTCTAAGGTTCATTTGGACTAAGATATAGTTTAAGTCCAATGTTTCCTTATTGATTTTCTGTCTGGATGATCTATTTGTTGTTGAAAGTGGAATAATGAAGTACCTTACTATTATTTTGTTGTATCTGTTTCTCACTTCAGAAATTAGGATTGTTTAATATAATGTTGGTGTTTTTATATTTTTTATTGCTATATATTCTTGATGAATGACCCCACTTTGTCATTATATAATGACTTTCTTTGTCTCTTGTTAGTGTTTTTGACTTAAAGTTTACATTGTTTGGCATAAATATAGGTATTCCTATTCTCTTTTGATTTCCACTTGTATCAAATGTGTTTTTCTAACACTTCACTTTGAGAGTATGAGTGTCCTTAAAATTGAAGTGAATCTCTTGTAGGCAGCAGTTAGGTAGGTCTTTTAATCCATCCAGTCAGTCTATGCCTTTTGATTAGAGAGTTTTATTTCATTTACATTTGTAGTAATTATTGATAGGTAAGGACGTCCTGTCATTAATCTTTCTAGCTATTTTGTAGTGCCCTTGTTCCTTTCTTCTAGCTGCCTTTCCTCATGAATTGATTACCTGTAGTGATGTGTTCTGATTCCCTTCTCTTTACCTTGTATGTATCTAATATAGGTTTTGCTTTGTGGCTCCCATGAAGCTTACATAAAGTACCTTATAATAGTCTATTTTATCCTGATGACAATGTAATTTTCAATTGCACACAAAAATTATTTTCTCCCTTTTGTATTTTTTATGTCACAATTTACCTCTTTTTATACGGTGTAGTAATTAACAAATTAGTATATAGTAGGTTTTTAATATCTTCTTTAACTTTGAGTCTAGAGTTAAATGGTTAACACACCACTATTTTATAGAATTAGGGAATTCTAAGTTTGACTGCATGCTTACATTTACCAGTGCATTGTATATTTTCAAATGTTTTTGTGTTACTAATTAGCAGCCTTTCATTTCCGCTTGAAGAACCCCTGTGACAAGTCTAGTAGTGATGAACTCCCTAAGCTTTATTTTGTGCGGAATCTTTATTTTTCCTTTTTTTTTAAAGAACAACTTTGCAGGTAGAGTAATCTTGATTGGCAGTTTTTTGTTTTTTCCTGCAATGTTGATTATTGAAATAATTTTCAACTCTGATAAAATGTTGTGATCTTAAACTAGCTTTTACCCAGGGATATTTAATTCATTTCCCAACCAATTACCTGAGAGGATGTAATTACTGAGTCTGCCAAAAATGGTTCGAGGTAATCATTCTACCTATGGACTGGAGGTGATGGTTGTAACTGGATAAGATGGACATCTTTATTTCTTAAGAACACATGCATGAAGGAATTGAAAATGAATATCAATAGCACTTACATTTTAAAAGCTTTAAGGGAGTTTAACATACAATTGAATATACATACATACAGGCACACATATAATCTATAAAATGTCTATTTTTAAAGTTGTTTAATTATCATCATTTTTCTATGCAATTACTCAACAAATATAAAAATGTTTGACAGCTTCACAGCCAATTTAGCTATTGCTTGAAAATGGAGCTTAAAGTTAATAATAAAATTAAATGATAGGCTTCTGCCATCTCTGATTTTCTCTGCATCGTATATTTATTACAATATGATTTATATCAATTCAACATTTATGGAAGCTATTCACAAATGCATTACACAGGGGAGGTAGCAATTGGAGTGCTGTGAATGAGCTAGCCTCATACAGAGATGGGCTCCCTTCCTTCCCACCTACAGGACACACATTTTATCCACTACTTGAATTAATCAAACTCAGGGTCTCCGGGCCAAACCATATTTGAACATTCTCCATGTCTAAGAAGCATTCCATACAAAAAGGCAATGTCCAACTTCAGGAAAGTGGTGAAATTCAAAGCAAATACAAACTTTGTTTCCCTATCTTTCTCTATTGAAATTATTATTATTATTTTTAGCATCCCTGGAAAAGTGACTTAAG